>NC_141497.1:22851349-23217857 GCF_009769465.1 Tauraco erythrolophus
ATAAAGATGGGATAGATTGCATGGGTTTGAAAGGGAAGGTGCTACTTGGAGGTGATTGAACTTGTGGAGCTTCTGTAGTTTCCATAAAGTTCACATAAGCACCCAATATTTAGGAAAGAACGCTGCTAACATAATACGAATGTATGACCTAAGCTTTAGATTCTATTTCGCATTCTTTTGGCATGTTGTGATTCATAACATGCTGCACCACTTAATGAGCATTTGGTAGTGGAGCACTAATATGGTTACTTTTAGGTGCTTAACTTAACTAAACTTTGAATCTTCTGAAGTTCACCCATAGTTATAATCAGCCTTCTAGTTTTAATCGTGTTGCCATCAGCATTTCAGCAATGAGGCTGAAAATACTCTAGGTTGATGCTTTTCAGATCAGAATTGTAAGTTACAATTCAAGCTACTTATTTTTATGCTCTATTTTAGCAAATGCTCATCAAGAGGTGCAGCATATTATAGATGAAACATGCTGAAGTAACATAAAATCCTAATTAACATTTTAAGATTTTATGAAAAAATATTCCCAAATTATCATAGTTTGATATGCATTGTGAATGTATTTCCCATCTTTTTTTTCTTTTTTTTTTTATTATAGGTCAAACTGCTAACTTTTACTGGAGGCTTTCATTAGTGTTGAAAACATTAAGAACAGCACAGCAATTTGATCTTTGCTCATATTACTGAGTTTTCATTGTGCTGTATTGTTACCATTTATGATGATTATAGAATCATAGAATCATAGAATGGTTAGAGTTGGAAGGGACCTTAAAGATCATCTAGTTCCAACCCCCCTGCCATGGGCAGAGAAATCCTCCACTACACCAGGTTGCCCAAAGCCTCATCTAACCTGGCCTTGAACACTTCCAGGGATGGGGCATCCACAGCTTCTCTGGGCAACCTGTTCCAGTGCCTCACCACCCTCTGAGTGAAAAATTTCTTCCTTAGATCTAATCTAAATCTGCCCTCTTTCAATTTAAAGCCATTGCCCCTTGTCCTATCACTACACACCCTTGTAAAAAGTCCCTCTCCAGCTTTCCTGTATTATATTATGATATAGGATGATTAGATGTTACATAATTTGAAATGCCTATGTGTAACTCTGCATGACACAACAGAAAGAGGCTCCATCATTGATAACACTTAGGCAAAAGGAAGATAATTTGATTTGCTGTTTTTTTCTCTAGATGGGTTCAGCTTTGTTTAATTTACTGCAAATACAAGCATCTGAATTCCAAACTGAAGTCATGGAGCCCTAAGATACGTTGTTACAGGTTGTCATCTATCTTGTCTTGATCTTGTGAAAGGCCTCAGCTTCAGTTTATGTTTCGTGGATTTTTAAAACATTTTCCCTTGTCTGCTTTACAAATTAATAGTTATTAAATCCACACACTCGGAGACCGACTTTGAGGTCATTGATTAATTTTCAGATTATGCTTCTTTCTCTTAGTTTCAGTAAATTGTTCACACAAATTTAATGTTGACAAAAGATATGTTAGCTTCATCCTATGTCCACCAATGAAGAAAAGGCTACCATAAAGGGTCACCTTATGTTTTTGGGTGAGTGGGGGTGGGTCAGTGTGCATGCATGCATGTGTGAAAAAAAGCAGTATACTTTCTACTAGCGATTTTGGACCTGACCTTTCCAGGCTAGTTCCTCATATGTTTTTAAGGTTGGCTTATTAAAAACAACTGCTTAGAGATGTTGCTGATAGGGTAGTGGTAATAAGGAAATATCTCAAATCAATAACTCCGAAACTAAGGTAGTACCAGATATAGGGTCGAGCTGGAGAATAGAAAGCTTTATGCACCTTAGAAGTATTTCTCTGTTAACTTTCCAAAATCAGCTGAAAATAAAGAATAGCCATAGTAGTACCTGGTTGTCATGGTTTGATGTGGAGGGGGTGGGGGTTCTGGTGGCAGGAGAGGGGTTTTGCTCCCTGCGACCTCCCCGGTTTTGGAACCGGGTTAGGCTTAGTTCTGGCCACCAGATCAGACTGCCATCCCCCTCGGGGTTGAGCCAATAGGGCGCCTCTGCGAATTGCCCTATTTAAGTCAGGACAAAGGAACCGGAAAAGGTGCTTTGCCCAGGAGCAAGGAGAGAAGGGAGGAGGGCACTGCCCCCGCTCCCTGGCTCCCGGCCGGGCAGCTGCCTGTGTCGGGCCGGCGCCGCCCACGGAGAATGGCAGCGGCAGAGTCAGCTGGGGAACTCGGGGGCACCCCACTCCCGGGGTGCCCACTGGGCTGAGTTCACCTGGAGAGGACTGAGATCTGAGAGAAACAGCCGCATCGACAGCAGGTCAGTGAGGATGGAGCGGGAGGAGGTGTGCCGGAGCCGAGTTTCCCCTGCGGCTGATGGTGAGATGGCAGGCGGCCCCCCTGCAACCAGGACGGCCTTGGTGGAGCAGAGACCCACTCGCAGCCCGTGGAGGGAAGATGCCTGGGCCTGAGGATGGTCGTGTTGGGATGCACAACAAGGCAGAGAGGCATCTGGAGTCTGCGTGATGACCCACGCCGGAGCGAGTTGCTACAGCTCCCTAAGTATCCGAGACTGTGGTAAAGCCCACACCGGAGCAATCTGTGGGGAAGGATTGTTTCCAGTGGGCTGGACTCACGCTGGAGAAGTTTGTGGATTTTTCCTCGTGGGTAGGGGATCCATTGGAGCAGGGGAAAAGAGTGTAAGGACTCCTCCTCCTTTAAGAAAGAAGCAGCAGTAACAGCACGGAATGAACTGACCTGCACTCCCCCAGTCCCTGCCCCCCGTGCTGCTGGGGGGAGGAGGTAGAGCCGGGAGGAAAAGGAAAGGGGGGGGGGGAAGGTGTCGGTTTTAAGATCTGGTTTTGTTTCTTTCTGTCCTCTCGAGTAACTGGTTTTGCTTCCCTTTGTCCTTCTAAGTAACCATTAATAAACTGTTTTGCTTTGAGAAAGCCCTGTCTGTTTTGCCCAGGACCATGGTTGGTGGGTGCTCCCTCTGTTCTTGTCTCAACCCTCAGTCCCGTTGGGTTTTTTTTCTCTCCTCTCTACTTTACTGGAGAAGGAGAGACTGTGTGAGTTTTAGTTGCTGGATCAGCCTAAAACCATGACACTGGTATAATTCCATTTTTATTTAATGAAATAGGAGCAGAGATGGATTTTCCACTTCTTTTTAGAGATCTTATTTGTTTTCAAATGACTATTAATGTTATTTTTAATTTCATGTACAGGCTGATGGAGAATGTACTTCAAATTCTACTCTTTTAAATGCAAAGCAGCAGGGGAAATAAACAACTTTTAAAATAAGTGTGGCCATGCTTAAAAGAAATTGCAAAAATATATTCTTTCATTTCTTGTTTTTAATATAAATTATTTCTACAGATTGATACATTGTGTTATTTTAGTTAATAAGTCCTCTGTGTTTTGCATAGTTTTCCATAAGGAAATATTCTGCTGATTTTGGGATATTGTATGTCTGTCTCAGACAGAACTCCTTTCTCATTTAAGTAGAGGTTTTTGCTCAAATATTAATAGTGTGATACAGCCCATAGTAATTTTACATTACTTTAGTTTTGTCTTTAGGGATTTACTGAGGCAAACTCCTGCTCAAATTAAGGTCTGAATAAGGACTACCAGACTATGTCAGTAATAACATCTAGTTTTGATGTAGTGCTTTTCATTCTATCTCCCAAAGCAATTTAGGAAGAAGGAAACTATTTTTTTTCATTTTATAGAGTAGAGAGGTGAGCTGACATACTTAGAACCATCCTGCAAACAGATGAATGTCTAAAATAGTTTGAGAGTGCTGTATCCATTAATTCATACAGTTCAGCTGATTATTTGTTTGGAATTACAATGTCTGGGAGATGTTAGTTCAGTGAATTTGGAGGAGTCTAGTGCTACAAAGAAACCTGAGTATACAGAAAGAATGCATTTCCTATTGGAAGGAAATTGTTAAATACTCTTATTTGTGGATATGTTAGCCTGTCAATGAAATACATGTTTTAATTATTACTTCCCCTTTTATGTTAATATATATATGGTGTACTTGTGTAGGCATATCAGAAATTAAATTCTGCAAGTAAACCCTGGAGCACAAACCAGAATTCTGGATTCAAATCACCCTGAAATATAGATGTTTTAAAATTCCAGACTGTTATCCAGATCTGATTTTTTGCTTCTGTGTTGAGTCTTTGTTTCTTAATGCAGTTGAATTTTTGGCTTTTCAGAACATTGAACTAAACTTCACAAAGTCAGCACAGCTATTCATTTAAACATTTGAACTTGATCAGGTACAAAATAAACACAGAGTCAGAAGTAGAATCGCCACAGTCTGACATTTTTAATTACAATTTGACAATATAAACCACACATGAAACGAGCAAATAAATTAGACGAATTTTGCTCAACAAAATGAGGAAGTAAATTAGATGAAAAAGTATATAAGGCAGGATTATGATAGGAGCACTTCATACTGTGCCTGAAAGGAACCAATTTTAGGTTTTCACTTTAAAATTGATACTAGATTGAAGTTTGGGTTCATGGTTGATTTTGATGTGAATTTGATTCAGTGTTGAATTTTAACAACTTAATCGTTGTGAAATTTGTAATCTAGTTAAAGAGATTTTTCAAGAATCTTTGTGATGTACCTTCTGTGCTTTCCCTGTTCTATTTGATATTTTAAACCATGTTTATTTGTGAATGTGTATCTTAATCGGAAAATGTTATCAGCTGAGTGGCAAAAGCAAGTGTTTTATTCAGAGATTTTAGTAAGTACATATTTATACTGTTTGTATTTCTTCAATGAAAAATTCTAATTTGAAAATTAAGATTGTACATTGGCTGCAGGTATGCTTTTACAAGTGGTAATATTTCTCCTAAAAAAAAGCTCAAGAATTTCAATATATTCCACGACTCGCTCAAGTTTTCATAGAGCCACTCACTAAATGGGCGTTGATGTACAGCAATATAATGAAATGACTTAGGCCTAATTGTCAAAAATTGAATGGAAACTCCAGAAATCATCAGTATTCATTCCTCATCATTTCAGACCATTCTAATATGGTATGTTTTTAATGGATTTTAAAAAAAGATATCTTGCTTCTACCAATTGTGAAACTAAATTTGCTGTATATATCAATCCTGAAAGAATGGCATCAGCTGATTTTAAACTTGGAAAATTGTTTTACATTATTCAAGAAAAGTTTGTACTGTCAAACTGTTACTGCAGCTGCTAGTGAATAATGTATAAATAAATCCATTTCTATATACAGTACAGTGCAAGAAACATGAATCTTAGGGTAAAACTTAACAGTTGTTCCTGTTGAAATGTATAGAAAAGATAGCCTAGTTGCCAGATACTCATTCGTTTCCTCAGAGAAATAATGAATTTTTTTGGAGGGGACCTAATAACTTTTATTTACTTGCACTGTCTTTTCCTTTTTGCTCTTTGTACCAAGGTTCAGCCATAGAATCTGTACAAGAATTATTTGTAGGTTATGATTTCAAGCAGCTGTTAAATAAAATGCAACAGTAATGACTATCATAAGATCATTTTAAAAATCTGAATATTTTTCTGTCGCGGACTGCCTGTGTCTTCTTCCAATGGGTCGCAACCAAACGGCTGTTGCGACCACAACATATTCCACAATCAGAAGGCTCTTCTAAACTCACTGCTATCTTAGTCCAACAGAGAGCTCCAACTCTCACTCTCTAGGGGGCTCCTGCCACTCCAAACTCCAGGAGGGAAATGCCCCACTCCCTCTTGGGAGTGCCCCGCCTTTAAGCTTCCCATAGGTCACGTGGTCTCCGGCCAACCAACGTGACTCAGCACCTGTCTTGATGAGGCACAGGTGCTTCTCATGTAGCAGCCGGGAAACTTCCCCAACAATTCCCCCTTTTCTTTTTTTAAAAAAAAAATTGCCTCGCAGCCTTTTGGGTTTCCAACATTTCAATTCCATTTTCTGTCGCCGTTTGTAAGTCAGTAAGTCATTCTCATTTTTTGTCGTAACGTGACGGCGGGTATATCCATTGATCCGGCGACGACGGATACATCCACCTTGGCTGCTGTGGCTGCTTTTTCTGTTGATCAACCTGTGGCTGCCATAACGCTCCCGCAAAAGTTTTGTCCAAACCATTATGCATCTGCATAGACTTTCTCATTCTTTTATTTCTCAGCCAGCCGTTAGTGTAAACCTCTGAATTGCATTGCCTAGCAATATGGCCTATTTTCCCGCACCTGTAACATCTCTGTTTTCCATATTTATGGCAATTAACCGAGCCATTAACTTTTCCGGCATTTATTGTCCGCCTTTGACCTCTTCGTCCTGGGCATTCCGATTTTACATGTCCCAGGTTTCCACATCTATAACACTTCTGCTTCCTAACACGCAGGGAACCCGGAAGGGCTAGTGCCACGGGGAACGCACTAGGCCCTCCCCTCATTTCTGTTATAGATGATTCTTTATTGTTAACTGGTACCCCCAGAGCTTTAGCCAGGTCCCAGTCCCTGGCCTCTATTGCTTTTGTTCTAACCTCGTCCCAGAAGCGAACTGGGTCATGAGGCTGAACTGTTACTGTAGTCACTCCCAAGGGGTCTGATTCCAATAAACAGGCGGATTCTGGCAACTTTCTCCTTGGTCTAGGTGCGGTTGGTAACTTCCCAGCAGAACTATCACTTGCTTCAGAGGTTTCTCCTGCAGTCTCTCTTGCTGCAGGGTGGGTCATGGCCTGCTGCAGAGTTTCCACTACAGCTGCTAACTGCTGGGATATACCTTGCAGCATTATCATAACTTGCTGTAGTATTATTGGCTGCACCAAACGTACCTGGGCCGGATAACCAGATACCGCAGGATATGAAGTTGCCAAGGGTGGGGCCAATTGCTCAAATGGCGGAGCCGTAGGCATAATAATGGGGGAAGGGGGGGCTGTTGGGGCAAAGGGTGGGGGACGTTTTAACACCTCCTGCAGGGTGGGGCAAAGTCCCTGCACAGTCCCCGCAACTTCCTTGATCTCCTTGAACAGTGAAGATAAACCCAATTCACTGTCCGTGCTGTCTGAGGCCAGTCCTCCCTCAGACAGTTCGTCGTCTTCCTCAAAACCTTTGCCCATTGATACATAATCTGTTGCTTGAATTATATTATCCAACGCCCCCCATGTACGCAACAGGTCGGTTTTGGTCGAGTCCTTATTCTCAAAGACTACTTCATAAAGCAACTTATCCCCCAACTTCTTCCATAGCTCAAGGCTAAAGGACGTATTGAGACTCACTAGGTCTTCACGCTCCGCCACCCAGTTAAGTAAATTATATAGATCCTTGCTTCTTATATTGGCCCCCGCAGCCATTATCGCAGATTCAAGAAATGCAAAAGTCTGGCCTTCCTTTACAGAGTTCTGTCTCATGTCCATTCCCAGCGGCTCACCTTGTTCCAGGTGTCTAGGCCAATCCGCAGCTCCTGCTGCTCTCAAGCTCCGCTGGGTTTTATCTCCACCGCAGTTCACCCTGCGGTCCAGGCAGTTCACGTTTCGACGAATCACGTCGGGGTCACCAGATGTCGCGGACTGCCTGTGTCTTCTTCCAATGGGTCGCAACCAAACAGCTGTTGCGACCACAACATATTCCACAATCAGAAGGCTCTTCTAAACTCACTGCTATCTTAGTCCAACAGAGAGCTCCAACTCTCACTCTCTAGGGGGCTCCTGCCACTCCAAACTCCAGGAGGGAAATGCCCCACTCCCTCTTGGGAGTGCCCCGCCTTTAAGCTTCCCATAGGTCACGTGGTCTCCGGCCAACCAACGTGACTCAGCACCTGTCTTGATGAGGCACAGGTGCTTCTCATGTAGCAGCCGGGAAACTTCCCCGACATTTTTCCCATTTTCAAAAATAATTAAAAATAGAAAATGTCTATAAGCAGTTTGTGAACTCTTACACAGATCACAAAGTAATACAAAGATTATCATATAAGTAATTTACTATAAAATCAAAACACTTCTGATTCCATTCTGCATACATAGCCCAATCCACAGGCAACTGAAGTGACTATGAAGATTTCCAAACTGTTCAGCCAACTTGGGATCACACTCACATTATGAATTTCAACCATTAGATGGTTTTAACAATAAATCTCTAATGTCAACAGAACTGGCCTAATTTAAATGAGTAAATGTGCAAAACCGAAAGAGAAAATATTGTAGGAAAAATGGTTATTTGAAAAAACGGTGTTTGTTTAGCATTGACAACGTAGGGAAATAGGATAGGCTAAATCATCTATGAAATATCAGTCGCAAATCTAAAAAGCCAAAAGGAAATATTTTAGTATGTAGCTCAATTAGTACTAAATACATGTGTGCTGTTTTAGCATGTGTTACATAAGATAAGTACAAGTATTCTGAAGTCAGAAACTTTTTGGTTTAAAATAAAGGAAACAAAAATAAATATTGCTGTTTCATATTTCAAAATTAATAGCATCCTTTTACCATGGAATTTTGAGGCAGATAGTGACAGTAATGGAGATACTACAGCACATCTGAAGACTACTTTTACAACAACACTAAAATATACTAAGCCTAGTATTAGCGCTAATCAAGAAAAAACAACAACTATAAAACATTACTTGCATGACAGGTGTGAAAACCACATTCTTGTAGTCTACAATTTGATGCTTCCAGACATTTTTTGGCAGAATATTCTTAGGTAAAATATGATGGCTTTGAAATTGCTTCAGAGTATTTCACAACCATCTATAGATTTATCTCTCCAGCCCAATTCTTATAGCCTCTGTTCAAAACAAATTTGTGTATACATGTGTGTATGAGGACTGGAAGCAATTTTAGGCTGTTATTCTGATCAACTTCTGCCTTCCTTCCTAGGAAGTGTGTAGAGAGCTCTGGTGCCTCAGCAAAAGTAACCGCTGTGTTACCAACAGCATTCCAGCAGCTGAAGGTACTCTTTGCCAAACAGGGAGCATTGAAAAGGGGGTGAGTACAAATAATTTATTGTTTGAAGACTACAGGAAGAATAAACTAGAAAATTAAAGTCCTTATGAGCAACTAAAAGAGTTCAAAAAGAGAGTTATTAGTTCAGAATACATTTGCATCCTAATGGAAATGTCCTACAGAATTTATATAACAATTATTTTATATATGTAATTTAATAAAACATTTATCCTTGCTATAAAATTCTATAGCCTGGATTAAAAAAAAATCCTGTTACATACTCTCTATATATTTTTTGAGTAATTTCTGTAAAAACTCTTATTAGTTTTATCTTTATTAAATTTTATATCACTCTTCCATAAAGAACTGTTAAACTCTAGGTCTGTTAAGGACTCTGAAAATGTGTAACATAGATCTAGAGCCTGAACTCTGTTATTTCATTAGAAGATAAAAAAACTTTATTCCTTCAGATATAAGCTAAATCATGCAAGCATATAGAAAAAAATTTGCCTTAATAAAATAATTTTCTAAAAGCCCATATTTCCTAGTGACCATTCTATTTTGACTTTGAATTATTCCTTTAATATTCATTTATACTTGCATAACTGTTTAGCTTGAAAGGATTTTGCTATGCAGTCTGACAAACTTTCCTACCTAATAGAAAAGTACAGAAAGTCAGTGTTGCATTAGATAAGCCTAGTGCTACTGTATCTGTCTGAACATTTGAATTTTGATTTGAAAACATTGACTGTATATATCAGTAGTTTCAGACAAAGTTCTGAAAATGAGGTTTAGATTAAGAAAAATAGTAAAAGAGTGTTTCTCAATTACAAGGCAAAATCTATACAGATCTTAAAGAGGAGAGAAAAATACTTTAATAATTAATTTACAAGATATGTACTGGGGGAAAAAGTGAATTCCATATACCTTTTTTCAAGATAATATATTTTATGCAGGTTTTTTATAAAGTGAAGAGAACTTATTATATTAAACAATTTCCAGTATCTCTCTGAGAGTTGCTGCATCTATCCTTAAGATGTACTTCTCCAGATTGGATTTTTTTCCTAACAATGACAACTGTCATCTGTTGTCTATTCTGACTCTTGCCATGCTAGCTGGGCTAGTTTTAACAAAGATTATACTGCATTTTGACTTGCAATCTGATGTTTAAATAAAAAGAATGAAAGTTTTTGGGCAGCCGTCACAGTTTATTAATCCTTGCTGATGACTTCATTCAGGACCCATGACCTAGTGTCATTCTGATGGCTTTTCCATGCTGAGTTTGGAAATATTGGTAAACCATGTTAAATAAATTCATTGAAGAGGTCACTTTAAAAAAATAGAGTTCTTAGACTTAGCCAATGAAAATAGAGAGATCGTCATGTTCTACCAAAAATGTTACCTTTTATTAGAGTAATAGAAAATGCTAGAAGCCCTACTCTTAAATCAACAGTCTAGGTTTATTTTGGAACCACTACTCCTTGTCAATAACAAGGAGCAATTTACCTCAATTTATATATTTTTAAACCATGAGACTACAGTGAACACGTTGAGATGCTTTAAGATGCTATTGCTGTGTCCATTTGCCAGAGGCTTTAATCAGTTTGCTCTCTACAAAACATCTTTTCCAGTCATCAATATCTTGTTCCATCATTAGATTTTAGAGGGAAATGAGAGAACTGGTATTGTTTTACAAAGGTAAACTGTTTATGCCTTTAAACAGCAGAGAATTGTATCTATAAACTGCAGCTTCAAAGGCTCCTATAAATTAATAGTTCCTGATAGCAAAAAAAACCCAGAAAACACAAGTTCTTTCCAAATATGTATATCTTTTCACCACATGCTAAGGAGAAAATAATAGGTAACAATTCTATAACACTATTATTATTATTATAACATTTATATTGCAGTCATGCCTAAAGGCCACAACCAAATTAGACCCTATTTTGCTGGGCTCTGTCCAAATATATAATAAATGACATTCCCTGCTCTAAATGTCTAACGAGATCCCAGAGTACTTTATCATATTTGGAGGATCAATTTCTGCTTTTAGTTACACTGATGTAAATTTGGTGTAACTAGTAACTCAAAGCAAAATTTGATGCAGTGTGCATTAATGTCTTATTGGCAGAGTCGAGAGGAATATATACAATTAAAATTGCCTAACACTCTATTATAAAACCTTCTTTCAGTTGCTTATATAAACCTGCCAAACTTTAACTTTTTGGGTTGAAATTTTCCACAGTAGACGTCTGCCTACACCTGAAGGTTTTGAGAATGTTTTCCATAAAGGATACTCAACTGTTTTCTGCATATAGGGAAAGAGAATAGAGTGGGGTTTTGCTACTGACAGAACTTGTACATCTGTTATGTTTTGAAGCTTTAACATGTTCATGCTTTGGTGAAGGATTTTACATATCGTCTGGGTTCAAAAAGGTGCACTTTTTTCCTAATCTTGTAATAATAAATTTAAAGATATATGAAGGTTCTCTCTTGTCATAGATATCCAGAGATGTGTTTGTGAAGGTAAACTAACTGATTCATTTAAAAATACTCTGATGAGGAAATAGTGCATATAAAACAAAAAGACAAAACTGATAGGAATGTTTATTTTTGTCTTTGAATTTAAAGTAATAAAAAAGTAACCTTTTCCAACATCATTGTATAGACTCATGCTAGGGATTTAAACAAGGGGAAAATGTGCAAAAAGTGAAAACATAGTGTGCTGAAAGCACAGTTTAAATAGCTGGATTGTGTGGTGATCTAAATTCAAGTTATTACTGGACATTAAGTTTCCTTGCAAAATAACTGTAGAAACACTGATTGAAAATCCATTGTTAAAGATGAGATGGCAACCTTAATTGAATTAATCTTTTTTTCCCTATGAAAAATGAAATTTATTTTCCTCACTATTACAGAACTATGAGTTTTCTAAATGCATACTGTTGTAAATCTTAGTTCTGTTAAAAAGCTAAAATTAATATCAAAAGTGATCTAAAATGTGCCACAATGTCATATTTTGTTTTATTGTTGATGATTTGTAGAAAAAAAATCCCAGACTGCTCACATTAATTCACAGGGTTAAAATTTTGTGCACATTTTATATATATTCAAATGCATCACCACTGTCCTAATTGAACTAACTGAAAGTTGCTTCTTCAGTGGGAGAGAAGAATTAACATTTCAGTTCTAAATCTTCCATGAAGGGTTGTTCTTTTAAAATAGCTGTCACTTCCTCTTGTTTCTTTGTATACTGGTTACTCAGTAGTCCTTACCTCATTATAGCAGATGGGGTTGCTATAATTCATGAAGGAAGCATATTTCTGTAGTCCTGTCAGAGATAATGAAGATTTTTTTACTCTTCTTTTTTAATTTTTTAATTACTCTGACAGAGATTCTATGCATCATTGGCCTCTGGTGAAAGATAAATTTTCACTAGAAAATTAAAAAGAGATGCCAAAGTGAGCAGTAAGTCCTCAGATTTAACTTCAGTAGAGAACAAAAAAAGCATTTAAGGAGTTTTTACAGGGGAATATGGGAATGTGGAAGAAAGAAATGTTTGGATGACAGAGGAAATTACAGAGCACAGGGATTTTATACAGCTTTGGAAAAATAAGGCAGGTGAAATGCACCTGCCTATTGTATCCAATCATAATAATAAAGAGTTTGGGGATTTAACTTTAACTCTGAGTGTCTTTCATTTATTAACTTTGATTTTGACATATTTTTAATATTTATAATGTATTTTAAATTAAATTATTAGCATACATTTTTACTCTTAGAAACATTTTATTTTCTGTCTTCTGACTTTAGCATTAGATACCTGATCATGTACTCCTGTGGCCTCTTTAATAGAATGCTGCAAGGAGGTTATTGTCTTTAGCTAATAAAATCATTATCACTTAATTTATCACTATAATGAGAAGAAAACAAAAAAAAATTAATCCTTCATGTGTAATTCACATAAATATTTCATTCTCCATTATAATTGCACCATTAGAGGCATTGCAAAACACTGTGCCATGTGGTTATATCTATACTGCTAAAAATATTTGAGTTCACTATATGGACTGCATTATGCAGATATTCAGGATTTAAAAGAAGCTCCATATGAAGAGTATGTTCCTCTGACAGATGCCTGCTTATTAGCATAAACCTGAGTTGTAAATTTAGAACTGCAAGAAGGATAAACCTTCCTTTCCACAGTACAACTTCATGAAATGTCATGTCCTTGTTTTTTTTTCTGAAAAAGGGTGTGGTGGGTTGATGCCGACTGGCAGCTAAGCCCCCACTCAGTCACTTCCCTCCCCTTCCCCCATCAAAGATGGAAAAGAGAATCAGAACAGCAAAAGTGAGAAAAATTCATGGATTGAGATAGAGACAGTTTTGCAGTTTTGTAAGTGAAAGGAAAAGAAAGAAAAAAACAACAACCAAACAAGATGATGCCCAGCCAGTCTCCAAGCAATGGCTACTTTGGAAACATCTCCAGTTTTATTGCTGAGCATGATGTCATATGGTATGGGATATCCCTTTGGTCAGTTGAGGTCAGCTGTCCCTGCTGTGTCCCCTCCCAACCTCTTGACCACTCCCATTCTACTCACTAGGGTAGCAGAGTGAGAAACAGAGAAAGCCTTGACGCTGTGCAAGCACTGTTCAGCAATAGCTAAAACATTGGTGTGTTATCAACACTGGTCGCAAACCTATAACACAGCACCATATGAGGTGCTGCTATGAGTAAAACTCTGTCCCAATTAGACTTGGTAGAAAAGGCAATGCATTTTGATCTTGAGATTTAAAATACTCAGCTTTATATGTTTTCTGTAGACACATGAATGCTGTTTTTTTGTTTCTCTAACTGATAGAGGATGAGGTTTATAAACAGAAATGTGCTGGACTGTAACAGCTGTTTTAAAACAGGTACAGCACATACAGAGAAAAAAGAGGATAAAAACATTTTGAGAGAAGAAACAAGTATGAACGTGGCTAGAAAAAAATGCTACAGGTTTCACTTATATTAATGTTAAATGGTAGCATGTGTTCATATGCAAAACTACTTTGTATCTAGGTGCATTTGCTCATGATAAGCTACATGTTTTATTTTTCATTGTTTTCATGTACATTCCTGAGAGCTGGCACTTAGACTCTGACATGTTTGGCAGTCTAGAAGTACCTTTTTATTCAAAATTAAATTTCTAATGAAAAATTAAAGATTTTTATTAATTTTCTTTGACTAACACTCTGTACAATCCTTGTTCATATCAAACTCCTATTAATTCTTTTTTTTTCCTGAGCAATGACTGAAGGTTAAATTCTCTTTTCAGTTTCTTTCATAAAAATCCGGAGTAATTCAGGTCATTGTGAGTGGCTACATTTACTTGTTTACATATGTCCCACGTTGCCGGGACTAGAGGCTTTAGGTGAGCCTTAGGACTCAGGAAAAGAGAAAACTTGATTTTGCTGTATCGACTAGTATAAAGTCAACACTGAGTCTTCCAGTAGTGCTTATGGGTGGACAGGGATATGTCTACCTGTCCATGTCTTCTGTGCATGTCTCAGTGCTTTTTGTCAAATTCATATGGCTGATTTTGGACACAGAAGTCGTCTGGATTTCTTTTTGGAAAGGGTCAATACTGTGCCTGTTATGGGAATTCAAGGGAGTTAAACAACAGATGCCCACCTTTTGGAAGTGAAATGTACAGATTCAGGGCACAGTAAATTAAGCCAATAATGGCAAGAAAGGCTTATTTAACTGAGCTACTCCAGATTCAGACACCAGAATGTGGATCAAACTGGGGGCTCCAGGATTATTTCTGAATGGTTTAAAAAAGGTTTCTGACTACAGAAATGATAAATTTATATCGTGGTTTAGCCCAGCTGGCAGCTAAGCTACCACGCAGCTGCTCGTTCATTCACTTCCCACCCTCTCTCCCTCTATGGGGTGGAGAGGAGAAAAATGTAACAAAAGGCCTGAGGGTCAAGATAAGAACAGAGAGGGAGCACCCACTGACCATGTTCCCTGGCAAAACAGACTCAGCTTGGGAACAAAACAATTTAATTCGTTAACAGTTACTTCAGAGAGGATAAGGAGAAACAAAGCCAGATCTCAAAAACACCTTCCTCCCACCTCTCCCTTCTTCCCGGCTCTACCTCCTCCTTGTCCAGCGGCGCAGGGGGACAAGGAATAGGGGTTGCAGGTCAATTCATCACACGCTGTTTCTGCCGCTCCTTCCTTAAGAGGGAGGACTCCTTACACTCTTCCCCTGCTTCAATGTGGGGCCCCTCCTCAACAAAGACAGTCCTCCAAGAACTTCTTCAATGTGAGTCCTTCCCACAGGATGCAATCCTTACCCATCGGGTTGCTCCAGCGCAGGCTTTTCCCGCAGTCACAGCTTCTTAGGGAGCTGCCACCTGCTCCAGTGTGGAGTCCCTTCTCATGGACTTCAGATGCATCTCTGCTTCACCGTCAGTCTCCAGAAGCATGGAGATCCTTCCCACGGAGACAGTCTTCTATGGAATCCCTTAGGCACAGACATCTCTGCTCCAGTGTGGGGTTCTCCACGGGCTGCAAGTGGATCTCTGCTCCATTGTTTCTCTCATGGGCTGCAGGGGGACAGCCTCCTGTCTCACCACGGGCTGCAGGGGAATCTCAGCTCCAGCACACCTCCTCCCACTCCATCTTCACTGTCCTTGGTGTCTGCATGGCCATTTTTCTCAGATCTCAGTCCCCTCTCTGCTGCAGCTGCACCAGGCCCGACTGACCTGACGAACCTTGGCAGTCCCAGCAGGAATGAACTCCACCCAGTGGGCACCCCGGGAGTGGGGCGCTTCGGAGTTCTCCAAGCTGTGCTGCCACAACCACCTCCAGTTGAGTGGTGGCAGCCCCCTGCCTCCCTCCCTGTCTTCACTGCAGGTCTCACCTGGCTCAAATTCCTTTGTCCCCTTCTTAAATATGGCATTCGCAGAGGCACTGATTGACTTGGCCCTAGCCAGAGACAGGTCCGACCAGTTTTGGAGCCGGGAAAGCTTCTCGCATCTCCTTACAGGGACCATCTCTGCAGCCCCTCCCCTGCTACCAAAACCCCACCGCATAAACCCAGCACAATTTATTCTAACAATTAGCCATTGTGTGAATTGTCTGTCATTTTGTATGTCTGATGTAAGTAACAATATTGCAAAGGTTCAGTGTTTGTGTGAATAAAGTACACATGTTCATTCTGTCCCTGAACAAATGGGCAGTCACTATTATATAGTGATTTTCTGTACTATGTCTAATGCCTTGGCACTACTTTTATTATGTCTGTAGGATTAGTATAAATGAAGCACTGCAACAAGTTCTTCTTCCATTGTAACCTAGTCCAGATTTTCTTTTTTAAAATGCAAGGGAATGCTTTCTTAAAAATACTGTTGGGGGGAATTTTTACATTAATCGAATGCGGAGGGTGTTTTACTAAACTAATCTTAGAAATGCATCTTAGTGTTTAAAAGACTGTAAGCTACTTGTAGTTCCTTTAATGTGAAACATTAAGGAAATTGTTATATAATATATAATAATATATAATAATATAATAATATATTATTATATATAATAATATATAAATATATAATATATACATTTTGTTATATTTTCATGAAGAAAAAAGAAAATCTTTATTTTAAGCTTGCTTTAATTTCTGTTGTGTGTTAGGGACCTATGATTCAGTATTTAGTGAAGACAATTAAAAATATTAAAATATTAGTCTTGTTATCTATATAAAGAATGCTAATGCCTATAATTGTCATTGTCTGACCCTTATATTTTTCTGTCCTGATAGCTCTGTCAGCCTGGAAGCTAATTTTGTGGGTTTTTTTGTGAAATCTTTCAGTGGTGTTATCAGGGAGAGTGCATACCTTTTGGCACTTGGCCCCAGAGCATAGATGGGGGCTGGGGTTCGTGGTCAATATGGGGAGAGTGCAGCAGGACCTGCGGGGGAGGAGTCTCCTCATCTATAAGACACTGTGATAGTCCAGCGTAAGTAGCTAAAGTAAGCCAGAGCCAACAAAAAGACACACTTGGAAATTATTCAAAACTCGTTTCACATGTTATCTGTAAAAATGTTTTGCTAGTTTGCCAACATTTGTCTTCACAAAATAGAAGAAACAGTTTAACAGGAGCAGCTCACTCAACATACTTTTAACATTTTTTAATGTATCTGTTATGTATGTGCTGTAAAGATAGCTGGATTTATATTTATTAGTAACCAGACGTTTTCTTTCTGCAACTTACTGTTCATGCGAAATATATTTAAATTATGCCTTAGATAGATTTCTTTCTTCTTAAGATATTATCTCTGATGCTTGTCAAGAATATAAAGTAACTATTGGCAGTTACTTATGAAAAAAGCAACACATTATTTCCAAGATTTTGCATACAACTGCTTACATATAAACCATAATTAGTATTATTATGTTGCATACAATACATTTATACACTATCACGTCCAACACAGTTGTGACTTTCCACTGACTCTTAAAACAATTCAGCAACTTCTCTCCCTGCCACTACTTCCTATTGGTCCATCTAATCTCTCTCAAGAGGGGCCAGCTTCCCCACTACAGCTTGGTCTGTTGTGTGTATCTGTACTGGTCCTTTCATCTATCTACTTCCCAATGTCCTGAGCACTGTTCCAGACAAGGTCTGTCAGGTAAGTGCTCTTCTCTCTGTCACTAGTGCTTCTCAGATGAGGAATGCTTACTTATTTCCATTGCTGTTCTTTGCTGAATGAATTGCTGCTTTTTTTTTCTGTTGCTTACCCTGTTCTGGTTAACCTCATCACAGCTATAGGTCTTAGCAGAAGGATGGTTTTATTGCTCCATACTTTGTTCTTACAATGTCCCATTAGCGTGGGTTAGGTTGAACTGCCTCCCCACCCAAGCCGGTCACTCCCCCTCCCCCACCCCCAGCAATGAGGGAGAGAATTAAAGGATAAACGGGAAACCCGTGGGTTGAGATAAGAATGATTTAATACAGATGATTTAATACACAGTGTAGGTGCTCACCACCCCCTCGTATGCGAAGCCCGTCTCGTCCCGAAGCTGCAATCCCAGACGAACGCGAGGCCCCGAAATAGAGAGGGGCAGAGAGAGAGAGAAAAAAGAAAGAAAAACAGCAGAGTAACAGCGCAGCAAGCGCAAAAGAGCAAAAGTGCAAAAGAGCCAAAGCGCAAAAGCCCTTCTTCCCGGCTGACCCTCACTTTTATACTGGGCATGACGCTGCATGATATGGAATACTAATTGGCCAGTTTGGCCCTCAATCTTAAGTTCCACCACAAATCACAAGAGGAATCGTGTCCCCCTTGTCCCACCGTGTTCCTGCACTCCGGCACACTGAAAAGTCCTTGGAGTTTCACTTCCAACCACAAACACCAGCTTGCTATCAACATTCTTCTCAGAGTGAGCCTCTGAGTAAAACCAAAACACGGAGCTCTTCTGGCTGTTAGAAACTCTGTCCCAGCTAAAACTAGGACAGTATCCACCCCTTATTCCATACCATGCACGTCATGCTCAAACCTTACATATATACTATTCCCTTAGCCATGGGTCATCCCTCCAAAATGTGTCTTCATCTGTTACAGCAGTCTCTCAGGGCAGGAAAGATGACGTGGAATTCGCTCAGTCAGTAGAACGGATGACATGTAGTCTTTGTTGTGTGTGGCATCTGGAGCTCATAGTTGGTGTATCCAGCCGCCGTCTGCAGGTTGAAGATGTTGATCTCGAAGAAGTTGCTGGGTGTTTGGATTCTGACGAAGTTCATTCTTCATTAACCTGGATGATTCTTAATATAATGACATTAGTACAATGTGACAACCATAGCAATGATGGTATGCAGTGACAGGGTTATTCAGCAATTAATATCACACAATTCAATTCATTTTATCATCTATTTTCACCCAACATCAAATCCCCTTGAGGTACACATCGGACTTCCCCGTCCTTCTGCATCACCCACCAAGTGCACCCAGGTCCCTGAGCAAAAGCAATCCCACGAATGGGTTTACCTTTACCCGAGGCAGGAATAACCCAAACTGTCTTCCCCAGTATATTCCTCGTGCACTACAGGGACTTTGTCTCCTTCTACAGTACGTAGAAGTTCTGCTTGGGCAGGACCAGCTCGATTGGCAGATCCTCTAGTGTTGACTAACCAGGTGGCTTTTCTAAATGCGCATCCCAATGTTTGAAGGTTCCACCACCCATTGCTTTCAGTGTGGTTTTTAGCAATCCATGTCGTACTTTTACAACCAGCTTCTCTATTCGAGCAGCAATGTCTTTCCACAACGGGGCAGCCCAGATGGGTTTACCTCTGCGTTGCCAGCTGCTCTGCTTCCATTGCCGTAGCCATCCCCACAGGGCATTTTCTACCATCCATGAGTCGGTACAGAGATAGAGCATTGGCCACTTTTCTCGTTCAGCGATGTCTAAAGCCAGTTGGATGGCTTTCACCTCTGTGAAATGACTTGATTCGCCTTCTCCTTCAGTAGCTTCTGTGACCCGTCGAGTAGGACTCCATACAGCAGCTTTCCATTTTCGATGTTTTCCTACAAGGCGACAGGATCCGTCAGTAAACAGAGCGTATTTCTTCTCATTGTCTGATAGTTCATTATAAGGTGGAGCCTCCTCAGCACGTGTCACCTCCTCCTCCACTGGTGACATTCCAAAGTCTTTACCTTCAGCCCAGTTAGTGATCACTTCCAAAACTCCTGGGCGACTGAGGTTTCCTATCCGAGCTCTTTGCGTGATCAGTGCGATCCACTTGCTCCATGTGGCATCAGTTGCGTGGTGTGTAGACAGGACGCTCCCTTTGAACATCCAGCCGAGCACTGGCAATCGGGGTGCCAGGAGCAACTGTGCTTCTGTACCAATCACTTCAGAAGCAGCTCGGACTCCTTCATATGCTGCCAATATCTCTTTTTCAGTTGGAGTATAGTTGGTTTCGGATCCTTTGTATCCTCGACTCCAAAACCCAAGAGGTCGACCTCGCGTCTCCCCTGGCGCTTTTTGCCAGAGACTCCAGGTAGGACCATTCTCCCCGACTGCAGTGTATCTTTTCACCTTTCTCAAAAACTTCTTCTGCTGTGTTGCCCCATACAATGATGTCATCAATGTATTGCAAATGTTCTGGGGCATCACCCTGTTCCAGTGTGGTCTGGATCAGTCCATGGCAAATAGTGGGGCTGTTTCCGCCCCTGGGGCAGTCGATTCCAGGTATACTGGATGCCCCTCCAAGTGAAAGCAAACTGTGGCCTGCATTCCGGTGCCAAAGGAATTGAGAAAAACGCATTAGCGATATCAATTGTAGCGTACCACCTGGCTGCCTTTGACTCCAGTTCATACTGAAGTTCCAGCATATCTGGCACGGCAGCACTCAATGGTGGTGCAACTTCATTCAAGCCACGATAGTCTACCGTCAGCCTCTACTCGCCATTGGACTTACGTACAGGCCATATAGGGCTGTTAAAAGGTGAGCGGGTCTTTGTGATGACTCCTTGACTCTCCAGTTGATGAATCAACTTATGGATAGGAATTAGAGAGTCTCGGTTGGTACGATATTGCCATCGGTGCACTGTTGTATTAGCAATTGGCACCTGTTGTTCTTCGACCCTCAGTAACCCCACAGCAGAAGGGTCCGTTGAGAGACCAGGCAAAGTAGACAGCTGTCTGCCTTCTTTTGTCTCTACTGCAGCTATGCCAAAAGCCCACCGATACCCTTTTGGGTCTTTGAAATACCCTCTCTTAAGATAATCTATGCCAAGGATGCACGGTGCTTCTGGGCCAGTTACAATAGGGTGTTTTTGCCACTGCTCTCCAGTTAGGCTCACTTCAGCCTCTAACACAGTCAGTTGTTGAGACCCCCCCTGTCACTCCAGAAATACAGATGGATTCTGCCCCTCTGAAGTTTGACGGTATCAAGGTGCATTGGGCACCAGTATCCACCAGAGCCTTATACTTTCTGGGGTATGATGTGCCAGGCCACCGAATCCACACAGTCCAGTAAACTCGATTATCCCTCTCCTCCACCTGGCTGGAGGCAGGGCCCCTCTAATGCCTGTTATCATATTCATCAGAGAAATCAGCAGGATTAGAGTCAGGGTGGCTAGGAGGATCAGCCCTCCCATTTTCCTCCTCTCTCTCGAGGAGGGCAACGCCTGGTTCTGACAGCTGAAATTCTAGAACGTTCAGGTGGTGGGAAATCTACTTTTTCTCTTAATTCTCGGACCTCCTCAGACAGCTTTTCCACAGCCGCAACACAGGTTCGTATAGAAGTATTATCATCATATCGTCAGAGGTAGGTGACCAGATTACCTACGGATAGTGGTGCTTCGTCGTCTCCGAAGTCCATTATTGCCAATGAGGTGGAATATGCTGCTGGCGCACTCCGTATAATCTTCTGCCACATTGGTCATGTGCACCGGACGTCATCTGGATCTTCGAGTCTTGGTCCGCTTCTCGAATCAAGATAAATCAACTCTCGCACAGCCAGTTCTCTCAGATACTGAATAGCTTTTTCTATGTTGGTTCACTTGCTTACATTACATGGCACCTCGTCCTTGTAGGGATACCTTTCCTTTATAGCTGCCAGGAGCCGTCTCCAGAGGCTGCGGACTTGTGTCTGCCTTCCAATTGCTTTATCAATGCCTCCATCCATGGCAAGGGCTCCCAGCTGCCTGGCTTCATTACCATCTAACTCCAGACTATTGGCTCCCATGTCCCAGCATCTGAGCAACCAAGAGACAATGGGCTCACCTTTAAGACGGCCATAATCTTTTTGAATATCTCGCAGCTCGCTCATTTTTAGAGATCTGGTGGTTATCATCTCATCTATGATGTCACTCCTCCTCCATTGAGATTTTCTCTGGGGCGAAACAGAACGCTCCCACTTCATTTCTCGTGATGGCCCTGGTCGCTCTTCATCATCATCATTCTCTCCTCTGCGTTCTGACTTTCGCACACATTTCCTCGGTTGCTCTTCCTCCAATCGTTGTGATGACCCTGATTGCTCTTCTTTGTCTGGTTGCTCTGATGGCCCTGGTTGCTCTTCCTCATTTGGTTGTTGTGATGGCCCTGATTGCTCTTCTTCATCTTCTAACTTTTGTATACATTTTCTTTTCCTTACGGGGGCAACTGATACCGTTGTAGTCTGAGTAGCTATACTGCTTGTCATGGGAGTTGAGATGGCAAGCACAATAACCCGAGAAATAAATTGATATACACCCCTAAATGGCCGATTGATTTTGAATATATAGATAATTAAACATATATTCAGGAGAACTTGCAGGACAATCAAACCGGTTAAATTATTCCAATGATGTTCGGCATTATCAAAATCAACATAAGCTTTTGTGAATGAAAAGTCACCGGTATAATTGGTGATGATATCCGCCAGGTGACGCTCAAAATTAATAAACGAGCTCCACATCACCATCCCCCTCTGCACCGCCAAATACAAAGACTGAGCCGGTCCCAGCACCGATGATCTTATCAGAGTTACACCGTACAGTATAGCAAAACCCTTAATTACCGATAACATACTTTTCATGCCGGTCCAACACCCAGAGCCAGAAAACCGCATAAACATTCCGCCTAACATCATATAGGGTAAATAAGGCAATAAATTATGAATGTCCGGTAACATGTATGCAAGCATAACAAACAGCATTCCAGCCAGCAACATCGTTATCTCAACCCCTTCGGGCCCCACGTTGGGCGTCAATTAAGACTGTCGTGGGTTAGGTTGAAACCTCCCCCCCACACACACAGCCGGTCACTCCCCCTCCCCCACCCCCAGCAATGAGGGAGAGAATTAAAGGATAAACGGGAAACCCGTGGGTTGAGATAAGAATGATTTAATACAGATGATTTAATACAGTGTAGGTGCTCACCACCCCCTCGTATGCGAAGCCCGTCTCGTCCCGAAGCTGCAATCCCAGACGAATGCGAGGCCCCGAAATAGAGAGGGGCAGAGAGAGAGAAAAAAGAAAGAAAAACAGCAGAGCAACAGCGCAGCAAGCGCAAAAGAGCAAAAGTGCAAAAGAGCCAAAGCGCAAAAGCCCTTCTTCCCGGCTGACCCTCGCTTTTATACTGGGCATGACGCTGCATGATATGGAATACTAATTGGCCAGTTTGGCCCTCAATCTTAAATTCCACCACAAATCACAAGGGGAATCGTGTCCCCCTTGTCTCACCGTGTTCCTGCACTCCGGCACACTGAAAAGTCCTTGGAGTTTCACGTCCAACCACAAACATCAACTTGCTATCATCATTCTTCTCAGAGCGAGCCTCTGAGTAAAACCAAAACACGGAGCTCTTCTGGCTGTTAAAAAACTCTGTCCCAGCTAAAACTAGGACACCCATAATCTCAATTTCCATCATCATTATTAGCTTTTAAGACCACTTTTTCTTGATAACATGAAGCTTTTGTGCTAATTTCATGAAAATCCATTCTGTGACAACTACTCCTTTCTTATCTTCTCTCTGCACACTTCGGTTCTTTGTTGCTTGTACCCATGTTTTCCAAGCTAGGCTATACTTCAGCTTTCCACTGCGCTCTGCAAGACAGATACCATAATGTCACATTACTGCTGTTTAAGGTGGTCTGTTCACCTCCTATCATTAGCAATAACTATCAATCAAATCTAGCAAATATCACTACTTCAAAAGCAAAAATTATCCATATGCATCAATAACAATTCAGACTATGTTACTGAAAGAATAATCAATTAAATACATTATTTTTTTTTCTCAGCAGTATGTAAAAATGCTAGTGAAATGTTTGTTTGGAGCATGAGTAATTTCCTAAGATTTTCTAAGATTTTTTAACTACTCCTGTCACCACGTATATCAGTTGGTATGCTGAAAGATTATTAAATTTTGAATGTTTAACAGTGCAGCAAGCAAATGCAATATTTTTTAAAATTTTATTTTGTATGTGTCTGCATTAGGAAAAAATTCCCTTTGGTTCATTAATTAACTTGTTTCTAGGATAGCGTTGCCTGGTTAAATATCTGTAATGTGAAAAATAGTATTGATTCTCTTTTTAGTTAATTGTAAATCCTTTTATTTCTTTATAATAAAACAAACACCAAGTTTTTTTCCAGTCGTCTTTTAAGATATGAGCCAAAGATCTGATGTCTGATTAATCTTCCATTTAAGTCAATGTTAATTCAGTATTTGACCTCTGTGGAAGATAGATAAGGTTCTTGAACAATTTGAGAATTTAAAAGCCAATGTCTTAATCACACTAATAGAAACCTGCTTATTATGGAGTTTCCTCAGATTTAATACTGTTTAATTCAAATCAGATCCTTGAACTAGAAAATGCAGTCTTTGCTGCTGGCTCCAGTATTTAGCAGGCAGTGTTTCTTCATTTTGTTATATTTTCAAGTGTAATATGAGAAGATTAAATAAAAAAAATATCATGTAGGTTGTTTACACATTTCTCATTCTAGTTTTACAAAGCAAGCAAATAGTAAAAACAATGCCTTTTTACTATGTTCAAAGTACAATTAAACTGTATTGCTTGGGATCTATGCAAACTAGATGAATACTATATGAATGAAGATTTTCAAGTACCCAGTGTTGTTTTATATCTGCTCCAATTCGAGTCAATGCTACAATTCTTATTAAAAAAAAATAATTTAAAATCTCACCTTAAAACTTCTATGTACTTTTAAAATTTATTTATATGCTATATAATATATATCTCTTGGACTTGTATTTATACTGATAATGCATAAATATATATAATGAACTTGTGTTTATACTAATACATATACTAACACATAAAACATGTTTTTCCAGGCCTTCAGGTGGAGGCAAATATTGTCTTGGAGAAAGGAAGCAGTATCGTTCCTGTAATACTGATGTAAGTAAATTTTGTTCCACTGTAAAAGTACAATCTCAACTTGTCTGTTTTTCATTTCAACACCAATGGATGCATTTTTTCCCAGTTCAGAAAAGCTGTGAATTCTGCATTTTTTGTGCAAACAGTCCTGTTGGGCATTTCTGTATTGCAAGCACCCTACATGTTTTGCTAAATATTGAGATCTCAATGTGATGCTCATCTGGTGCCTTCACATTAAGCCTTTGAGTGAGTTCAACTTGAGCATCCATGTTTAAGGTGAACAAGAAGCATTCCACATCAGACCAAAGGTCTGTCTAACCCAGTGTCTTGTCTCCCAGCAGTGGCAAATAACAGGTGCTTAGGGAAAAATTATAAACTTTTGGCTGCCAAGGCATGACTTTTCCATGGATATACTGTATGAGTTTACAGAAGCTGGGTGTTAAAAGATTTCGTAAGCTCCACATCATACCTGTACCATGTTGCTTAACTGCCACAAATGGAATTATCCTCCATGAATCCACTGTTAAACTCTCTTATCCTTTTTATACCTTTATAACTTCCAGTGCTAATGTGTTACACAGTCCTCTTATACATTCTGTGAAAATGTATTTCATCTGGTGTGTTTAAAACCTGCTGCTTTGCCATAAGGTATCCACTGGTTCTTGTGTTACCAGAATGATCGTGCAGTTTCATTTTAGTAAGTTAAGTGCCTTATAAAAATCTAAGCATATTCCATTATCCTTTTAATTTTACCAGGAAATTTAAAAAGTTCTAGTTGATAAAACCTATTCTTATACAAAATACTGATTTGTATTATTATTTATATTTCTTTTAAAACTGTATCAGTCAAGTCTCTATCAACTTTTCTATTTATTTGAGATTGATGTCAGGCAAACTGTAATCTAGAATATTCTATTTGTCCTTCTCAAATAATGAACTTTTTCCATTAGCACTGTTTCACTTTGTACATACAGTCTAAGATTTGTTTAAAAATTCGTGTTTGCAGACTGGAGCTCTCCTTCCTTAAGTCTTTGAGGACTCTTGCAAGGTAGCTGTCCAGGCATTCTTATTTAAAATGTTTATCTCCAATAGACATTATTTGGTATCTGCCACAGTAACTAGTACACAAGAAAGTTTACATAATATGTAAATCTGCTCCCTCACAAATACACAACAATTTTTTAATGCTTTTTGTTATTAACAATTGTACCATAGCTACCTAGTGGTATAGTTGAAATTTTGCTAGGATTTCTTTTATTCTTATCATATTTTATTTCTTATTGTTAGACACTTTTAAGACAGTTCTTAGTCGGTTTTGCTTCCCTTATTCTCTCTATACTTGTTTATTACTGAGAGGAAGCTTATAGGGTCACAGAAGGAACATCTAGAAGGTATCTGAGGAGGACATCCAGGCTATTCCCTGGCTCAAAGACAAAATCAACTGTCATTAAAACATTCTCAAATGATGGTTAGGCAGCTGACCTGTTAGTCTAATCTGTTTTGAAATAGTTCCAGTCAGGGAGATATCAGTAGGATTCTTTAATATCCTTACTATTTGGTCAGTTTTCCTAAAATATAGTGTATGTTTTCCCACCCTTTAAGACCCTTACTTACTCTGTCCCCAGTAAGAAGACAGCTGATGATATTCCCTCTGCAGCAGCCTTTCCTGTGTTTGCAGACTACTATCATGTCTCCTCGGTCTTTTTTAAAATAGGCGATCTCTGTGTTAATAGCCTTTGGGATCGCAGTAGTGCACATCTTGAAGCATGGTGTCCAAACCTCTGCACAGGATTCTAGTTGAGGCCTGTCAGAGCTAAGTACAACTTATTTCTGTCATCTTAGTTATGAGATTCTGTTTATTCATTTCAGTATTGCGTTCACTTTTCTTACAGCAGTGACAGTGTGTTGATCCATAATGCCCAAATACCTTTCTAAAGAGCAGCTATTTAGGAAGTCATTCCTTAGCTTGTGCTTGCACAGTTGATTGTTCCTACCCAAGTGTAGTAATTTGCATACATTGCTTTATTTCAAATCAATGCACCAATTTATCAAAATATTTTGAAATTGTATTCCTCTATTCCAAAATATGTGTTCCCTACATATCCTCAGATTTCAATCAATAATTTAAACAAGAACTTGGAAAAGAAACTTTGCATTTCGTTGTCTAGATCTTAAAAACAAATCTTGAACAACAGCAGACTGGGGCCAGGCAATTTAGAAATACTATTCTTACAGTTTGACTGTGAATCAACTTTAGCCTATTTTTTTGTGTATGGTTTTCCAGTGCATAAACATATTGCGACTTACAGAAGTTTAAATTTACTGCTTTAATGGCTTTGACGATTGCAGTCCATTTCTTTTATAGTAATATTTAGGGTTCTAAATAACTAAGAGTTGCTGAGACTAGTAGATTTTTTTTCAAGATTTATGATAGTCATTAGTGCTTGACATTTTTAATGGAATGGTATGTTTGATTAATATAACCATTAAGAGCACGCAAATCTGTTATAGTTTTTATGAAAAATGTGTTGTTTGTACATCTTTTCTATTGAAGTTTTTTTTTTTTATAGCATCAACATACACTGACCATCTGTAATTTTAAACATAGCACTCGCTAAAGCTCCTACTATTTAAAAACAACAACAAAAAATCATTTTGACTTCATTTTTCTTTCAGAAATGAGTTAGTTCTGTTGCCCTTTCTTTTGATCATTTTCATTCTTTGGAAACAGTACGCTCATCCCTACTAGGTATATTTCTCATTAAGACTTCCAAAGCCATATGTGACTTCTTAATTCAAAAGACAATGGAAACATTGAGATCAGCAAAAAAGAATATTAGCTAATGAGTTCTGGAAACAAAAGGGTGGTAGAAAGAACACACTCATCAGAAACTACGTTTCTTCCACCAACCACACTACAGCTTTGTCCTGGGTTTGGCTAGGATAGAGATAACCTTTCACAGGAAAAGGAGGAGGGGGCACAGCTCGGGACACTGACAGGAATTAGTCAGAGGGCTATTCGATACCATATGCCTCATGCCCGGAGACTATAAATTGAGGGAGCTGGCAAAGAGAGGGGCTTTTTCGCATCTTAGGCGATCGCGAGTGGGCTGGGCTGTGCAGGGGTTCCAGGTTCCACCTGTGAGCATTTGTACCCCTCGTTTTGTACTGCTCTCTTTTCATTAATATTATCTTTTTTATTACTCTTTTCTCGTTTTTTTGCACTGTTCTATTAAACTGTCCTTATCTCAACCCTCTGTTTCTTCCGATATTCTCCTCCCATCCCGCCGAGGGGGAGGAGTGAGCGAGCGGCAGCGTGGTTGCTGAGCTACCGGCTGGGCTAAACCACGACAGTCCTTTTTGGCGCCCAACGTGGGGCACGAAGGGTTGGGATAACGACAAAATCCGACTAGAGCGTGTGAAAAATCAAATTCGTTATACGTGTTTATTGTATTAGCTAAATAGTCGCCGGTCATAACGCTGTTTTGGGTGCTCACGTGGCTGTGCTATGTAAATGTTTCCATGCCCGATGTATTCCCTGCGGGGCTGTTCATCACCGCGGGCAGAGGGGGCCGGGCTCTCATTGTGCTGTCCTGTCTCATATCGCTTTATGACACGATCGCGGCGCTGGCCACGCGGCTGGGCTGGTCCGTGTACGTGGCGTTGGCATCGTGCCCGTGTCTCGGGCGCCACCTCTCGCCATTTGCCGGTAACCGCGCCCAGTCCCTGGGGAAGGCAGGGGAGGGTCCCTTCCCCTCCCCCCGTTCCTCACCCCGCCCTTCTCATTCCGGCTGATTACAACGGCCTTTGAGGATTTTGAATACTCTGGGAGTGTCCTAGCCAGCGCGGTCTCAATGCTCTGTGTCCTGAAGGTGTTTCAGGTTTTGATTGGGGTTAAACAAGTATTTAACAATATCCCAGAGAGATCCGCCCTGAGGCCACATAGTTATGAGTGGCAGGGTGTGTGGGAGAGCATGGGCAAAGGCCTAAGACAGTTGGTACCTCCAGTGTTTCGGAACTTGACCTCTGAACAAGTGCAGTATCCTGAAAAACTGATAGAATGTTTGGAAAAAGTGTGCTGTCCCCCTGATGATCCCTGGGAGACCCAGATCAGTGCAATGTGCTGGGGCCTGGCCCATGCCTACCAAGCTGCCTTGTCTAACACTCTTCAGCACCCTCAAAGGGGAGAGGAGGTCCCTGGATCTGATGGCAAAATGTCAGACACTGCAGCTGAACCAGAGAACCCACCTGGTCCCATATCAGTTGCCCCTGTACAGAAGAAGTGCATGAAGAAATCAGTTCACTTAGTGAGGGATGAAAATGAACCAGGGCCATCACGAGAACAGGAGGAGGATGAGGCAGAGCCCACACATGAGACTGTGATCATCCAATCACTATCCCAGGGTGAGCTGTGAGATATGCAAAAGGATTTCAGCTGCCTTCAAAATGAGAATGTTGTCACCTGGCTGCTCTAATGTTGGGATAATGGAGCCGATGGCCTGGAACTAGAGGGAAGGGAAGCCAGGCAGCTGGGATCCTTGTCCAGGGAAGGGAGGATCGACAAGGCAATTGGAAGAAAACCACAAATCCTCAGCCTCTGGAAGTGATATGACTCATGTCAAGCATGAAGGAAAGGTACCCCTTCAAGGATGATATGACATGTCACCCAGGCAAGTGGACCACCATGGAAAGAAATATCCAGTACCTGAAGGAGTTAGCCGTGCTGGAGGTGATTTACAACCCTCTGAATAATGAGCAGTTGTCCATAGATCCAGATGAAGTTCTGTGCAATCAGCCCATGTGGTGGAAATTCCTACAGAGTGCACCAGCATCGTATGCCAACTCGTTGGCAGTAATGTCCTGGAGAGGTGAAGAACCAACAGTGCAAGACTTGGCTGGTCAACTACGGCAATACGAAGGAAGTATCTCTTCCTCTGTACAGGCCTGTGTTGCAGCTGTGGAGAACCTGTCCCAGGAGTTCCAGCAATTCAAAGAGGATATGCCCCACTCTCCACCCATACGGACCCGTGTCTTGGCTATTAGAAGTAAGGGTTCCCCTGACCAAGACAGAGAACACAGAGTGCACACTTCACGGAAACTTGTGGTTTTTCCTGCATGACCATGGAGAGGACATGAGGAAATTAGATGGAAAACCTATCTCGACCCTAAGGGCATGGGTACAGCAGTTGAAAGGAAAAACAATCGCTAAAGGGTATGCTTCCAGGAAAAATGTCGCTCCGGTTTCAGCGGGCAGCTCCCCAGACAGTATAGAAGGGCTGACCCTATTTCGGTTCCTCTTGAAGGGACTTCTAGTTCATTTTTACAAAAGGTGAGCGATGAATACTGTGACCAGGACTAGAGGGACCCTGCCTCCAGCCAGGTGGAGGAGAGGGATAACAGGGTTTATTGGATTGTGTGGATTCAATGGCCTGGCATGTCAGACCCACAGAAATAAAGGGCTTTAGTGGACCCTGGTGCACAATGCACCCTAATGCCATCTAGGTATAAAGGGGCAGAACCCATCTGTATTTCTGGAGTGACAGGGGGATCCCAACAGCTAACTGTTTTGGAAGCTGAAGTGAGTCTAACCAGGAATGAGTGGCAAAAGCTCCCCATTGTGACTGGCCCAGAGGCCCCGTGCATCCTGGGCATAGACTACTTCAGGAGGGGGTATTTCAAGGACCCAAAAGGGTACCGGTGGGCTTTTGGTATAGCTGCTGTGGAGACGGAGGAAATTAAACAGCTGTCTACCTTGCCTGGTCTGTCAGAGGACCCTTCTGTTGTGGGATTGCTGAGGGTTGAAGAACAACAGGTGCCAATTGCTACTACGATGATGCGCTGGTGGCAATATCGCACCAACCGAGACTCTCTGATCCCCATCCATGAGCTGATTCATCAACTGGAGAGCCAAGGGGTGATCAGCAAAACTCATTCCCCCTTCAACAGTCCCATATGGCCAGTGTGCAAGTCTAATGGAGAGTGGAGGCTATCAATAGACTATCGTGGCCTGAATGAAGTCACACCACCACTGATTGCTGCTGTGCCGGATATGCTAGAACTTCAATATGAACTGGAATCAAAGGCAGCCAAGTGGTATGCCACAACTGACATCACTAATGCTTTTTTTCCATGCTTTGGCAACAGAGTGCAGGCTGCAGTTCTCTTTCACTTGGAGAAGTGTCCAGTACACCTGGAATTGACTGCCCCAGGGGTGGAAACACAGCCCTACCATTTGCCATGGACTGATCCAGAATACATTGGAACAGGGCAAAGCTCTGGAACATCTGCAGTACATGAATGACATCATTATATGGGGCAGCACAGCAGAAGAAGTTTTTGAGAAAGGGAAGAAAATAGTTCAAATCCTTCTGGAGGCTGGTTTTGCCATAAAATGAAGTAAGGTCAAGGGACCTGCACAGGCGATCTAGTTCTTAGGAATAAAATGGGAAGATGGGTGTCGTCACATCCCAGTGGAAGTGATCAATGAAATAGCAGCTATGTCTCCACTGACCAGTAAGAAAGAAACACAAGCCTTCCTAGGTGCTGTGGGCTTTTGGAGGATGTATATTCCAAGTTACAGCCTAATTGTGAGCCCTCTCTACCAAGTGATCCAGAAGAAGAATGATTTTAGATGGGGCCCTGAGCAACAGCAAGCCTTTGAGCAAATTAAACAGGAGATTGTCCATGCGGTAGCCCTCGGGCCAGTCTGGTCAGGAAAAAATGTTAAAAACGTGCTCTACACTGCAGCCGGGGAGAACGGTCCTGCCTGGAGCCTCTGGCAGAAACCACCAGGGGAGACTCAAGGTCGACCCCTCAGGTTTTGGAGTTGGGGATACAGAGGATCGGAAGCCAACTATACTCCAACTGAAAAGGAGATATTGGCAGCACATGAAGGAGTCTGATCTGCTTCAGTAGTGGCTGGTACTGAAGCACAGCTCCTCCTGGCACCCTGATTGCTGGCGCTGGGCTGGATGTTCAAAGGGAGTGTCCCCTCTACACATCACACAACCGATACCCCATGGAGTAAGTGGATCGCACTGATCACACAAAGGGCTTGAATAGGAAACCCCAATCGCTTTATCTCTACACCAACTCATGGATGGTGGCAAACGCCCTGTGGGTATGGCTACAGCAATGGAAGCAGAGCAAGTGGCAGCACAGAGACAAATCCCTCTGGGCTGCCCTGTTTTGGCAAGATATGGCTGTCTGGGTAGAGAAGCTGGCTGTAGAAGTACATCACGTAGATGTTCATGTACCTGAGAGTCAGGCCAGAGAAGAACATATAATCATAAAATCATAGAATGGTTTGGGTTGAAAAAGACCATAAAGATTATGTAATTCCATCCCCCTGACATGGGCAGAGACACCTTCCCCTAGATCAGGTTGCTCAAAGCCTCGTCCAACCTGGCCTTGAACACTTCCAGGGATGAGGCAGCCACAACTCCTCTGGGCAACCTGTTCCAGTGTTTCACCACCCTGAGTGAAGAATTTCTTCCTTATCTCTAATCTAAATCTGCCCTCTTTCAGTTTAAAGCCATTGCCCCTTGGTCTATAACTACATGCCCTTGTAAAAAGCCCCTCTCCAGCTTTTGTGTAGACCCCCTTTAGGAACTGTAAGGCTGCTACAATGTTGCTCACCAGCCTGGGCTACAGCACCAAGGACACTGTTGCATCTTCCACAGCCAGGAGGAAATGGCCTGCCTCTTGTAGGCAGGGTCGGTACCTTGAGTTGATTAGTTAATTAGTAGTTCATTACATTCAACTCAATCCAGCTGGCTAATAATGACTGGATGCCATACTAGAAGGTGTCCCCAGAGCCTTCTCTAGGCTGAACAACCCCAACCCTCTCAGCCTGTCTTCATAGCAGAGGTGCTCTAGCCCTCAGATCATCTTTGTGGCTCTCCTCTGGACCCGTTCAACAGGTCCATGTCCTTCTTATGTTGGGGACTCCAGAGCTGAATGCAGTATTCCAGGTGGGGTCTCATGAGAGCAGAGTAGAGGGACAGAATCACCTCCCTCAACCCGCTGGCCATGCTGCTTTGGATGCAGCCCAGAATATGGTTGGCTTTCTGGGCTGCAAGCGCACATTGCTGGCTCATGTTGAGCTTCTTGTCAACCAGCACCCCCAAGTCCTTCTCCTCAGGGCTGCTCTCAATCCATTCTCCACCCAGCCTGTACTTGTGCTTGGGATTGCCCCGACCCATGTGCAGGACCTTGCACTTGGCCTTATTGAACTTCATGAGGTTCTCACAGGCCCATCTCTCCAGCCTGTCAAGGTCCCTCTGGATGGCATCCCTTCCCTCCAGCGTGTCCACAACACCACACAACTTGGTGTCATCTGCAAACTTGCTGAGGGTGCACTCGATCCCACTGTCCATGTCGCCAACAAAGATGTTAAACAGCACTGGCCCCAGTACTGACCTCTGAGGAACACCACTCATCACTGGTCTCTACTTGGACATCAAGCAGTTGACTGCAACTCTTTGAGTGCGACCATCCAGCCAATTCCTTGTCCACCGAGTGGTCCATCCATCAAATCCATGTCTCTCCAGTTTATAGACAAGGATGTTGTGTGGGACAGTGTCAAATGTGACCAGTGCTCTGTGTCTATAGTGATTCATGTATGGTGGTAAATGCCCTGTGGGGATGGCTACAGCAGTGGAATCAGAGCAACTGGCAATTCATAGGCAAACCCATCTGGGCTGCCCTGTTGTGACAAGATATTGCTGCTCGGGTAGAAAAGCTAGTTGTGAAGGTACGTCACGTAGGTGCTCGTGTACCCAAGAGTCGGGCCACTGAAGAACATAAAAAAAATCAACAGGTGGATCAGGCTGCTAAGATTGAAATGGCTCAGATTGATTTGGACTGGCAGCATAAGGGTGAAAAGTTTTTAGCTCTTTGGGCCCATGATGCCACAGGCCATCAAGGAAGAGATGTGACAAGTTCCGCATTTTGCGTGGTGAGCATTTGTATTGCTCGTTTTGTGCTACTCTCTTTTCATTAATATTATTGGTTTTATTACTCTTTTCTCTTTTTTTTTGCACTGTTCTATGAAACTGTCTTTATCCCAACCCACGAGTTTTATGTTTTTCTTTGGATTTTCTCCTCTCATCCCACTGAGGGGGAGGAGTGATTGACCACTGGCATGGTTGCTTAGCTACTGGCTGGGCTAAACCACGACAAGCTTACAAAAAATTATGTATTTTTCCAATCAAGGCATTTTTAGTTTAAAAAAAACCCAACACAATAACAAGAAACCAAAACCAAAATGCTAATAGAATTGCAAGGCACACAGTTACTCCAAGTAACTCATAGTCTGTTTTAAAATATGTATAAGACTTGCAGCTTAATTTCATATACATCTAAACCTAAAAGCTTCCTAATTCTAAATATGCAATAAGAAACATGTGAATGCTTTATTTGTATAGAAGTATGTATGTATATATACCTTTTAAATATTCTTATTTTTCAGCCCTTTCTCTTAACAGAAAGTAGGCAAGTGATTTATGTTGGTTCCTTCCTTTATGCATATATTCACAGATATTGTTTGTTACTTTCATAATTTCAATATATTCAAGCCTGTTTTTTTCTAAAATGCATTCATGTGAGGGGCTACCTCTTGGAACAGTACCTGAGTTTGAGCTGTCACCCTTCTGGCTGTGTTTCTGATCTTCTGTGAGGTGTAGTATAGCTCTTTGTTAATAGGAAACCAAATGACTTCAACTACTGAAGTCTGCCTGACTTGAAGCTCCAAGATAAACACATTTCTGTGAGATAATATGTGTGATGTCATGTCAACATTGATTCAGTGACTTGTTAACAATCTTTAGATGTGTCATGGTTTAGACTGGCCGGCAACTAAACTCCACACAGCCGCTCACTCACCCTCCCTCACCCCCTGGGAATGGGGAAGAGAATTAAAGGGTAAAAGGGAAAGAGACCCATGGGTTGAGATAAGAAAAATTTAATATTACTACTAATAATATATTAATATATACATATATGTACAATGATAAATATATACAAACAAGTGATGTACGGTGTAATCGCTCACCATCCCTTGACCAAGGCCCGTCCCATCCCGGACTAACGATCCCGAAACAGATAAGTTCCGATACCGCAATCCTGGACAAGCAAGAGGCCTAAAAGTAGAGACAGAGAGAGAGAGAGAGAGAGACAGAGAGAGCACTCTGACAGTCTGAAAGTGAGAGTTCCGGAAGAGCAAAGGCCCTTCTTTCCGGCTGACTCTCATTTTTATACTGGGTATGGCGCTGCATGATATGGAATACTAATTGGCCAGTTTGGCCCTCAATCCTAAGTCTAAGTACAAATCATAAGGAGAGTCGTGGACCCTCCATCCCGGCCATGCTCCCCCCTATCCTGTTGTGCTCCTGCACACTGGCAAGAACACGGCAGCTGAAAAGTCCTTGAGGCCTCAGTGCCAACTATAAACATCAGTGCGCTGTCAGTGTTCTTCTCAGAGCAAGTCAGACTAAAACCAAAACACGGAGCTCTTCTGACTGCTAAAAAGAAGAGCTAACTCTGTCCCAGCTGAAACCAGGACAAGATGATTTATGTTGTCCTAGTTTTAGCTGGGACAGTGTTAGCTCTTCTTTTTAGCAGCTAGAAGAGCTCCGTGTTTTGGTTTTACTCAGAGGCTCGCTCTGAGAAGAATGCTGATAGCAAGTTGATGTTTGTGGTTGGATGTGAAACTCCAAGGACTTTTCAGTGTGCCGGAGTGCAGAAGCACGGCGGGATAAGGGGAAAGCATAGTTGGGACAAGGGGGACACGATTCCCCTTGTGATTTGTGGTGGAATTTAAGATTGAGGGCCAAACTGGCCAATTAGTATTCCATATCATGCAGCGTCATGCCCAGTATAAGAGCGAGGGTCAGCCGGAAAGAAGGGCTTTTGCGCTTTGGCTCTTTCGTCACTTCTGCTCTTTTGCGCTTGCTGCGCTTTTGCTCTATTGCCCTTTTTTTTCCTCTCTCTCCCAGTAGTCCCACTCTCAGAGTACTCTCTCTCTCTCTGCTCCTCTCTATTTCGGGGCCTCACGTTCGTCCGGGATTTGCAGCTTCGGGACGAGACGGGCTTCGCATACGAGGGGGTGGTGAGCATCTACACTGTGTATTAAATCATCTGTATTAAATTGTTCTTATCTCAACCCACGGGTTTCCTGTTTCTCCTTTAATTCTCTCCCTCATTCCTGGGGGTGGGGGAGGGGGAGTGACCAGCTGTGTGTGGGGGGGTCCGGTTGCTGGAGCAGCCTAACCCACAACAATGTTTTTTTTTAGTCTTAAAGATGTTGATGTTGTTCTTTAAGTCAGTACTTTCTTGACTCCTAATTTTACTTGTTTCATCATCATCTTCTCAGGATATTCTTCATACCTGATTATAAGTTCTTATACGTTTGTTAGATTCCTACCTCATGATTTACAGTCTCCTAAAAGAGCATTTGGAAACACAAGCAGCCTGTTGGTTGTCAAGAGTTATCCGTGTACATACTGTAACTCCATGAAAAAAATGAACTATTTTACCCAATAAAGAGAAGAAATTATTGCCCATTTATTTTGGGAGAAGAGTGTTTATGCAGAGAGACAGTGCCAAAGAGCAGACATTTTTTAAATGCATATTGCATATTACCTTGCAGTAGCCTTTTTGCATTTCTATAACAATGATTTTGAATGCGTTTCTTGAGGATGTTGTCTTTAGTTTTACTTACTCTCAGGTATTAGTGAGATACCAAAAAAGACAGGAAAATTATGGAACAAAAATAAGTTTAAGTTTCGTTTTAGGCTTATACAGAATGTTTCAGGTTTCAGATTATCATTTGGTAACTGTAGTCTTCAAAAGGACTGCCTGAAAATTTTACTAAATCCTCCTGAAACTGGTTTCAAACTAATGATTTAGAGCATTCAGATTAATGATTTGCATTAAGAGCATGATCCTGAGATAAGGGCTAGTACTTGTCAGTATTCACTGAGAGGACTTAGCCACTAAAATGGAAACTTATTTTATTGCAGAGATCACCAAATCTGTCTATGGATTGATGGATTTGCATTTTTAGAACCAAAGACAATGGGTTATGTAAAAGCTTTGATGTCATTGGTATATTTGTTAAATTAATTTTAACAGTACTTGCAGTATAGGAAACCAGAATTTAGTATGCAGGACTAGAAAAAAACAGATGAAATATCAAAAAAGCAGGAACATTGTATGAGTGGCTTTTCTCCCACAGTTCCTTTAACTGCTCCCAGGTATTCCCAGCCTTGTTTGCTGTTCTTGTCAGCAGTGAGATTCCAGGCTAATCATGTTTGTGAGTAGCTGGTTTTCTTTGAGACTTCCAGAGTTGTCTTTGAGGAGAAAAGAAGATATAAACAGTGATTTTAGCAGTTTAAATTGCTAATCAAATGGGTAAAAGAAAGACTTTGCTTTGCTTACAGGATCACAGAATGACAGAGGTTGGAAGGAACCTCTCGACATCATCTTGTTCAGCCCCTGTCCTAGTTTTAGCTGGGACAGAGTTTTTTTTTAACAGCTAGAAGAGCTCCGTGTTTTGGTTTTACTCAGAGGCTCACTCTGAGAAGAACACTGATAACAAGCTGCCAAGGACTTTTCAGTGTGCCGGAGTGCAGAAACACGGCGGGATAAGGGGGGAGCATAGTTGGGACAAGGGGGACACGATTCCCCTTGTGATTTGTGGTGGAACTTAAGATTGAGGGCCAAACTGGCCAATTAGTATTCCATATCATGCAGCGTCATGCCCAGTATAAAAGTGAGGGACAGCCGGGAAGAAGGGCTTTTGCGCTTTGGCTCTTTTGCTCTTTTGCGCTTGCTGCGCTGTTGCTCTGCTGTTTTTTTTCTTTCTTCTCTCTCTCTCTCTCTCTCTCTGCTCCTCTCTATTTCGGGGCCTCGCGTTTATCCGGGATTGCAGCTTCGGGACGAGATGGGCTTCGCATACGAGGGGGTGGTGAGCACCTATCCTGTGTATTAAATCATCTGTATTAAAATCATTCTTATCTCAACCCACGGGTTTCTCGTTTATCCTTTAATTCTCTCCCTCATTCCTGGGGGTGGGGGAGGGGGAGTGACCGGCTGTGTGGGGGAGGAAGTTTTCAACCTAACCCACGACAGTCTTAATTGGCGCCCAACGTGGGGCCCGAAGGGGTTGAGATAACGATGCTGCTGGCTGGAATGCTGTTTGTTATGCTTGCATACATGTTACCGGACATTTATAATTTATTACCTTATTTACCCTATATGATGTTAGGCGGAATGTTTATGCGGTTTTCTGGCTCTGGGTGTTGGACCGGCATGAAAAGTATGTTATCGGTAATTAAGGGTTTTGCTATACTGTACGGTGTAACTCTGATAAGATCATCGGTGCTGGGACCGGCTCAGTCTTTGTATTTGGCGGTGCAGAGGGGGATGGTGATGTGGAGCTCGTTTATTAATTTTGAGCGTCACCTGGCGGATATCATCACCAATTATACCGGTGACTTTTCATTCACAAAAGCTTATGTTGATTTTGATAATGCCGAACATCATTGGAATAATTTAACCGGTTTGATTGTCCTGCAAGTTCTCCTGAATATATGTTTAATTATCTATATATTCAAAATCAATCGCCATTTAGGGGTGTATATCAATTTATTTCTCGGGTTATTGTGCTTGCCATCTCAACTCCCATGACAAGCAGTATAGCTACTCAGACTACAACGGTATCAGTTGCCCCCGTAAGGAAAAGAAAATGTATACAAAGTTAGAAGATGAAGAAGAGCAATCAGGGCCATCACAACAACCAAATGAGGAAGAGCAACCAGGGCCATCAGAGCAACCAGACAAAGAAGAGCAATCAGGGTCATCACAACGATTGGAGGAAGAGCAACCGAGGAAATGTGTGCGAAAGTCAGAACGCAGAGGAGAGAATGATGATGATGAAGAGCGACCAGGGCCATCATGAGAAATGAAGTGGGAGCGTTCTGTTTCGCCCCAGAGAAAATCTCAATGGAGGAGGAGTGACATCATAGATGAGATGATAACCACCAGATCTCTAAAAATGAGCGAGCTGCGAGATATTCGAAAAGATTATGGCCGTCTTAAAGGTGAGCCCATTGTCTCTTGGTTGCTCAGATGCTGGGACATGGGAGCCAATAGTCTGGAGTTAGATGGTAATGAAGCCAGGCAGCTGGGAGCCCTTGCCATGGATGGAGGCATTGATAAAGCAATTGGAAGGCAGACACAAGTCCGCAGCCTCTGGAGACGGCTCCTGGCAGCTATAAAGGAAAGATATCCCTTCAAGGACGAGGTGCCATGTAATGTAAGCAAGTGAACCAACATAGAAAAAGCTATTCAGTATCTGAGAGAACTGGCTGTGCGAGAGTTGATTTATCTTGACTCGAGAAGCGGACCAAGACTCGAAGATCCAGATGACGTCCGGTGCACACGACCAATGTGGCAAAAGATTCTATGGAGTGCGCCAGCAGCATATTCCACCTCACTGGCAATAATGGACTTTGGAGATGATGAAGCACCACTATCCGTAGGTAATCTGGTCACCTACCTCTGACGATATGATGATAATACTTCTATACGAACCTGTGTTGCAGCTGTGGAAAAGCTGTCTGAGGAGGTCCGAGAATTAAGAGAAAAAGTAGATTTCCCACCACCTGAACGTTCTAGAATTTCAGCTGTCAGAACCAGGCATTACCCTCCTCGAGAGAGACAAAAGAGACGGTACAGATCACGGGGTGAGCTGTGGTTCTACCTCCGTGATCATGGAGAAGACATGAGAAGGTGGGATGGAAAACCCACCTCCGCTTTAGAGGCCAGGGTACCCCAGTTGGGAGGAAGAACCAACAGAACTAGAACTTTCTCCAATTCCTCCAGGACAGCTGTTGCCCCAGTCTACAGTGAGCAGTCCACTAGTCAAAATGGGAGGGCTGATCCTCCTAGCCACCCTGACTCTAATCCTGCTGATTCCTCTGATGAATATGATAACAGGCATTAGAGGGGCCCTGCCTCCAGCCAGGTGGAGGAGAGGGATAATCGAGTTTACTGGACTGTGTGGATTCGTTGGCCTTGCACATCATACCCCAGAAAGTATAAGGCTCTAGTGGATACTGGTGCCCAATGCACCTTGATACCATCGAACTTCAGAGGGGCAGAATCCATCTGTATTTCTGGAGTGACAGGGGGGTCTCAACAACTGACTGTGTTAGAGGCTGAAGTGAGCCTAACTGGAGAGCAGTGGCAAAAACACCCTATTGTAACTGGCCCAGAAGCCCCGTGCATCCTTGGCATAGATTATCTTAAGAGAGGGTATTTCAAAGACCCAAAAGGGTATCGGTGGGCTTTTGGCATAGCTGCAGTAGACACAGAAGAAGGAAGGCAGCTGTCTACTTTGCCTGGTCTCTCAACGGACCCTTCTGCTGTGGGGTTACTGAGGGTCGAAGAACAACAGGTGCCAATTGCTACTACAACAGTGCACCGACGGCAATATCGTACCAACCGAGACTCTCTAATTCCTATCCATAAGTTGATTCGTCAACTGGAGAGTCAAGGAGTCATCACAAAGACCCGCTCCCCTTTTAACAGCCCTATATGGCCTGTACATAAGTCCAATGGCAAGTGGAGGCTGACGGTAGACTATCGTGGCTTGAATGAAGTTACACCACCATTGAGTGCTGCCGTGCCAGATATGCTGGAACTTCAGTATGAACTGGAGTCAAAGGCAGCCAGGTGGTACGCTACAATTGATATCGCTAATGCATTTTTCTCAATTCCTTTGGCACCGGAATGCAGGCCACAGTTTGCTTTCACTTGGAGGGGCATCCAGTATACCTGGAATCGACTGCCCCAGGGGTGGAAACACAGCCCCACTATTTGCCATGGACTGATCCAGACCACACTGGAACAGGGTGATGCCCCAGAACATTTGCAATACATTGATGACATCATTGTATGGGGCAACACAGCAGAAGAAGTTTTTGAGAAAGGTGAAAAGATAATCCAAATCCTTCTGAAAGCAGGCTTTGCCATAAAACAGAGTAAAGTCAAGGGACCTGCCCAGGAGATTCATTTTTTGGGAATAAAATGGCAAGATGGGCATCGTCAGATTCCGATGGACGTGATCAATAAAATAACAGCTATGTCCCCACCAACCAACAAAAAGGAAGCACAAGCTTTCTTAGGCATTGTGTGTTTCTGGCGAATGCATATTCCCGACTACAGCCAGATTGTAAAACCCCTCTATCAAATAACCCAAAAGAAGAATAATTTTGAATGGGGCCCAGAGCAAAAACAAGCCTTTGAACAAATTAAACAAGAAATAGTCCATGCGGTAGCCCTGGGACCAGTCCGGACAGGACAAGATGTCAAAAACGTGCTCTACACTGCAGCTGGGGAGAATGGTCCTACCTGGAGTCTCTGGCAAAAAGCGTCAGGGGAGACGCGAGGTCGACCTCTTGGGTTTTGGAGTCGAGGATACAAAGGATCCGAAACCAACTATACTCCAACTGAAAAAGAGATATTGGCAGCATATGAAGGAGTCCGAGCTGCTTCTGAAGTGATTGGTACGGAAGCACAGTTGCTCCTGGCACCCCGATTGCCAGTGCTCGGCTGGATGTTCAAAGGGAGCGTCCCGTCTACACACCACGCAACTGATGCCACATGGAGCAAGTGGATCGCGCTGATCACACAAAGAGCTTGGATAGGAAACCCCAATCGCCCATGAATTTTGGAAGTGATCACTAACTGGGCTGAAGGTAAAGACTTTGGAATGTCACCAGAGGAGGAGGGGGTGACACGTGCTGAGGAGGCTCCACCTTATAATGAACTATCAGACAATGAGAAGAAATACGCTCTGTTTACCGACGGATCCTGTCGTCTTGTAGGAAAACATCGAAAATGGAAAGCTGCTGTATGGAGTCCTACTCGACGGGTCGCAGAAGCTACCGAAGGAGAAGGCGAATCAAGTCAGTTCGCAGAGGTGAAAGCCATCCAACTGGCTTTAGACATCGCTGAACGAGAAAAGTGGCCAATGCTCTATCTCTATACCGACTCATGGATGGTAGCAAATGCCCTGTGGGGATGGCTACGGCAATGGAAGCAGAGCAGCTGGCAACGCAGAGGTAAACCCATCTGGGCTGCCCCATTGTGGAAAGACATTGCTGCTCGAGTAGAGAGGCTGATTGTAAAAGTATGACATGTAGATGCCCATGTACCCAAGAGTCGGGCCACAGAAGAACATGAAAACAATCAACAGGTGGATCTGGCCGCCAAGATTAAAGTGGCTCAGGTGGATCTGGACTGGCAACATAAAGGTGAAAAAATTCTAGCTCGTTGGGCCCATGATGCCTCAGGCCATCAAGGAAGGGACGCCACATACAAATGGGCTCGCAATCGAGGGGTGGACCTAACTATGGACAGTATTGCAGAGGTGATCCATGAATGTGAAACGTGTGCTGCAATCAAGCAAGCCAAGCGGTTAAAACCTCTTTGGTATGGAGGGCGTTGGTTGAAATATCAATATGGAGAGCCTTGGCAAATTGACTATGTCACACTTCCACAAACTCGCAGTGGCAAGCGTTACGTGCTTACAATGGTGGAAGCGACCACTGGATGGCTGGAAACCTATGCTGTGCCCCATGCCACCACCCAGAACACTATCTTGGGCCTTGAAAAGCAAATCTTGTGGCAGCATGGCACCCCAGAAAGAATTGAGTCAGACAACGGGACTCATTTCCGTAACAATCTTATAGACACCTGGGCCAAAGAGCATGGCATCGAGTGGGTATATCACATCCCCTATCATGCACCAGCTTCTGGGAAGATTGAACGATATAATGGATTGCTAAAAACCACACTGAAAGCAATGGGTGGTGGAACCTTCAAACATTGGGATACGCATTTAGCAAAGGCCACCTGGTTAGTCAACACTAGAGGATCTGCCAATCGAGCTGGTCCTGCGCAATCAGAACTTCTACGTACTGTAGAAGGAGATAAAGTCCCTGTAGTGCACATGAGGAATATACTGGGGAAGACAGTTTGGGTTATTCCTGCCTCGGGTAAAGGTAAACCCATTCGTGGGATTGCTTTTGCTCAGGGACCTGGGTGCACTTGGTGGGTGATGCAAAAGGACGGGGAAGTCCGATGTGTACCTCAAGGGGATTTGATGTTGGGTGAAAATAGATGATAAAATGAATTGAATTGTGTGATATTAATTGCTGAATAACCCTGTCCCTGCATACCATCATGGCTATGGTTGTCACATTGTACTAATGTCATTATATTAAGAATCATCCAGGTTAATGAAGAATGAACTTCGTCAGAACCAGAACTGATTCCAAACACCCAGCAACTTCTTTGAGATCAACATCTTCAACCTGCAGACAGCGGCTGGATACACCAACTACGAGCTCCAGACGCCACACGCAACAAAGACTACGTCATTCGTTCTACCGACTGAGCGAATTCCACGTCATCTTTCCTGCCCTGAGAGACTACTACAACAGATGAAGACACATTTAGGAGGGATGACCCATGGCTAAGGGAATAGTATATATGTAAGGTTTGAGCATGACGTGCATGGTATGGAATAAGGGGTGGATACTGTCCTAGTTTTAGCTGGAACAGAGCTTTTTTTTAACAGCCAGAAGAGCTCCGTGTTTTGGTTTTACTCAGAGGCTCACTCTGAGAAGAACACTGATAACGAGCTGCCAAGGACTTTTCAGTGTGCCAGAGTGCAGAAGCATGGCAGGATAAGGGGGGAGCATAGCTGGGACAAGGGGGACACGATTCCCCTTGTGATTTATGGTGGAACTTAAGACTGAGGGCCAAACTGGCCAATTAGTATTCCATATCATGCAGCGTCATGCCCAGTATAAAAGCAAGGGTCAGCCGGGAAGAGGGGCTTTTGCACTTTTGCTCTTTTGCTCTTTTGCTCTTTTGCGCTTGCTGCGCTGTTGCTCTGCTGTTTTTTTTCTTTCTTCTCTCTCTCTCTCTCTCTGCCCCTCTCTATTTCGGGGCCTCGCGTTCGTCCGGGATTTGCAGTTTTCGGGACGAGACGGGCTTCTCATACGAGGGGGTGGTGAGCACCTATGCTGTATTAAATCATCTGTATTAAATCATTCTTATCTCAACCCACGGGTTTCTCGTTTATCCTTTAATTCTCTCCCTCATTCCTAGGGGTGGGGGAGGAGGAGTGACCGGCTGTGTGGGGGAGGAAGTTTTCAACCTAACCCACGACAGCCCCCTTTGCTCAAACCGTGAACAGATTGCCCAGGACCATGTCCACATGACTTTTGAATATCTCCAAGGAGGGAGATTCCACCCCCTGTCTGGGCAACCTATGCAAGTGCTCAGTCACTCTGTCCTGGTTTTAACTGGGACAGAGTTAGTTCTTTTTAGCAGCCAAAAGAGCTCTGTGTTTTGGTTTTAGTCTGAGACTTGCTCTGAGAAGAACGCTGACAGTGCACTACTGTTTATAGTTGGCACTGAGACAGCAAGGACTTTTCAGCTTCCCATGTTTTGCCAGTGTGCAGGAGCACAACAGGATAGGGGGGAGCATAGCTGGGACAGAGGCCCCATGACTCCCCTTATGATTTCATCTCAGACTTAGGATTGAGGGCCAAATTGGCCAATAGAATATTCCATATCATGCAACATTATGCCCAGTATATAAAGGAGAGTTGACCAGGAAGAAGAGCTTTTGCTCTTCCAGGAACGCTCTTCTGAGGGCTCTCTTGGACTCTCGGAGTTCTATCTCTCTCTTGCTCTCTTTTCAGGCCTCTCGCTCATCCAGGATAGTGGTGTCGGGACTTATCTGTTTCGGGATCGTTTGCTGGGACAGCACAGGCATTGGTCACTGGGTAGTGAGCAATTACACTGAGCATCACTTGTTCGTGTACATTATTATCATGTTATAAATATACTCATATATTATTATTGTTGTTATTATTATTATTATCATTATCATTAAATTGTTCTTATCTCAACCCACGAGTCTCTTTCCCTTTTCCCCTTTAATTCTCTTCCCCATCCTCTGGAGGTGGGGAAGGGTGAGTGAGCAGCTGTGTGGAGTTTAGTTGCTGACTGGGCTAAGCCATGACACCCTCACAGTAAAAAAGTGTTTCCTGATGTTCAGGAGGAACCTTCTGTGTTTTCATTTGTGCCCATTGCCTCTGATCTGGTCACTGGGCACCACTGGAAAAACCCTGACTCCGTCCTCTTTCCACCCTCCCTTCAGATATTTGTACACACTGATGAGATCCCCCTGACCCTTCTCTTCTCTAGGCTGAACAGTCCCAGCTCTCAGCCTCTCCACATATGAGAGATGCTCCAGGCCCTTTGTGGCTATTTGTTGGACTCTCTCCAGTATGGCCATGTGTCTCTTGTTCTGGGAAGCCCAGAACTGGGCACAGTACTGTGGGTTTGACCTCACCAGTGCTGAGTAGAGGGGAAGGATCACTTCCCTGGACTTGCTGTTGATACTCCTCCTAATGCAGCACAGGATACCATTAGTCACCTTTGCCACAAGAGCACATTTCTGGTTGATGTTCAAATTGGTGTCCACCAGGACCCCTAGGTCCTTTTCTGCAAATCTCCTTTCCAACTGGTCAGCCCCCAGCATGTGTACTGGTGCATGGGGTTGTTCCTTCCCAGGTACAGGACTTTGCACTTCTCCTTGTTGAACTTCATGAGGTTCCTGTGGGCCCATTTCTCCAGCATGTTGAGGTCCCTCTGGATAGCAGCATGACCCTCTGGCGTATCAGCCATTCCTCCCAGCTTTGTGCTATCAGCAAACTTGTTTAGGCTATGCTCTTCCCCATCATCCAAATCATTTATGAAGATGATATTGTTGCCTCAAAATACATCCAAGAGCACCATCAAACAAGAGAAGTAAGACTGCATCTCAAAGATCAGATTGCAAGAATTTTTTTAAGAGTATAAATATGGAAGTTGTGATCCTTCTTTACTAGTCTTCATATTTTATTGTTTTGTCCTAGTGTAACTGTTTAGAAAAAGAATTTCATTTGGGGGTGATGGTGTGTAATTTAATTAACTTGTAAGGGTAACTCGATGCAGTTAAAATACCAGCTGTGTAAATTAGTAGCTAAGTATGTGGAACTGAAGAATAGGGTCTAGTGACCAGTATCAGAGATATTAGAACTCAAGCTTTGTGGTAGGTCAAGACTGGTCTTTCTACTGCTTGGAGAATATGATGCAAATTTAATTTGTGTTGCTAATTAATATTTTTTAATTCTTATTTTATTTACAAACAATTATTTTTTATTCTCACTATTATGATCTGAAGGATTATTGAATTAGCAACAGTACCTTTTTATTTAACAGTAAATGTATTATATTTTAAAATGTATTTTTAATTAGGAGATAATAAAGTGATTATATAGAGAGACGATTTAAAATTCCAATACTGTCTAATATCTGGTATTTTCATTTATATTGAAAAAACTTCAAAATTGGAGAAAAATTCTGTAGTTTCTGAATCATATTGCAATGGGCTGGCTCAATTAATGTATACTGAGAATTATAATTATGCAAATATTTGCATTGTACAGTAAATTTTTATCATGCATGTTTATGCAGACCCTTTCACTTGAATGCATTTCAGATTCCTGAACAATGCTAACTGGCTGAGATATGTAGGAAGACTAGTAAAACTGCCATAAAATGGACTTTTCTGTTGCTCATAAAGTAGTAATATTTGTTAACACCTCTAATTTCTGTCAAACAAATTCTTTTATCTTTCAGTCTAAAAATTATTTTAATCTGTATTTCAAATACTTTGTCTGATGAAGCTTGCAATTGTAGCAGGTACTTAAACATTGATAACAACATTTAATGTGCTTTCTAAATTCTGTGTGTATTCAAGATTAGTTGTTATTATTTTGAACTTGCTGATGAAAAATGTGAGAAATAGCAAAGAATTCAGTTTCTCCTATAATTCTTTCCTGTGATCAATTTCACTTATACCTACCCTTATTCCAAGTAAAAAAGCTATTTTTCAGTTTCATAATTGGTAATGCGAAGTGAAGAAAGTTTAAATCAAAGTAGTTTTTATTTCTTCATGCTTGAAGTCTGGCAAGAATCAGGACCAAGCATGATATCTAGTCTCATTCTCAGCCTTAATACAATGCTTTTGTCAAGGCTACAAGTAAGCAAAGGTGATACAGCTCTCTAGAAAATGTTTTATTTTTTTTCTCAATGTTTTAAAAACATAGCTCAGTACAGCAACTTAGTACAGTACAACTGAGTCTAGAGCTCTTACCAAAATTATTTTGTGTTTTAATTTTTTCTACTGTTTTTATGTGTATGTGTGTTTATAAGGAGATAGCTGATGGATTAATTATGAAGCATAGTTTGCCATGATTTTGATTGTCCAGTTTTATAGAAACTGTTATATAACTTACCTTTGTTTAAATTACTTCGGTTGCTTCATGCCAGCCTAAGATTGAAAAATAGACACTTCAACTGTCAAGCAAGTGTCAGAATCAGAGCCACAAGATAAAGCAGGGAACCACCTCCTAGTCTCTTGCGTGATTATGTTTGTAATATAGCATATAAGTATTTCCTTTTATCTTGATATTCAGAAGAAATTAACCTTTTTTCATCTTTATTATTTTAGCCATGTCCTCCAGGGGCCCCTGATTTTCGAGAAAAACAATGTGCGGACTTTGACAATATGCCTTTCCGGGGAAAGTATTATAACTGGAAACCCTACACTGGAGGTATAGTGTAGCTTTGCAAAAATGTGAAATCTTCAAATTTATATAAATGTTATATATAAAGTAATTTTTGTAAATTGAATGTTTCGATTAAGATACAATGAGTAAAGTTTGCTAAGCTTGTACTTTTGTCAATTGCTGAAAATTTTACAGAAGATCTATCTCTGTTCTGGTAGTTTTGTTTTACTGTGAAGGGGAGTGAGCATCATTGTAGGGACTCCACTTTAAACCATGGAGCCCTTCTCCACCTGCAGTTGCAATAGAATTAGAGATTACATAGGTGATCTTTAAGTGCCTTTGATGAGTTCAGTATAAAAAACTCAATATAAGTTTTCCTTAAGGTCAGAAGAGTAGGAAAAGGAGAAAGAGGAAAAAGCATTTATAAGAGTCTCTACAGACTACTTCAATAATTGAATTATAAATAATTGCACTGTGCAATAAAAGGGTATTTTGGGGCAGGGATTTCTTTTTATCTTTGAGACAGTTTAATCAAGCTTAGTCATGTTTCTGTCGTTGTTCAAAGTTTGTAGGTTGCCCTTTTATTATTTTGTCTTTTCCTGTTCTAAACCTTGAGTGAATAAGTCTATGTTCCCCTTTGTGCTTTTGTATTTTATTGGATCGAGTGGCTTTATTTTTAGTTTTTTAGATCAAAATCTTGAAAAGGACCATTGTGATCACGTCATCTGAGCTGTAGTGTAATTCAAGTAATAGGACTAAATTCCTAATTAAAAAAGTCTGATCTTGTGATCTTGTTTTTGAAATTTACCCTGACATACTTCTAGCACTACATTCTTTAGTTATTCATGTTTTTCAAATGATGAAGTGATATCCTTATTGTTTTAAATTGTTCAATAATCATTAGGGTTGTATTAACATAATGGAATCATTATGGAGCCAGCCATCCTTGCCATATCTTACTATGAAAAATAATCTTTTTTGCAAGAAAGGTCAAGTAGAGGAATCAATAAAGGGAAGTAAAATAAAGTGTATACATTATATGTGTCAAGTATGAGATAAGATTATACATTTCAGATCTGTTTGTGCATATATATTTTTAATTAATTATTAACTTTTAAAGAATTCTGTTGTGGGGTTTTTTTTCTTTGTTTTTGTTGTCCAGGTGGAGTAAAATCATGTGCATTAAACTGCTTGGCTGAAGGTTATAATTTTTACACTGAACGTGCTCCTGCAGTAATAGATGGGACTCAATGCAATGCTGATTCACTGGATATCTGTATCAATGGAGAATGCAAGGTTGCAAATGTTTTATGTAATGCTTCTGGATTACTTTGTTGTGTCTGCTATCTCCTACATTTAACTATGGTACTTGTTTGTTACTTATATCAAATGGGAGTGTTTACAACTCAAGTTGTTAATGAAAGAGTAAGATTGAGACAAAAAGAAAAAAAGGTATTACATAAATAAGACAATTTGAATTTCAGTAGATTCTCACAGATATTCATAGAATCCTTCATTTCATCATCTTTTTTCTTGCTTTGTGATTTCTGTTGAAGAACTGGTGGAAAGGGCAACAGGAGATGAACAGATTCCTTTCCCTGTTCCAAGGCCTGTTCTGTCATTCCCATTAGAATACCACGCTGGCTGAAAAACAGTAAATGTGAACATACTAATCTGTTTCTCTCGAACTAGTTCATCCTGTTGCAAACAATTCTGCTTTTAATGTAATTGAAACAGAAAGTTGTCACTATTGCTCGGTAATTCTATGAAAAACTGTATAATGATGCAAGTATTTCCGTTTACTAAAAATCTGATTATCTTCTAAGATTCCTATAAAACTACATTGCATGAATTTGAAGAGAATTGGAGGTCTGTGCCATATTTTTTTGTTATATTCATCCCACTGGTGCTTCAGTTTAGCAAAGTGTTTAATTATGTACTCAAGTCTAAATATCTGAACACTGCTAGTGACTCTAAAAATGATTTGATTTCACTGAAACCACTGATACCTGAAAAGGAAAGTGAACTTTCCAAGACTTGTTTTAGAGTTTTAGAAAGCAGGTATTCTTTATTGCAGCACTGAGTGCACGGGGGATTTCTCCTCCTGGCGTGTACACCCGGCTTTTGGACAGAAAGCTAGTTATACACTACAATCATGCATAATTCATAACATATTTACATATTCTTAAGCAATTGGTTAATTTTCTCTCGCTTTACATGTAAATTACTTTGCATGCTCAGTTTTCCTCCTCCACCCCTTTCTTTTGGGTCTGGGGTGTATTTAGGGTAGGTGGTCCGTGAGTCGGTGGTCGCGATCTCCCCCTGCTGGAATTACCTTTTCCCCCAAGTCACTGCATGTTTACAGATCAGAAAAGCATGATAACAAAGTTTATGCCGTTTCTGGGATGTTCCCTCCAAGGGCAGACAGTTCTTGATAAAGAGTCTCAGTTTTAATCACTCCTGGCAGCTTCAAGGATGGACATCTTGTTAGTTTCTTTAGGTATGCGTAAATCACCTCCTGCCGACTGAATCCTTCATGAAACTCTTGCACAAAAACTTTAACCCCTTTATTCTTGGATAACAATTCCCCCCTTTTCTTTATCCTTGCGAATTCTTTCGCAAAAATTCATATTGTTCATGTTTAAGAATTGTGAGTAGCACCCAAACTCTCCTAGTCAATTTGGTTAATTTGTACCAGAACATAAAGTTTACAATTGTTAGTATTGTTACTGCTACCAGTACTACAAGCAAAGGATGTATTAATAAGTTCAACACTCTAGTTACTGATGGTGAATATCCTATAAAAATATCCCACCAATGATGTTCTTCATCTTTCTTCACTCGTTGCAGGACATGGTGTGTTTCTTCAGCATCATGATGGACAGTTATCAGTTTTTTGTCCGTTTTCTTGGGCTTGCTTCAGCAATCGTCTTAAGTCTTCATGTTGCACCATTCTTTTCAGCAACGCTAAGTTCATTCCAATAGGGGTAGGCCGCAGGTCATGATACAATGTATAGTTAGATTTTAGTAATTGGTAAGATGTGATGGGAGCTAAATAAGTAAAATCACATCCTGTGATAGTTACAAAATTACAGATACAAAGGTTAGAGTGATCATTCATATTTCTGGTAACATTATCTACTAAAATGGAATTACAGGAAGTTCTCATGCAAACACATCCATTACCTATATATATACAAGTACAGTTTTAGGGTTTTCGTCAGGATGTATCTCAAAATGACAAATGTTCTGTTCAGTGTCAAGACAAATGTCTTGAGCTCTGATGGTATTGCTTTCACAAATGAATCCTTGTTGCCTGTCGCAGCTGGAAGGCTTCAGGTGGCTCCAAGTAGACCAATGCTCTAATGCAAAGGCTTCAGGCTTACTCTAAGGAAGACCAACACTCCTCCAAGACTCAGGAGGAAATGCCTCACCCTTAGGAGTAAACGCCCTGCCTTAAATAGTCAGGAGTCACATGATTTGCTAGATGGGTCAAGGCTATTGGTCACTTGACCATCCATCTCCCAGAGTGATTGGCTGAATGCTACAGCACCTGTTTCAAGGTAACTTTCCCAGTGTAACGAGCTACAGGTGTTTCTTAGTTAGCCTGCATAGGGAAAGAACTTTCACAGGATGCTGCAGCAGCCAGAAGGTTTCTCCACAATTCCCCCTTTTTGTTTTAAGATTAGTTTAAATCAAGCAGGGAGATTTTTCAACAATACCATGGGAGATACATCTAGCAAACCAGTCATACATTTAGTTATTAATTCTAACATTCTGACTCCGACGGAGACTTGAAATTTAGTCTCTACTCGTGGAAGGAACAGGTTGATGGCCAATGTCATTATTTCCATTAGAAGGGTCATTTAATGGATGATCTCCATTCTGGCCATCGTTCGGATGTTGCCTGTTCTGTTTCTGATGTTGCAGGTCAGGGCGGACGCATCTTGCGGGTAGCCATCGTATCCCAGTATCTGTGGAAACGCAAGCATACCCACGACCCCAAGCAATAAGCTCATATGGGCCTTCCCACGTCTTAGTGAGTAGGTCCCGTATCCAGACTTTTGCTCGGGGCAGGTGCATCTCGCCTGAAGACTGCAACGAAAGAAAGTGATTCAAAATAATGGGATTATTTGAATTTGATGGCACCGTAAGATGGTTAATTGTGTATAACGCTTTTTCTAGGCGACTCTGTGGGGTTTCTCCATGCATTCCCCCTTTTTGTTTTTCTAAAACACGCTTCAAGGTGCCATGAGCGCGTTCAACAATGGCTTGGCCAGTAGGAGAATGCGGAATACCCAAGGTATGATTTACACCCCATAGTTGTAAAAACTGCCGCGTCTTCTGTGAGACGTAGGCCGGGCCATTATCGGTTTTTATAGAAAAAGGCACGCCCAAGACCGCAAAAGCGAGTTTCCAATGGGCAATGGCATCGCGACTTTTCTCCCCAGTATGAGCAGTTGCCCACATAGCTGAGGAGAAAGTGTCAATAGACACGTGCACATACTTAAACCTGCCAAATTCAGGAACATGCGTTACATCCGTCTGCCAAAGCTGCAGGGCCTTTAGGCCTCTGGGGTTTACCCCCGATGGCAGAGGTGCCGCAAGTCCGTGGCAGTCAGCGCAAGCGCTGACAATGTCCCGAGCCTCAGTGGGCGTTAAGTGGAACTGTTTCTGCAGGGTATGTGCACTTTGATGGAAGAAATTATGCGATGCCTTGGCTTGTGCGATTTTATCGGGCTGAGGTGCTACCCATGCGGGGTTAGCTAGCATGTCAGCCCTGGCGTTGCCTTCCGTTATAAAGCCTGGCAAATTAGTATGACTATGGATATGCAGGATGTAATATGGGTGAACTCGAGCTTGAATTGCACACCATAAGGTTTTTAACAGAGAAAACAGAGCCGCATTATTCACTTCTTTCAGAAGTGAACAATCTAAGCGTTGCGTTATATCAGCCACATAAGCAGAATCGGTGACCAAATTCAAAGGTACCTGCGAGAACCGTTGAAAGGCCATGGCAACAGCCCTCAGTTCAACCAACTGGGCTGAGCCTGACTCATGGCCTTCCAGCACCTGCCACTCAGATTCCTCCTTCCAGGTAACAATAGCTTTCCCAGTTTTCCCGGACCCATCAGTGAAGACGGTGGGTCCTTGTACTGGCACTCGGCTATTTTTTGGCCGCAAGGTAAAGCTTGTCGATCTTGCCAATTGCAGCAATTTATGGCTAGGCAGATGGTATGCAATTTGTCCTGAGAAATTTTCCAGCGCACTTTGGAGAGGAGCACTGTTAGTAAGGCTCCACTCAAAGTATTCCTGCTGTACTGGCAGAACAATTATTGCAGGATCTGCTGCCACCAATTGTAGACAGCGCTGACGGCATTTGATTATCAGACAAGCAATTAATTCAAATAACGTAGATGCTGTCTTTTTTGGTTGGTGCGGCAAAAAGACCCATTCCAGAATATGCAAGGGGTCAGACCACTGTTTGTTCCATTGGCCAATGATACCTGTTGGATGAGAATCTGGAGTGGTAATAAAAACGGTAATATCAATGGAGGGATCTACTCGGTAAACCTGACAAGCAGAAATGGCCTGTTGAACCTCCTCTAGTGCCCGTCGCGCTTCAGGAGTCAATTTCGAGGTGAATTCAACTCAGGGTCCCCCTTTAAAATATTGAAGAGCGGCGCAAGTTGCGCCGTGGTTAGCCCTAGATAGGGACGTAACCAATTGATGACGCCCAACAGTTTCTGAGCATCATTCAAGGTCTTAATAGAACTCGAGAATTGCACCTCTTGGTGTTGTATAGTTTGGTCCAAAATTTTGACTCCTAAATATCTCCAAGGAGGATGCTGTTGAACTTTCTCCGGGGCCACTTGCAATCCATAAGAATGCAGAGCAGCGAGTAGCCGAGGCTGTATCTTCAGCAGCTCGTCCTGGGTGGATGCTGCTACCAGGATATCATCCATGTAATGGTAGCAGTATGCTTCAGGGAACTGCTTACGGATTCCGGACAAAGCTTGAGCAACGTACCATTGACAGATAGTCGGGCTGTTCTTCATGCCCTGAGGTAGGACCTTCCATTGATATCTCTTTGCAGGTTCAGCGTTGTTAACCGCAGGTACAGTAAAGGCAAATTTTGGTTTGTCATTAGGATGTAAGGGGATCGTGAAAAAACAGTCCTTCAAATCAATGATCAAGATTTCCCACCCTGCTGGAATCATGGTGGGTGAGGGCATACCAGGCTGCAATGCCCCCATACTTTCCATTACTGCATTGATTTTTCGGAGATCTTGTAGCAGTCTCCATTTTCCTGATTTCTTCTTAATTACGAAGACAGGCGTATTCCAGGGACTGGTAGAAGGTTCAAGGTATCCCTGTTGTAATTGTTCCTTAACTAGTTGATGAAGGGCAACTAATTTTTCTTTTGGTAGGGGCCACACTCCTCCAAGACTCAGGAGAAAATGCCTCACCCTTAGGAGTAAACGCCCTGCCTTAAATAGTCAGGAGTCACATGATTTGCTAGATGGGTCAAGGCTATTGGTCACTTGACCATCCATCTCCCAGAGTGATTGGCTGAATGCTACAGCACCTGTTTCAAGGTAACTTTCCCAGTGTAACGAGCTACAGGTGTTTCTTAGTTAGCCTGCATAGGGAAAGAACTTTCACAGGATGCTGCAGCAGCCAAAAGGTTTCTCCACAGTTGCCCTTGCACAACATGTGTTAGTATCAATAGTTTGCCATTTTTTCTCACTCTTTTGTGCCCATACTCTATGTTCCAAGGGATATATTATAGTTCCATTGTGATTCGATCCTAATGCAATGATTCGGTATATAGTGTATACCGAAGCATTGCGTATAGTTAACACAAAGGCTGTGACCATATCATTTTTGGGATCATAAGTAAAATTAACTAACTGCCACAAGATTGGAATCTTTTTTCAAAATTGTTTGCCTTGTCCCATATCACTTTCCGAATCTCATTGGGTAAAGTGCCTTCTTCACCTTCCTTTATAATCATAGCTGTTGTGGATTGGATCCACAATTGAGCTTGAATGCAGCTGAGAGCTAAAGAGATATTGTTTTGGGCTGCACCAAGTGCATCTATAATGGACTGATGGTCTTTTTCGTTTATGTTCTCCCACTGAGGTAATGTCCATGATAAAAGCCACTGTTCACTTCCCAGAGCTAGAAGGGAAGACAGTAAAGGATGTTCCAATTCGTTTAGGTCACTAGTTATTGTAACTAACTTATTCATTAGGACCTCAGAGTCTATATTATTTAGAACTCCCATTCCTGTTCCCAGGATACCGGTAACATCCCTCTTTATTCGTTTTTCGGGGAAGACAGTTCGTCTATGTAACCATGTTGTCCACCCTATGTAAGAGGTTTTCAGAAATGGTGAACAAGCTGGTTGGATAGTGGAGATGTTACTTTGCATTGACAATTCAATTCGTCTGAGGGATCGTGATGGGTTAAACAATATCTACTGTTGACCCATATTCTGAATTACGAAAGGTCCAATTTCAAAAAATAGAGTATTTGGCATAGGTGGTGTTGTGCTAGGTGGACTTGTTGTCATGTTAGGGTTGGGAGTGATTGTTGTCACTGGTTCAATAATACCTATTTTAAATTTAAATGTGAGTGCCATGTCACCTTTCTGAGTATTCCAGAGGCAGATTATAAAGACAGGCTGGGTTAATGTAAAATTGCTCCAGCGTTCCAGTTTTTCGTTTTCGAGGGCACAAAGATTCTTTGTGAGCACAGAATTATTGATTCCTTCTACAGTAATTTGAGTCGCTTTCTCATGGATGGTTCCATTGATCATTCGGCAACCTATTTGAATCCCTTCTCCAATTGTTCCCATCAAGAGGGGAGCCTCATTGTCCCTGTCCCAGCCCCACTCATGTTCTGAGTATATTTGCATTCCATGCATGACTACAGTAGCTAAATTTAAGTTCAATTGTTTGAAAGATGGTCCCATACTTCCTGTGGACTTAAGGTAGGTGTGAGACCATGGCCAACTTAGGGTGGAAGTGTTTACCATTTCAATCATACTTATCAGAATTGTGACAATTAGCACCGGGTCAGTCTTATTGTAGTTGGTTGTAGTGGGTTAGGCCGCTCTGGCAACCAAACCCCCCCCCTTCCCCCCCAGTCGTTCACTTACCCTCCCCCAGTCCCAGGGATGAGGGAGAGAATTAAAGGAGAAACGGGAAACCCGTGGGTTGAGATAAGAACAATTTAATACAGATGATTTAATACACAGTGTAGATGCTCACCACTCCCTCGTATGCGAAGCCCGTCTCGTCCCAAAGCTGCAATCCCGGATGAATGCGAGGCCCTGAAATAGAGAGGGGGAGAGGGAGAGAGAGAGTACTCCGAGAGTGGGAGTACTGGAAGAGAGAGGAAAAAAAAGGCAATAGAGCAAAAGTGCAGCAAGTGCAAAAGAGCAAAAGCGGCGAAAGAGCCAAAGCGCAAAAGCCCTTCTTTCCGGCTGACCCTCACTTTTATACTGGGCATGACGCTGCATGATATGGAAGACTAATTGGCCAGTTTGGCCCTCAATCTTAAGTCCCACCACAAATCACAAGGGGAATCGTGGCCCCCTTGTCCCGGCTATGCTCCCCCCTTATCCCGCCGTGTTTCTGCACTCCGGCACACTGAAAAGTCCTTGTAGTCTCATGTCCAACCACAAACATCAGCTTGCTATCAGCATTCTTCTCAGAGCGAGCCTCTGAGTAAAACCAAAACACGGAGCTCTTCTAGCTGCTAAAAAGAAGAGCTAACTCTGTCCCTGCTAAAACCAGGACATTGGTCCTGTGGCTTCTGCCGTCCATTGTTCCTCAGGCGCTTTCTTCACCCGGAAGTAATGAATCCAAGCAGGTCGTTCTCTCATCTTGATCGCCGTGTAGGTTGTCAGCAATATCTGGAACGGTCCATTCCACTTTTCTTCAAGGGGGTGACCTGAAATGGTTTTAACATAAACCCAATCTCCAGGTTTGAATGTATGCACTGGAGAATCTAATCCCTGTGCCCTAGTGGGCATTACTACTTTGTTTACTTCTTCCAATTGTTTTCCTAATGCTATCAGATATTGTTGTAAGCCCATTTCTCCAATTTGACTGAGATCTTGCCCTTGATACCGAGTTTGAAATGATTTCCCATATAAGATTTCGAAGGGACTCAATTTTTCCTTAGTTCTTGGTTTAGTTTGAAGTCTTAATAAGGCAATTGGAAGGGCCAACCCATCTTAAGTTGGTTTCTTGACAAATTTTGCTTAGTTGTGTTTTTATTAAGTGATTCATTTTCTCCACCTGCCCGCTTGCTTGGGGTCGATAAGGTGTATGCAATTTCCAATCAATTTCTAAAAATTTACTAACAGATTGCACTACTTGTGATACAAAATGCGGCCCTCTGTCTGAAGAGATTACTTCAGGGACTCCAAACCGAGGGATGATTTCTCTTAACAAAACCTTAGTCACTTCTCAGGCTTTGTTAGTTCGACAGGGAAATGCTTCAGGCCATCAGGTATAGGTATCTGTTAATACTAACAGATATCTATACCTCCCTTTTCTAGGCAATTCTGAGAAGTCTATTTGCCAGTTTTGACCTGGAACACATCCTTTGTCAATGTTTCCAAACTTTACCCGGTTCTCTACCTTTGTGTTATTCTTTAAATAGGTTTCGCATCTCCTAACCACATTTTTCACAGTTTGAAATAAACTTCAGGCTATTATTTGCTTAGAGAGAATTATATAAAGCTTCTGTTCCCCAATGAGTTTTGCCATGCTCAGTTTTTATCAACATCCATAGTATTCTAAAGGGAACTATTATTCAATTGTCCTCTACTGTTGCCCATCCTGATGGATTAACCTTAGCTTTTAAATCTTTGATAAGCTTTTTATCTTTTTTATCATATTCTACCTTTTCAGGTAGTGATAAAGATTTTTCCAGGATCAAACTTAATACCTCACCTTGTTCCGCTGCTTGCCTCGCCTTATGATCAGCCAATTCGTTACCCATCTCCTTGTCAGTGTTACCTTTTTGGTGTCCTTTACAATGCATGATGGCCACAGCTGTTGGACGCTGGACTGCTTCTAAAAGTCACAATATCATATCGGCATGTTTAATACCTTTTCCTTGTGTGGTTAAAAGTCCTCGTTCTTTCCAGATCGCTCCATGAGCATGTACTGCACCAAAGGCAGACTTTGAATCTGTCCATATATTTACTCGCAGTCCTTCAGCAAGCTCCAACGCTCTCACCAAGGCAATTATCTCTGCCCTCTGTGCAGACGTACCTTTTGGGAGAGATCTTGCTTCTATTACCTGATCAGTTGTTGTCACCACATACCCAGCCATTCGGACTCCATTCTTCACAAAGCTGCTCCTGTCCATATACCAGGTATGATTGGCCTCTTCCAGTGGTTCTTCTTTCAGGTCTGGTCTGCTGGCATAGACAGTTTCAATTGTCTCTATGCAGTCATGTATGATGGGGTCAGTTTCCTGTTTATCACTCAGGAAAGAGGCAGGGTTAACTATTGTAGATGTAATGATTTCCACATCGTCCTGCTCCATCAGGATTGCTTGATATTTTAAAAATCTTGACGGTGATAACCAATGTCCACCTTTCTGTTCTAAAACAGAAATTACTGTGTGGGAAGTATAAACGATCATTTTCTGCCCCAGGGTAAATTTGCGAGCCTCTTGAATGATTATGACGACAGCCGCCACTGCCCGGAGGCATCCTGGCCATCCTTTGCTGACTTCGTCCAGTTGTTTGGAAAAATATGCTACTGCTCGCTTGTAGGGTCCCAGCCTTTGGGCTAAAATTCCCAGGGCCACTCCTCGTTTTTCATATGCAAACAGCCAAAAAAGTTTAGTCACGTCTGGCAAGCCCAAAGCAGGGGCTCTCATCAGTTCTAATTTTAATTCTGTGAATGCTCTTTTGGCCTCGTCAGTCCAGATTAATTGTTTCTGATTTTCTTTTAGTAGTTCATATAAAGGTTTAACTAACAGTCCATAATTATGAATCCATAAGCAACACCAACCTGTCATTCCTAGAAAAGTTCAAAGTTCCTTTACCGTAGTTGGTTCTGGAGTCTTGCAGATGGCCTCCTTCCTTTCATTTCCAAGCTGTCGTTGTCCTTTGGAAATCAGGTATCCCAAGTAGATCACTTCCCTCTGCAGGATTTGGGCTTTCTGTAATGACACTCGATAACCACTTAATCCAAGGAAGTTCAATAAACTCACAGTCCATTCTTTACACTCTTCTCTCTTTTCTGTAACTGTCAAAATGTCATCCACGTATTGTGTAAGAATGCCATTGCCTGGAGGCCTTTCCCAAAGTTCCAATTCCCTTGCTAATTGGTTCCCAAAAATTGTAGGGCTTTTTTTAAATCCTTGAGGTAACACTGTCCAAGCGAGTTGAGTTTTACGTCCCGAATCGGGGTTTTCCCATTCAAAAGCAAACAGATTACGGCTTTCGGGGGCCAAGGTGAGGCAAAAGAATGAATCCTTTAAATCCAGAACTGTGAACCATTCATATGTTTCTTTCAGGCTAGTTAATAAAGTGTACGGGTTTGCTACTACCAGATACAGATCCTCCACAGTTCTGTTTACTGCCCTTAAATCTTGTACTATTCTGTATTTCCCATCCGGTTTCTTTACTGGTAAAATTGGGGTATTATATTCTGATTCACATTCAATCAGTAACCCAAACTTTTGGAATTTTTCTATTGTTTCTTTTATGCCCCTTTGGTCTTCCAACCTTAAAGGATATTGTTTTATTCTAACCGTACCAGAACCAGGTTTTACTTCCACCTTTATCGGTACAGCGTTCTTTGCTTTACTTGGAATCTCAGAAGCCCATACCCCTGGATACACTTGATCTAGAATTTCTTCAGTCTCTGAGGTACCCTCAGTTTGTTTTTTAATTTGGATCATAGCCAAACTTAAGACTTCAATTAATTGATCATCTTTTACTTTAAATTCTACTTTACTCTTTTCAAAAATTATTTGTGCCTCCAATTGCTCTAATAGGTCCCGTCCAAGTAAAGGTTTTGGAGATTCTGGTAAATAAAGGAATTGGTGAATCCCTATTTGTTTTCCAATCTAAAATTTAATTGACTGTAGAAAGAAAGCCTTTTTCTTCTGGCCAGTGGCTCCTATTACAGTTACAAAATCATGATCTACAGGTATTAGTTCTTGATTTAATACAGAATATGAGGCACCCATATCTATTAAAAATTCTACCTCTTCATTCTGGTTCCCTAGCTTTAATTTAACCAGTGGATCCGCCAGGGTAGATTCCCCAGGTCCCTGTCATTTAGCTTCAGCAACTACCTCAGGCTTTAATTTAGGGCATTCCTTTTTCCAATGCCCTCGTTTTCCACAGTAAGCACACTGATCTGATTGTAATGTTGTTTGGAAACTCCCTCGAGATCCCCAAGGAGGCCCTCCTCTGCCTCTGCCTCTGCCTCTGCCTCTGCCTCTGCCTCTGCCTCTGCCTCCAGGGGGTCCTTGGGGTCCTGCACTTTGTCGTTGTAATGCCGAGATTGTTGCTGTGGCTAATTTTCTACCTAATTTTCTCCTTTCATTGCTTTCTCTGTTCCTGTACACCCTCCATGCTTCTTCAATTAATTTTTCTAAATTCTGCACTTCAGGCTCTTTTAGTTTTTGGAGTTTTCTTCTAATATCTTCTGATGACTGGCCCAAAAACAACGATATCAATTGTTGCTGCCCTGCATCAGATGAGGGGTCTAAGGTGGTATATTTACGCATTGCCAATCATAATCTGTCTAAGAATTCCGTGGGGGTTTCAGTTTGCCCTTGCTTTACAGCATAGAGTGCTGACCAATTTATAGCCTTTGGGATCGCGTTCTCTAATCCAAATTTTATCCAATTTTGATATTGCTTTAATGTGCGATAGTCTGTATTATCATCCGGATCCCAATGCAGGTCAGTCAGGGGAACATACTGATCGACTCCCCCTGCCAGCATTCCGGCTGTAATTTGAGCCTGCGCTTGAGTTCGGGCTGTTTTTAGAATTAACTGTTTCTCAGTTTCAGTCATTGCATCTAACAGTATATCTGTATCTTTCCAGTCTGGGTCTTGATTTTTAACTATGAATTCAAATCTTTTGGTAATTCCTAATGGATCGTCTCTATAATTTTTAACCACTTCCCTCCAGGCATCCAAGTCTCCCATATAAAAAGGGACTTTAATTCTCATCGGTCCTGCCAGCCCCATAGCTTCTCTAAGTGGTGCCTGGGGAATTGGTCCTGTTTTACTTCGAGTTCGGGCAGTAATCGGGGTTGATTCCCCCACTGCCCCTCCTCCTGAGTTACTGTTCCCATTGTTCTCAATGCTAAGTGTTGGTGTTAATGCAGGAGGTGAGGTTGGTGTTGATGCAGGAGGTGATGTTGGTGTTAATGCAGGAGGTGATGTTGGTGTTAATCCTCCCACTGCCCCCCTTCCTGAGTTACTGTTCCCATTGTTCCCATCTGGAAACCCCATGGGTAATGAAGGAGGTGGTGATATGTAATTTTCAATCCTTTCCTCACCTTCCCGATCTTTTGTTTTCAAACATCTTTCTCCAATACTACATGCTGAACAGCATTGCTTCAGCTTTCCTTGTTCCTTCTTTTTATCTTCCTCTAGTGCCAAAACAAAGGGGTCCTTAGGGGCTAAATTTATACCACATTCCTTTTGCCACTCAGGATGATCTCTTAAAGTGAAAAACATATCAGCATATAACACCTCATCCCATTTTTCATTTCTTCTGAGAAACAGCATCAATTGTAATAGCGTATTATAGTTCAGAGTTCCATTATTTGGCCATTTTTCCCCCTCTTCCAATTTATATAACAGCCACCACTGGTTACAGTATTTAACTAAAGTTTTCTTATTTACATTTCCTCCCGGGGGACCCCCGACATCTTTCCAATGTGCTAAGAAACATCCTAATGGATTCTTTTTTAAAATTTCCCCGCTCTGTTGGTTACCCATTATTTGCTGGATTATTATTATCCCAATCCTGTTGTTACCAAACAAACAACTAGAATTAAAATCACGCCTCCTAGTGTTACCGAAAATCCGGAATAAGAAACTTATCAACACCAATGGGATGTAGATAAGCAGACACTTCTTTATTACGGCGCCGGGTGCACGGGGGATATCTCCTCCTAGCGTGCACACCTTGCACCGAAATCAAAATTCTTATATAGAGCTTACATATGCATATTCATTAGGTATTCATGCATAAATTCCCGAAAATCATTAGCATATTCTCCTCCCATTTCCAATTCTGCACAATCAAAGTTAGAATCATCTAGAAATGAGTCTGGGGTGCAATATAGGTAGGTGGTCTGTGATTCGGTGGTCGCGATCTCCCCCTGCCGGAATTACCTTTTGCTTAAGTTCACGGTTTCTGGCAGGTACCCATAGACCATTACGAAACCGTTACGGTTGGCTTTCCCCATCTTCATTAATCTAGACCTTGATAGCTACATGCATTCCTCTAGTTCTCTATAGGTATCATAAATCAATTTACAAATCAACTTGTGCTTTGTACTACATGTTACTACATGTTCTTACTAGATGATTCTGACCGATCCCTTTGGTCCTGGTACAGGGCTATACAGGAGTTCCATAGCAGCAGTTTCATAGCAGCATGTGTTTACTATACAAGCATACTTTTCATTAAAAGATTTCTTGTAATTCTATATTATTAAAATCAACTACTAACTAGTTTATAATTAAAACTATTGATCAAATGTTAATTACCAAAAATTCTAAGTATCAGTAACACTAGATATAACCAATTGTCATTAAAATAACACGTTCACTCTTATTTTCAATCGCTTCGTCTATCTCCGGCTGTTTCCCTTGCAGGAGGACAGAACTGCGGATCAAGACTCCGCACTCACTTCGTACTAAAAGTACGTCTCAGTCACACACATACAAACAGGACAAAAACAAGTTTTACAACTACAACCACAAAAATATCCAACCATACAAACAATTAATACAACTCTTAGAATCACACAAACAGTCACATAGAATTCAATTATTAATATTTCAGCTTCCAGATGGTTTCCGGTGGGACTGGAACCCACAATTGTAGTCACTTAAATAACCAAAGTGTACTTTTAAGGCACCTCTGATGGGACTGGAACCCACAATTGTAACCAAAGTATACCTTTAAGGCGCTGGCTGCCCGGTATACGCTGTCCTGCGCAAGTTTCAGCTCACGGCTTATGGAGGGCAACCCTGAGTGGGACTGGAACTCACAACTGTAATTGCTTACGTAACCAAAGTATACCTTTGAGGCGCTAGCTGCCTGGTATACGCTGTCCTGCGTACGGCTTACGGAGAGCTACCCTAATGGACCGGTCCCCAACCCAAAAGAATCAAAAAGAATACCTTTTCTAAGATGGAAGATGGTCCTTGTCTGTTCCCGCAGTGATTCGATTGAGGTGAGGAGTCTCTCCGGGGAAATCCCCGGGGGTGCCCAAGGGAGTCCTGTTCTCAGCGGGTCCTGCAGCCGAACAGAGAGGATCCCACCTGGGTCACCAAATCTGATACCTGAAAAGGGAACTGAACTTTCCAAGACTCGTTTTAGAGTTTTAGAAAGCAGGTATTCTTTATTGCAGCGCTGAGTGCATGGGGGATTTCTTCTCCTAGCATGCACACCCAGCTTCTGGACAGAAAATTAGTTATACACTACAATCATGCATAATTCATAACATATTTACATATTCTTAAACAATTGGTCAATTTTCTCTCGCTTTTCATGTAAATTACTTTGCATGCTCAGTTTTCCTCCTCCACCCCTTTCTTTTGGGTCTGGGGTGTATTTAGGGTAGGTGGTCTGTGAGTCGGTGGTCGCGATCTCCCCCTGCCGGAATTACCTTTTCCCCCAAGTCACTGCATGTTCACAGTTCAGAAAAACATGATAACAAAGTTTATGCCGTTTCTGGGATGTTCCCTCCAAGGGCAGACAGTTCTTGATAAAGAGTCTCCCTTTTAATCACTTCTGACAGCTTCAAGGATGGACATCTCATTAGTTTCTTTAGGTATGCGTAAATCACCTCCTGCCGACTGAATCCTTCATGAAACTCTTGCACAAAAACTTTAACCCCTTTATTGTTGGGTAACACCACTAACATACCTAAAGCTTAACCTAATGCTTAAGTGCTTTGATAAATTGAGTGTTGAAGATGTATGTTTATTGAATAACATGATGAGATTGAAAGCATTTGCCATGTATTAGTAAACTAACAAAAAAAAGCACAAGAAATAACGTGCGGAATTCTGGTATACTTTATACATAAGATTTTGGTACTTTTGAGAAATAATCAGGCTAAAACTCAAGTTGAGAATGAGCTATGTAATAAAATTGAGTCTCTCTTCTTGGTGAATCAGAAAACTGAAATATAAATGGTTAGAATAATACTATTTTGTAAATTATTTTAAGTATTTTAACTTCTCTTATGACCTATGTATTACCTATTTACAAGATGGTAGATAATATTGCTAGACAGTAAACCAAGTTATGTAGCTGCCTCCTTTTTTGTATAAATCCCGGAAAAAAATGGCAAGTTGCAGCGTTCATTCTGTTTGCATCCTACTTGTTCATTCTCTTTTTTTTTTTCTTAAAGGATCCAACTGTCTATATTTTCATTGGCTTTGTAATAGGGATGAATCAATAAGTTATAGGGAGTTAATCATTGTTCACCGTATATAGATTTCTCAAATAGATAATCAGAAATGTAATGTACTTTTAATGATCAGTTACAGACACTTTCTTTTTTCCAAAGGCTTTTGAATCCTATCCAGTGCAGCATGTAATTCAGCCTTTCACTAAGTTTCATTCTGCATTCATTCTTATAGTGAAGTAATTTACACTTTATGTTCAGCCTTACAAAAATAATTGCAAGTTTTGCCTGGAGGATGTGGAAAGATGATCTATGAAGCTGTAAATACCTTTGGGAACAATAATACTATTTGTGCTGCATAAATGTTTAAGGAATACACAGCAAATGTTTCCCTTAACAAAGCAATATAGATGGAACACAATTAGCTGTTGTGATATTAAATAAAAATGTCACTAATCATTTATTGATAACTGTAAGAGTTACATTGTTTATAAAATGCTGTGAGATCCCTTCCTGAAAGTCACAGTAGAAATACAAAGTGTTTATCAACCAAGATTTGGTAACAAACCAAAATGTGGATTGTTCTACTTTTCTATTTTCTTCCTCTGGTAAGTGAAAACCCACTTACAGTAATAGCTATCAAAACCAGAGTAGATAAAAAAGAACAACTGAATATCTCAAACTTGAGAAAAACACTTCAAAAAACTATGAAGATAATGGTGCAAGAAACCATCATCCTGTTAAAATATTTGTTCTTATCTGTTCTCAGCATGTAGGTTGTGATAATATTTTGGGGTCTGATGCTAAGGAAGATAGATGCCGTGTTTGTGGAGGAGATGGGAGTACATGTGAAGCCATTGAAGGTTTCTTCAATGATTCATTGCCCAGAGGAGGTATGCACATATACATCTATTCTGTTGCACAATGCATTTAGATGACTGTTTAGCAAATAACAGTGCTTCATTGGTTTCCAGCATGGCATTGCTGCTGGTCATTCACTTTGACTCCTTTTGCCTTGTTGTTTCCTTTTTCTGTATTAGTTTGGATTTATGTCAAATACAATATGTTTCATTACTGAATACTTAGTTCTCATGGTCTTTAACGCACTTAAAAAGAAGTGGGTGGGGTTTTTTTAATTCATTAGTTATAGTTGTATGGTAAAGTAATTTTGTGTACAATTTTAATGTTTATGGTAGAATCTGATATTTAGTTATGCATGAAATTTTAGAATAGAAAGAATCCAGAAATGTCTCTTAAATTCATGTTATTAAGAACTCAGGAAGTGCGTATGAGCAATTAGTTGAAAGCTTAGCTCAAAAAAAGACAATATAAGTATTGCAATCTTAGTGTTACCAGTTTTGGGCCCCCAAATAAAGGAACAGGATTGATTCACCGGAGTGAGTTCAGTTCAGTGAGAGATCACTAAGATTATCAGAGGCTGGTGCACTTTCCCCTCTGTGAGGAGAAGCTGAGAGAACTGGGCTTATTTAGCTTAGAGAAGAGGTGATTTGTGGAGACCTAGTATCAACTTTCTGATATCTATGAGGAGGAGGTTATGGAGAAGACAGAGCCAGACTGTTCACAGTGGTGGGTACATGGTAAGAGGAGAGACAATGGCTATAAATTGAAACAAGACAAGTGCTAACCAAATGGAAGGAAAAACTTTTTCCCCAGGAGGACAGTCCAGCAGTGGATCAGGTTGCCCAGAAACGTATTACAGTTTCCATCTTTGGAGGTTTTCACGCCCCAGCTGGATAAAGCACTGAGTAACTTGGTTTTCTCTCCTAGCTGACCCTGTTTGTAGCAGGAAGTTGGACTAAATGATTATCTGAGATCCTTTCCAGCCTGAATTATGCTATGATAATTTTATACATTAATACTTGTGATACACTGTTGAAAATACTTTATTAGCATTTAAAAAAAGGAATTCTTGACTACATAAAAAAAAATGAAGTACATTTGAATTCCATATCTCTTACTAATTTTTAGTAGTAAGTAATTTATTAATGTTTAGTTTCATGACTAATATCGTTTAAGATAAACAACAAGAAGTAAAATTTATCTTTATCTTATAGGCTATATGGAAGTGATTCAAATTCCAAGAGGTTCTGTGCACATTGAAATAAGAGAAGTGGCAATGTCAAAGAACTACATTGGTAAGAGCATGGTTTAAATAGCAGACTGTCATTAACTTAGAATTTATAATGTGATCTGAAGGTACATTTTCTGGTTTGGCCAAACCGTACACATAGTAGAAGCAGCAGAGGGAATGGTAGCTGTTAATATTAGATTGTGGTCAGACAGTTGCAGCAGTTGGTTAGAATGTATTCTCCTGAGTGGAGCTAATGAAATATATCGTGTGATTCCTCCTTGTCAGTGCAAAATCAGGTCAACTTCACTATAGTTATAGTGTCAGACTTGAGCTGAAGTGAAATGATATACTGTCCCACTCTGAGATAGTGTCTTCCACCTGGGGAAGTCTCTGATCTTGGAGGATTGTACTGTTTTAAAACATCATTTTATTCTTGGAATGATTATTCATGAACAGCCATGGTTACTTAAATGCTAATACTGTCTCCTTATCTTAAGGCAATTTAATGTATGTATTCCACAGTGTTTCTGTGTTGCTGTGCTGTAGGGATTTAATGCCATGCCTGTTTTATAGATAAGGAAAATGAGGTGCAGAAAAACTAGGCGCTTAATTGAGATCATTCAGGAAGCTTGTGGTAAAGCACAGAATTAAATTCGAATTCCTAGATTATCATTCCTTTCTTTAAAGACTGAATTAAATTTGCTTTCTGTTTTTTTAATACTGACGTGTACAAATCTGGCTTCATCAAACTCAAGACAACATGTGTTTCTGAAAGTCTCTGTACCCTGATTTGCATATCATTCAGTTCATAGTACTTAGTCAAAAATAGATCAGAGAGCTAATTAGTTAATTTTACAACAAACTAACAGATTAACACAATCAAAAGCTATTACTTGTTTAGACTGAACAGCAGCTGACTAGGCTACTTTGTACTCCATGTAGTTAATATAACACTAGCATGTTGAAAAGAATTATGATGCCTGTAAGTGTGAGTTTGAAGGGCAATTATTCTCCTAGATACATTAATTCCTAAATTGATTATATTGATAATAATGGTACCATTTACTGTTGGAGGCCTACTTTTCTTTCTGCCTGCACCCACCCTCCTGTAATTCAGCAGATTATCAATCTTCCTCCATTCTGCAGGAATAATAACACCACTACTCCAGCAATAAAGTGCTTATTATTCTTTCAGTATCATGTTCCCCCTGGCCCCTCCCCTATGTCAAAATATACTGCGGGTAAGGCTGCTCATATATCCTATATTGACATTTCAAACAGAGATGATGGGAGAAGCATGCAATGCATCCTATCATGGTTGTTTTCTGCTAAGAACCATATTGTAAAAAGACAATTTTGTAACATTGAAATCTACACCAATATTAGTTTCATTATATTTGATGATACACAAATTCATAGTGTTTCTGATTCCATGGGTAGCTGAAAACCAGAATAAAGAAGATATTCTTAGCTACTACAATTAAGTTTGTTATTCCTCTAATTTATAAGCAGAGGAAAGTGATCTGGAAAAGCATTTAGATCAGCACCATGTGTATAAAATGAAGGAAAAATGAATTTTTTTGGCTTAAATAAAAAAATATAGGCAACTTCTTTGGTATTTAATCTGGCCACAGGTAAAGTGGTACATAAATACTTTTTTAATGTGTTTGTCACAATTTCAAGAGGTTTGCTGAGTTTCAGGCTCTCTCCTCACTGCCTTGCTTCATGCCACAGAAGCCCTGGTTAAAAAAACAGGGGTTTCCTCTCCTTCACTAGTTCCTTGTGTTTCCAACTTTCAAAGCTGCCATTATATCCTAATAAAAGATAATTTTACTAAGTCACAGGGGGCATTTCATTTTGTGTTGGGATGCTTTGTACTGTGAGTGTGAACCAGATCACTATTTTAGGATCACCAGTTTCTGGGGAAAGAAAGGCTTCTAGTTTGTCTGCTCCCTAAAAAGAACTGTACAAGCACTATGGTAATTAAAAATTAGTTTATTATGTGAAGATACATACCTCGAGGATATTGTTTTATAGATATTTCTTTAGTGGCAGTGTCAACTTCACAGCTCCTTCCTTGTCTTTATGGATTTCTCTCTGTTGTTCCAGGACAACTGTTTGTGTGGCCACGCTATGAATCAGATTAGAGAACTGATTCAACTGAAAATAACCATTTACACATTTTTTGATCTATGTGCACTACTGCCAAATATGTGACCATAGTCTAAAAAATCTTGAGTTTGTAAATTCCCTATCTAGTAAAGTCAGTGATTTGTCTCAACAAAAACATGACGTGTTTGATAATGTATTTCTGACCATCATTTTGCCTTTAAGAATATGTTTTATTTAAAGTAAATATGAATGTTGAATTGAATAACTCAAACTTCACCTTAAGTCAAGAAGTAAATGTCTAATTAACAGAATATTCACCTTAAGATACAAAGTCAGTTTCTTATTTAGAAACTTAATCTAATATTATTGATAAAAAATCAAATATAAGTCCTTGAATAATATCTGCTTGTCCAGCCTAATTGATTGGTTGGCTAAGAAATTTATGTTTTGTCTACAGTACTTTTATGGTTTAAGGCTGTAAATTAAGTATAATAAAATATATTGGCAGATTAAATAGCTAGTATTTGGTTTCGTAGTAGAAATATCTTGGATTTATGCTTTAAAATGGAAAAAAACCAACAGTGGACAAAGACAACAAAGCAAGAGCTGATTGGGACCATACGTCAGACTCAATGTTCCTTCTCTCTTTTTCCTCTGCACATTATCTGTGATACCTATCTCATGCCCCAACATCTTAATCTAAAGATTAGGTTGATAATTGATTATACATTTGAGACATACATATATCTTAAGTAGAACAGCATACATTGCACATGGGCTCAGTTTTAAAGTTGAAGATATATTGCAAGTTGCATGAGGCATTCTGTTTTCTTCCATATAGCATCTGCATGTTGAAATCTGCAAAGTATACCTGCGCATTGAAGATTATTGAAGAGGTAATATTGTCAAACTCCATGAGGGATATTTTGATCAGGGCTAAAGAAAAGATTTTATATTGCTTGAAAAAACAGTGATGTTACGCTGAAAATCATAGCCTTCTAACAGATTAGTAGTTTAATTTGCAATGGCTTCTCCATTATAAATGCTGCTTCCAATTTTTAGGTGGCTTGTATTTTTTTTTAAGCTTTAAAATCTGAAGAGGATGACTACTATATTAATGGTGCCTGGACTATTGACTGGCCAAGAAAGTTTGATGTTGCTGGAACAGCTTTCCATTACAAGAGGCCAACAGATGAACCAGAGTCTTTGGAAGCACTAGGTCCTACTTCAGAAAACCTCATAGTCATGGTAAAGTTATAATTAATATATTTCTGAAATTTGAAATATATATTTATTTTCTTAGAAAAGATAAGGCCATGAATGAAAACAAAATTGGTTGTGTTTACAGAGTATACAGCTTGCCTTGCTGGGACTAGGTGAGACACAGCTTTTTAACACAGCTTGCTTATCTTTCAAAACTCACAGGCAAACATTGTGATGAAAAAGGGATAAAGTCAGAGGAGCCCCAGGAAATCTCACAGAAAATGCCCCATCTGTGTTAAATGTGCTTTAGAATAATGGTAGCAGAAATTGTAAATGGGGTATATAATGTATCTCTGCATACTGCTGATACGTGGAAGTGTTAAGATATGACATTGTTCCTGACAGTTCTGTAAATGTCAGTAGTTTTAAGCCTGGCCTGAGTGTGAAGTATACTTTTATCACAGCAAGAGTATCATGATTTGACCTGTATTAAAGTATGTTGCTGTGACATACATTGCTCTGAATAGATTGTACAAAATATGAGAATGTAACAGAAGATGTGACCGGGGTCCTGGTACCCTGTCTCTGATGGTGGGCAGTAGTGAGCCTACTGTTGCTCTACTATGTTAAGGAGGAGTATAAGAACAGGGTGATACTTGCCCAATATATTCTATCAGCTGCCAGATTTGCAGTTCAGGGATTGCTTGAGCCAGATAGGATATTTTTGTGTATAGAATGATTGTTGCCTGGATATTCACATTTTAGGCAACATTTTCAAACACCCAAATCCTGTTTTTTTCTGCTGTAGCTGTGGATAAGCTAGAGTCCATATAGAATGAGTTACACAATGATTAATAGTGTTTTTTCTTATTCAGTCAATGTCGCTGACTTTCTTACTGAAAGTTCTCTACTCTTTTGTCCAATGGAGATAGGCAGAAATGCCTTTGCAAAATATCACAGAAGGTAGAAGGGGATGAGAAATAGCTCTAAGATGTGTCAGATTGCTGTATCTTAATGTGATATATATTATTAGTAACAGAAAGAAAAAGTTAGGTAGAGAATTGAAGACTAATGTTGGACAGGTGGTATGTGGAAGTGCAGTTCAACAGTGAGGGCAGATGAAAGCTTATAGTGATTGTTGCACTTCCATCTGTATCACTTGCAGTGATATAGCTGCAGCAAGAGTTTTGATATTCCTTTAAAGGAACCACAGGTGTGATTCCACCAAGCTAATGCTGTTGACTATTGCATTAGGGGAAAACAATGACCTCAGCAACAGTCTGTTACTATTATTACTATTATAGTCTCTAGAAGTGTAAGCAAGGGCAGAGTTAGGTTCATAATTGCCATGTGGGTAGCTCCTCACAAGATTTCAGCAAGGACTGTTGCATGCTTGCACAGTAATGTTCTTAACCAACTTTGACCTCATGTAATTATTCAGCTATCAAATTAACTTCCATTAAGACATTAATTTTATGAAAGCTGGCTTTTTAGAACAATTATGTCAAGAATAAAGAACTTACAGAAGTTATAAAGTTGTGTCAAGGGAAAAAAGACGAAGCTCATCTTAGACAATAATACTTTTATATATGTTTTAAAAGTTCAGATTCTTTTGGGAATACCTAAAAGAACTACTATGGCTTCCTTTATCACTTTTTTCCCTTCCACAGGACATAACACATACATAGATTAAATGACACTGTACTTGCTCTCTGCTTGCCTGTTTTAATGGTATAACCAGTTGTTTTCAACTACAGATTCTGCTACAGGAACAAAATTTGGGTATAAGGTATAAATTCAGTGTTCCCATCTCTCGCACTGGCAGTGGAGACAATGAAGTTGGCTTTGCATGGAATCATCTGCCTTGGTCAGAATGTTCTGCCACTTGTGCTGGAGGTAAGACACCAGGCAGTCAAGCTTCAGGGTAAACTGAATTGCAAGATATAGTTTACTATGTAATTATGTAGGCAACTAATTGAAAACATTTCTTTCAGACATGTCCCAAACCTTAATTTAGTGAAAGAACATTTATTTTATCACAACGGATTTTGTTGTTTTCAAGTACATTTAATATGTTTGCATCTTTTTGTTAAATACAGTGTATCTTGGCACAGTGTGTATGTCTGCTGATGATGCTTCTGAGCTTCTATTGAAGCTGGGATGCTTGCTTTTCACAGGAGCTTTCTTGATGAAGAACATCAGAAGTTTTAAGTAAGGAGATTAAAAAACAGAAGGCAAATAAGGCAACTATAAATAAAGGGATGTGTCTTTGTGTGTTTGTAGGTATGTTTCACAAGATCCTAGTCAGCCCTCCTATCCTCCAGCCACCAAAGTTTAGGATACATACTAGCATCTCCTCTGTAGCAGATGATAGCAACTCGATTATACTTCCCAGCCCATAGCAGTATCTGAGAATTGTTGCCTATTGGCAGCGGTGGGGGATTAGTAGGTTGTCCCATATGATTCATCATGGGTGCCTTTTGCCCACAATTTACTATATTCCTAATCCTCCCTCTAGTGGCCACCAATGCAATTCTTTACCTCTGACTGGGAGAGCAGGACAGTTGGCGTCCTTCAAAGCCAACACCATTGCTGCTGCATGGACTGGTGAGTAGAAGTGCTGTGCGAACAGTATCTTTCTTCTCTCTGGAGATTGAATGCATCATCTCCCCAATATAAATCAATTTCAGAAGATATGGGAGAGAGCTTTAAATCTGCCTCAGAATTTCAGTTTTCTACTGCAATGTGCACTGCCCATAGTAAGAGGAAGATACCTTATTTTTTTAAAGAACCTTTGGACCAAATATTTGCCCTTTTTCTTTTTTTATGGCTCCTGGAAGTATTCATGTTTAGAATCATCGACTCATCTTTCTGCTGGATCCTGCTATGGCTGTTAGTAGTTGTTTACTGTTTAAATACAGCAATTTGCTTAGCCATATGTAAGATAGAAATGACAACACAAATTATATTCTGTGCAGCTAAACAGAGAAAGTCTTGAAACAAAATAGAGGAAGGTGCCAACTTTCCCCAATATTTTTATTGTTCATTTATTGGATTCTTGTAATCAAATGAGTGACAGATTGCTTTTTTAACTACTACATTAACAATAGTGAGTCTGGTAGGAAAAGGAACATTTTAAAAAATCTCATAGCAAAAGACAGTTCCAAGTATCAGAACCTTACAAATACTGCCAAATCCTATTTTTATGATGGCAATGAGTTAATGATCTTTTTGAAGTCACGGGAAAACTCTTATTGATTTAGATAGAGACAAGATTTCAGCCATGAATCTTCTGTCATGCAGGTCATCGTCACTTCACAGATTCAAAAGTATACAACAAAAAATAATTGACTCTGAAGGAGCAGGCACTTGTCTAGATAAGAACATTTTGACATAATTAACTTTTAAGGGAAGATTTGTGAATCTGTGATAACTGCATACATTTATTACTCATTTGAAACTTAGGGGGGAAAGATTTTCTTCAGTTGCTTACGGTGGCTAAACCAGGCACTTTTCTCTCCTTTCAGCTTAGTATGAAGATATACCATGGTCACTTAGAATCATAGAATGGTTTGGGTTGGAAGGGACCTCAAAGATCATAGAGTTCCAACCCATCTACCGTGGGCAGATTTTCACTACACCAGGTTGCCCAAAGCCTCATCCAACCTGGCCTTGAACACTTCCAGGGATGGGGCATCTACAACTTCTCTGGGCAACCTGTTCCAGTACCTCACCACCCTCAATGTAAAAAATTTCTTCCTTATATCTAATCTAAATCTGCCCTCTTTCAATTTAAAGCCATTACCCCTTGTCCTATCACTACATGCCCTTGTAAAAAGTCCCTCTCCAGCTTTCGTGTAGGCTCCCCTGAGGTACTGGAAGACTGCTATAAGATCACCCCGGAGCCTTCTCTTCTCCAGGCTGAACAGCCCCAACTCTCTCAGTCTGTCTTCATAGCAGAGGTGCTCCAGCCCTCGGATCATCTTTGTGGCCCTCCTCTGGACTTGCTCCAACAGCTCCACTTCTTTTCATTGAGCTCCGTGCTCAGGGAACAAATGTCTCATTTAGCTATGATTCATGTTAAAAAGTTTATCTGCTTTCTCCATATGAGTACCTGCTATTCCCCTCAGTTTATGAAGCACCTTTTGCCATATGCCAAAAGAAAATACAGTCTAAAAAGGAGCTGAGTCAGGGAAAAAGAAAGGGAAACAAGGATTGTAGAGACAGAGACTGTAACTGGAAAAGCTGGATAATATAAATATGAAGTGTTGAGAAATCTTAGAAATGAAATCACTGCATAATTTTGTTTATTTCTATAGAATTCATTATGAAGTCCATTATTGAAATTCTATTTACTTGAACTCTGTCTTTAGAAGAGAAATTTTGCTCTGCATCAAAGAATAACAAAATATTCAACAGTTAAAAGATTTCTCACTGAAAGTAAAAAAAGGGCAATAAGCATATGTGAGGAATATTAGTATGGAAATTCTTTTTTATTTATAAGGTTAAAAAAATTATGTAGTGACTTTGGGACAGACTGTGAACAGGTTAAAGGCATCAACATTCTCCTGTCTCTCATTGTAGTTGGTGTAGCAGACCTGTAGTGCATAGACTAACAAAGGTTTGATCATATGATATTCCATCTTGATCCAGGAAAGCTCTAGATGATGTAGAGCAAGATATACTTTTATATCAAAGCAGGGGCTTTATATCAAAGCTGTAGGCAAATCTAAATTCTAATCAACACATTTAACTTCTGTCCATTTCTGAATATAGAATCATAGAATCATAGAATGGTTAGGGTTGGAAGGGACCTCAAAGATCATAGAGTTCCAACCCCCCTGCCATGGGCAGGGAAACCCTCCACTACACCAAGTCACCCAAAGCCTCATCCAACCTGGCCTTGAACACTTCCAGGGATGGGGCATCTACAACTTCTCTGGGCAACCTGTTCCAGTGCCTCACCACCCTCTGAGTGAAAAATTTCTTCCTTATATCTTGTCCCACTTTTAGCTGGGACAGAGTTTTTTTTTAACAGCTAGAAGAGCCCCGTGTTTTGGTTTTACTCAGAGGCTCACTCTGAGAAGAACACTGATAACAAGCTGCCAAGGACTTTTCAGTGTGCCGGAGTGCAGAAACACGGCGGGATAAGGGGGGAGCATAGCTGGGACAAGGGGGACACAATTCCCCTTGTGATTTGTGTGGAACTTAAGACTGAGGGCCAAACTGGCCAATTAGTATTCCATATCATGCAGCGTCATGCCCAGTATAAAAGCGAGGGTCAGCCGGGAAGAAGGGCTTTTGCTCTTTTGCTCTTTTGCGCTTGCTGCGCTGTTGCTCTGCTGTTTTTCCTTTCTTTTCTCTCTCTCTCTCTGCCCCTCTCTATTTTGGGGCCTCGCGTTCGTCCGGGATTGCAGCTTCAGGACGAGACGGGCTTCGCATACGAGGGGGTGGTGAGCACCTATCCTGTGTATTAAATCATCTGTATTAAAATCATTCTTATTTCAACCCACGGGTTTCCCGTTTATCCTTTAATTCTCTCCCTCATTCCTGGGGGTGGGGGAGGGGGAGAGACCGGCTGTGTGGGGGAGGAAGTTTTCAACCTAACCCACGACATATCTAATCTAAATCTCCCCTCTTTCAGTTTAAATCCATTGCCCCTTGTCCTATCACTACACACCCTTGTAAAAAGTCCCTCTCCAGCTTTCCTGTAGGCCCCCTTTACATACTGGAAGGCTGCTATAAGATCACCCTGGAGCCTTCTCTTCTCCAGGCTGAACAGCCCCAACTCTCTCAACCTGTCTTCATAGCAGAGGTGCTCCAGCCCTCAGATCATCTTCGTGGCCCTCCTCTGGACTCACTCCAACAGCTCCATGTCCTTCTTGTGTTGGGGACTCCAGAGCTGAATGCAGTATTCCAGATGGGGTCTCATGAGAGCAGAGTAGAGGGGCAGAATCACCTCCCTCGACCTGCTGGCCACGCTCCTTTTGATGCAGCCCAGGATACGATTTGCTTTCTGGGCTGCCAGCGCACATTGCCGGCTCATGTTGAGCTTCTCATCCACCAGCACTCCCAAGTCCTTTTCCTCCAGGCTGCTCTCAATCCATTCTCTGCCCAGCCTGTACTTATGCTTGGGATTGCCCTGACCCACGTGCAGGACTTTGCACTTGGCCTTGTTGAACTTCATGAGGTTCTCACAGGCCCATCTCTCCAGCCTGTCAAGGTCCCTCTGGATGGCATCCCTTCCCTCCAGCGTGTCCACAACACCACACAACTTGGTGTCATCTGCAAACTTGCTGAGGGTGCACTCGATCCCACTGTCCATGTCTCCAACAAAGATGTTAAATAGCACTGGCCCCAGTACTGACCCCTGAGGAACACCACTCGTCACTGGCCTCCACTTGGACATTGAACCGTTGACCGCAACTCTTTGAGTGTGACCATCCAGCCAATTCCTTATCCACTGAGTGGTCCATCCATCGAAACCACGTCTTTCCAGTTTAGAGACAAGGATGTCGTGTGGGACAGTATCAAATGCTTTGGATAAGTCCAGGTAGATGATGTCAGTTGCTCTTCCCCTATCCATCAATGCTGTAGCCTCATCATAGAAGGTCACCAAATTAGTCAGGCAGGATTTACCCTTAGTGAAGCCATGTTGTCTGTCACCAATCACCTCCTTATTTTCTAAGTGCCTTAGCATAGTCGCCAGGAGGATCTGCTCCATGATCTTGCTGGGCACAGAGGTGAGACTGACTGGCCTGTAGTTCCCTGGGTCTTCTTTTTTTCCCTTTTTAAAAATGGGGGCAATGTTTCCCCTTTTCCAGTCATTGGGAACTTCACCAAATTGCCACGACTTCTGAAATATGATGGACAGAGGCTTAGCAACTTCATCTGCCAGCTCCCTCAGGACTCGTGGATGCACCTCATCAGGTCCCATGGATTTGTCCACCTTCAGGTTCCTTAGATGGTCTCGAACCTGATCTTCTCCTACAGTGGGTGGTTCTTCATTCTCCCAGTCCCTGCCTTTGCCTTCTGTGGCTTGGGCTGTGCAGCTGGAGCTCTTGCCAGTGAAGACTGAGGAAAAGAAGTCATTGAGAACCTCAGCCTTCTCTATACCCTGGGTAGCCAGGTCCCCCATTTCCTTCTGGAGAGGGCCTGCATTTTCCCTAGATCTCTTTTTATCACTGACTTACCTATAGAAGTTTTTCTTGTTGCCCTTGATGTCCCTGACCAGATTTAACTCTATCAGGGCTTTAGCTTTCCTAACCTGATCTCTGGTTGCTTGGACAATCTCTCTGTATTCTTCCCAGGCTACCTGTCCTTGCTTCCACCCTCTGTAGGCTTCTTTTTGTGCCCGAGTTGTTCCAGGAGCTCCTTGTTGATCCATGCAGGCCTCCTGGTGTTCCTACTTGACTTTCTCTTTGTTGGGATGCACCACTCCTGAGCTTGGAGGAGGTGATCCTTGAATATTAACCAGCTTTCCTGTGTCCCTCTTCCCTTCAGGGCTTCATCCCATTGTACTCTAGCGAGGAGATCCCTGAAGAGGCTGAAGTCTGCTCTCCTGAAATCCAGGATAGTGAGCCTGCTGTGCACCCTCCTTGCTTCCCTAATAATCTGGAATTTCACCATTTCATGATCACTGCAGCCAAGGCTCTCCTTGAGTGTCATGTTCCCCAACAGCCCTTCTTTGTTGGTGAGAACAAGGTCCAGCAAAGCACCTCTCCTCGTTGGTTCCTCTACCACTTGGAGAAAGAAGTTATCATCCTGCATTCGAGGAACCTCCTGGATTGCTTATGCCCTGCTATGTTGTCCCTCCAACAGATATCGGGGTGTTTGAAGTCCCCCATGAGGACCAGGGCTCGTGAACGTGAGGCAGCTCCTATCTGTCTGTAGAGGGCCTCATCCACCCAGGCCTCCTGGTCAGGTGGTCTGTAGCAGACCCTTACTACTACGTCCCCTGTCCCTGCTCTCCCTTTAATCCTGACCCACAAGCTCTCAGTTGGGACCTCATTCGTCCCCAGGTGCAGCTCCATGCACTCTAGCTGGTCCTTGACATAGAGGGCAACCCCTCCTCCTCTTCTCCCCTGCCTATCCTTCCTAAAGAGCCTGTACCCTTCTATTCTGACACTCCAGTCATAGGATTCATCCCACCACGTCTCCGTGATGCCAATAAGATCATATGATGATAAGAGGGCTGGAGCACCTTTCCTATGAGGACAGGCTGAAAGAGTTGGGGCTGTTCAGCCTGGAGAAGAGGAGGCTCCGGGGTGACCTTATAGCGGTCTTCCAGTACCTCAAGGGGGCCTACAAGAAAGATGGGGAGAGGCTGTTCAGAAGGGCCAGTTGTGATAGGACAAGGGGTAATGGTTTTAAAATAGAGGGAGGTAGATTCAGGTTGGATATTAGGAAAAAAATTTTTACCATGAGAGTTGTAGAACACTGGAACAGGTTGCCCAGAGAGGTGGTGGATGCTCCATCCCTGGAGACGTTCAAGGCCCAGTTGGATGAGGCCCTGAGCAACCTTATCTAGTTGGAGATATCCCTGTTCCTTGCAGGGGGGTTGGACTAGATGACCTTTGAAGGTCCCTTCCAGCCCTAACGATTCTATGATTCTATGATTCTATATCCCAACAGGCGCGCACGCACTTCTAACTCCTCTTGCTTATTCCCCATGCTGCGCGCATTGGCATAAAGGCATTTAAGTTGGGCCCCAGATGAATCTGACTTCCTGGCTGGAGCGGCTGGAATTCCTTTCTTCTGTTCTTCAGGTACTTCCAGCATATCTTTATCATTCTTGATATTCCCCCCCTCCCCCTTCGAATCTAGTTTAAAGCCCTGTCAATGAGCCCTGCTAGCTGTTGCGCTAAGATCCTCGTTCCCCTCTGAGAAAGACAAGTCCCATCTGGTGCCAGTAGGCCTGGTGCCATGTGGCCCATCCCATTATCAAAAAAGCCAAAATTGTGGCGATGACACCAGCCACGGAGCCACTTATTAATCAACTGAATGCACTTGCTTCTTCCAGTGTCATTGCTCGCAACTGGAAGGATGGACAAAAAGATTACCTGTGCCTCACATCCTCTTACCACCTGTCCCAAGGTCCTGAAATCCCTCTTGATCAATCGTGGGCTCCTTGTTTCACTTTCATCTCCACCCACATGGAAGAGCAGTAAAGGGTAGTAGTCCATGGACCATACCAGGCTAGGAAGTTTCCTAGCAACGTCTTTAACCCGGGCTCCAGGGAGGCAGCAGACTTCTCTCAGAGCAGGGTCAGCCCGGCATATAGGACCTTCTGTCCCCTTCAGATGGGAGTCGCCTATAACTACTACCCTTCTTTTCTTCCCTGTGGAGGCGGTCTTGATACAGCGGGTAGTCCTCTCTGACCCCAGTGACACCTCCAGTGCAGATGGTCCTTCAGCTACACCATCCATCGATGGGCCTTCCACCTCCAGAGCCTCATACCTGTTGTGCAGGGGCACCTGGGGAGCTGAGGTAGGCAAGGAGCAGGGGGGTTGCCTGTTGCCCCGAGCACGGACTTCTTTCCATTCGTGGCTCACCTTTGACTTACTGTCTTCTGGCATGTGGGATGAGGAATCAGAGCGCCCTTTGTTTTGGGTTGCCTTTTCTGGGTCTTCCTGTTTATGTTTTTGCTTCAGGTCGGGCAGTGCCCGACACCTCTGATCTTTCTCTTTCTCAGGCTCCTTGATATTTTTCAGCCTTTCTACTTCCTCCCACAGCTCTGCAACCATGATAAGCAGATCTTCCACCTGGTCACACCTCACACAGCTGTTCTCACCACTGACCATGGAGAGGCTCAGGCACTCCCCACAGCCTGAGACCTGGACAGCTGTGTCTTTCTGTGGGAGCTCTGTCTGTGCTCCCAGGTCCCTCTTGCCAGGTGTGGAGGTCTTTGCCTTCTGCCTGGTGGTCACCATGGCTGAGTTTTTTCTGAGAAGGTGACAGCTGGCAACTAAACCTTCCTCTCAAGCAACAGCCCACCTGCCTGACTGTGCCCTTCTCCCGCACCCTTCCGCGTAAACTGCCGCGCCACGCCCTGTTTGCCCGTCCTGGTTGCTGCGCTCCATGTCTGTATTCTAATGTTATCTTTTTGTCTAGGTGTATGTTACACTTAAAAAGCTGTCTTAACATCAAATTTGCAAGTATTTAGAGGCCAGGAAATGATAGAATTAAGGATGACTATGAAATCTTAAATTGTTTTCTGTGGTTGTGGCTGTTCTGTGAAACAGGAACCAGTTGAGCAGGGATCATTCTCTGATCCTGAGGGTGTGTCACAGACTAACTCATGTCCACTCCACACTATTTAGGTCTAGTTCTCTAAATCAGACTGACTGTATCTGCATTACATAACATTTGATCAAGTCTGTGACTCTTAAAACATAGTTATTACTTAGTGTATATTTTTTATTCAAAGTGTCTAAAAAAGAAAAAGTGAGAACTGCATACAGCCCACCAGAGTGATATGAACTTGAGAACATATGTTGAATGCCATGAAGTAGAGCACAAAGGCTAAAGCAGCATTTTGGCAGTGCAAAGTTTAAATAGTTTTGGAGTATTGTATATTGCAGAAGTGTCTGAACTTTGTGCAATCTCTTCTTCATAGTCTTTTGCTAGCAATCCACTACATTCAGCAATTCCTAGAGCTCCTGTTTTGGAGAAGGATAACTGGAGCAGTCAGGAGCCAAGGAGCAAGCTAAGAACAACCTACAATCTTTATTAGATGATAATGTACTGTCTTTTCCACTGGACTTCTCTCTTACATTCATCTCTGCTGTGCTGATGAGTCACATCTGAACAGTAAAAGCACTTTAGCTTTTAAAACAGGACCTCTGTTCAGGGCCTGTCTCAGTTTTGCAGAATAGGAACAGCATGCTGTAAATGGAATGATAGGAAGAAGGAGGAGCGTTTCCTGCTTAGAACAGCTCAGTGTGGTGCGAGAGCTCTGGATTCCATTCCTGCCTCCTTTGTGTGGTTCTCATGTGATACTGAGCAACTCAAAGCATACGTTACAGTCTTGCTTGCTAATTACCAATTCATCATTATCTGAGTACCTCTCTGAAATGTTTGAGCTCTTAAGCATGCAATGAAGTTCATCAAGTGTGTGTAAAGAGAAGTATTCTGAAAACTCAGCTGGGCACCTGAAATCAATGGACTCTTTCCACAGTAGACATTATTCTTCATAGAGGAGTCTAAGAGATAAAGTTTGTGAAACAAAGAGTTACATGTTTAGATTGCATTTAAAAAACAGAAGGAAGTTAGTCCTCCTTTAATGAGAGATGGAATAGAATAGTTCAGTTGGAAGGGACCTACAATAATCATTTAGTCCAACTGCTTGACCAATTCAGGGCTGATCAAAAGTTAAAGCATGTTATTAAGGGCATTGTCCAAATGCCTCAAACACTGACAGGCACGGGGCATCGACCACCTCTCTAGGAAATCTGTTCCAGTGTTTGACCACCCTCTCAGTAAAGAAATGCTTCTTAATGTCATGTCTAAACTTTCCCTAGCACAGCTTTGAACCATTCCCACATGTCCTGTCACAGGGAGAAGAGCACCTCCCTCTCTGCTTCCCCTCCTGTCCTGATTTCAGCTGGGACAGAGTTAGTTTTTCTTTTTAGCAGCCAGAAGAGCTCTGTGTTTTGCTTTTAGTCTGGGATTTGTTATGAGAAGAATGTTGATAGTGCACTGATGTTTATAATTGGCACTGAGACAGCAAAGATCTTTCAGATTCCCATGTTTTGCCAGTGTGCAGGAGCACAACAGGCTGGCGGGGGGAGCATGGCCGGGACAGATGGTCCACAACTCCCCTTGTGATTTGAACTCAGACTTAGGACTGAGGGCCAAACTGGTCAATGGATTATTCCATATCCTGCAATGTCATGCCCAGTATATAGATGAGGGTTGACTGGAAATAAGAGCTTTTTCTCTTCCAGGAACGCTCTTCCGAGGGCTCTCTTGGTCTCTCAGAGTGCTCTCTCTCTCTCGCTCTCTTTTCGGGCCTCTCGCTTGTCCGGGATAGCGGTGTTGAGACTTATCTGTTTTGAGATTGTTTGCCGGGACGGGACAAGCATTGGTCACTGGGTGGTGAGCAATTAGACTGTGCATCACTTGTTTGTATATATTGTTTTATACATATATATTCAGATATTGTTATTATTTTATCATTATTACTTTCAAATTGTTGTTGTTATTATTATTAAATTGTTCTTATCTCAACCCACGGGTCTTCTTCTCTTTTCCCCTTTAATTCTCTTCCCCATCCCCTTGGGGTGGGAGAGGGTGAGAGAGCAGCTGTGTGGCGTTTAGTTGCCGACTGGGTTAAACCTTGTTCATGTAGACCTGTGTATGTAGGATACACTTGGAAAACAGTCTGGCAGCCTTCTGTGCTATTTAGTGGTACCTACTGTTGTCTAATGTTGTGGCATCCAGATACATGTAGAAAGATGAGTCTCCTGGTTTTAGCTGGGACAGAGTTAGCTCTTCTTTTTAGCAGCTAGAAGAGCTCCATGTTTTGGTTTTACTCAGAGGCTCGCTCTGAGAAGAATGTTGACAGCAAGTTGATGTTTATAGTTGGCACTGAGGTCTCAAGGACTTTTCAGCTTTATCCTTTAATTCTCTCCCTCATCCCTGGGGGTGGGGAAGGGTGAGCGAACGACTGGGGGGAGGGGCGGTTTGATTGCCGGAGCGGCCTAACCCACGACAGTCTTAATTGGCGCCCAACGTGGGGCCTGAAGGGGTTGAGATAACGATGTTGCTGGCTGGAATGCTGTTTGTTATGCTTGCATACATGTTACCGGACATTTATAATTTATTGCCTTATTTACCCTATATGATGTTAGGCAGAATGTTTATGCGGTTTTCTGGCTCTGGGTGTTGGACCGGCATGAAAAGTATGTTATCGGTAATTAAGGGTTTTGCTGTACTGTACAGTATAACTCTGATAAGATCATCGGTGCTGGGACCGGCTCAGTCTCTGTATTCGGCGGTGCAGAGGGGGATGGTGATGTGGAGCTCGTTTATTAATTTTGAGCGTCACCTGGCGGATATCATCACCAATTATACCGGTGACTTTTCATTTACAAAAACTTATGTTGATTTTGATAATGCTGAACATCATTGGAATAATTTAACCGGTTTGATTTTGCTGCAAGGTCTCCTGAATATATGTTTGTCCTAGTTTTAGCTGGGACAGTGTTAGCTCTTCTTTTTAGCAGCTAGAAGAGCTCCGTGTTTTGGTTTTACTCAGAGGCTCGCTCTGAGAAGAATGCTGATAGCAAGTTGATGTTTGTGGTTGGACGTGAAACTCCAAGGACTTTTCAGTGTGCCGGAGTGCAGAAGCACGGCGGGATAAGGGGGGAGCATAGTTGGGACAAGGGGGACACGATTCCCCTTGTGATTTGTGGTGGAACTTAAGATTGAGGGCCAAACTGGCCAAATAGTATTCCATATCATGCAGCGTCATGCCCAGTATAAAAGTGAGGGACAGCCGGAAAGAAGGGCTTTTGCACTTTGGCTCTGTCGCCACTTTTGCTCTTTTGCGCTTGCTGCGCTTTTGCTCTATTGCCTTTTTTTTTTTTTTTTCCTCTTTATTCCAGTACTCCCACTCTCAGAGTACTATCTCTCTCTGCCCCTCTCTATTTCGGGGCCTCGCGTTCCTCGGGGATTGCAGTTTCGGGACGAGACGAGCTGTGGATAAGACGGGGTGGTGAGCATCTACACTGTGTATTACTTATCTGTATTAAATTGTTCTTATCTCAACCCACGGGTTTCCCGCTTCTCCTTTAATTCTCTCCCTCATTCCTGGGGGTGGGGGAGGGGGAGTGACCGGCTGTGTGTGGGATTCAGCCTAACCCACAACAGTCTTAATTGGCGCCCAATGTGGGGCTCGAAGGGGTTGAGATAACGATGTTGCTGGCTGGAATGCTGTTTGTTATGCTCGCATACAAGTTACCGGACATTTATAATTTATTGCCTTATTTACCCTATATGATGTTAGGCAGAATGTTTATGCCATTTTCTGGCTCTGGGTGTTGGACCGGCATGAAAAGTATGTTATCGGTAATTAAGGGTCTTGCTATACTGTACGGTGTAACTCTGATAAGATCATCGGTGCTGGGACCAGCTCAGTCTTTGTATTTGGTGGTGCAGAGGGGGATGGTGATGTGGAGCTCGTTTATTAATTTTGAGCGTCACCTGGCGGATATCATCGCCAATTATACCGGTGACTTTTCATTTACAAAAGCTTATGTTGATTTTGATAATGCCGAACATCATTGGAATAATTTAACCGGTTTGATTGTCCTGCAAGGTCTCCTGAATATATGTTTAATTATTTATATATTCAAAGTCAATCGGCCATTTAGGGGTGTATATCAATTTATTTCTCGGGTTATTGTGCTTGCCATCTCAACTCCCATGACAAGCAGTATAGCTACTCAGACTACAACGGTATCAGTTGCCCCCGTAAGGAAAAGAAAATGTATACAAAAGTTAGAAGATGAAGAAGAGCAATCAGGGCCATCACAACAACCAAATGAGGAAGAGCAATCAGGGCCATCAGAGCAACCAGACAAAGAAGAGCAACCAGGGCCATCACAACGATTGGAGGAAGAGCAACCGAGGAAATGTGTGCGAAAGTCAGAACGCAGAGGAGAGGACGATGATGATGAAGAGCAACCAGGGCCATCACAAGAAATGAAGCGGGAATGTTCTGTTTTGCCCCAGAGAAAAACTCAATGGAGGAGAAGTGACATCATAGATGAGACGATAACCACCAGATCTCTAAAAATGAGCGAGCTGCGAGATATTCGAAAAGATTATGGCCGTCTTAGAGGTGAGCCCATTGTCACTCGGTTGCTCAGATGCTGGGACATGGGAGCCAATAGTCTGGAGTTAGATGGTAATAAAGCCAGGCAGCTAGGAGCCCTTGCTATGGATGGAGGCATTGATAAAGCAATTGGAAGACAGACACAAGTCCGCAGCCTCTGGAGATGGCTCCTGGAAGCTATCAAGGAAAGATATCCCTACAAGGACGAGGTGCCATGTAACGTAAGCAAGTGGACCAACACAGAAAAAGCTATTCAGTATCTGAGAGAACTGGCTGTGCGAGAGTTGATTTATCTTGACTCAAGAAGCGGACCAAGACTTGAAGATCAAGATGACGTCCGGTGCACACAACCAATGTGGCAAAAGATTCTATGGAGTGCGCCACCAGCATATTCCACCTCATTGGCACTAATGGACTTTGGAGACGATGAAGCACCACTATCCGTAGGTAATCTGGTCACCTACCTCCGACGATATGATGATAATACTTCTATATGAACCTGTGTTGCGGCTGTGGAAAAGCTGTCTGAGGAGGTCCGAGAATTAAGAGAAAAAGTAGATTTCCCACCACCTGAACGTTCTAGAATTTCAGCTGTCAGAACCAGGCGTTACCCTCCTCGAGAGGGACAAGAGAGACGGTACAGATCACAGGGTGAGCTGTGGTTCTACCTCCGTGATCATGGAGAAGACATGAGAAGGTGGGATGGAAAACCCACCTCCGCTTTAGAGGCCAGGGTACCCCAGTTGGGAGGAAGAACCAAAAGAACTAGAACTTTCTCCAATTCCTCCAGGACAGCTGTTGCCCCAGTCTACAGTGAGCAGTCCACTAGTCAAAATGGGAGGGCTGATCCTCCTAGCCACCCTGACTCTATTCCTGCTGATTCCTCTGATGAATATGATAACAGGCATTAGAGGGGCCCTGCCTCCAGCCAGGTGGAGGAGAGGGATAGTCGAGTTTACTGGACTGTGTGGATTCGTTGGCCTGGCACATCATACCCCAAAAAGTGTAAGGCTCTAGTGGACACTGGTGCCCAATGCACCTTGATACCGTCTGTCGTGGGTTAGGCTGACCCTCCCACACAGCCGGTCACTCCCCCTCCCCAACCCCCTTGTCCCAACTATGCTCCCCCCTTATCCTGCTGTGCTTCTGCACTTCGGCACACTGAAAAGTCCTTGGAGTTTCACGTCCAACCACAAACATCAACTTGCTATCAGCATTCTTCTCAGAGTGAGCCTCTGAGTAAAACGAAAACACGGAGCTCTTCTGGCTGCTAAAAAGAAGAGCTAACTGTCCCAGCTAAAACTGGGACACCGTCGAACTTTAGAGGGGCAGAATCCATCTGTATTTCTGGAGTGACAGGGGGGTCTCAACAACTGACTGTGTTAGAGGCTGAAGTGAGCCTAACTGGAGAGTAGTGGCAAAAACACCCTATTGTAACTGGCCCAGAAGCGCCGTGCATCCTTGGCATAGATTATCTTAAGAGAGGGTATTACAAGGACCCAAAAGGGTATCGGTGGGCTTTTGGCATAGCTGCAATAGAGACAGAAGAAGGCAGACAGCTGTCTACTTTGACTGGTCTCTCAACGGACCCTTCTGCTGTGGGATTACTGAGGGTCGAAGAACAACAGGTGCCAATTGCTACTACAACAGTGCGCCAACGGCAATATCGTACCAACCGAGACTCTCTAATTCCTATCCATAAGTTGATTCGTCAACTGGAGAGTCAAGGAGTCATCACAAAGACCTGCTCACCTTTTAACAGCCCTATATGGCCTGTACGTAAGTCTAATGGCGAGTGGAGGCTGACAGTAGACTATCATGGCTTGAATGAAGTTACACCACCATTGAGTGCTGCCGTGCCAGATATGCTGGAACTTCAGTATGAACTGGAGTCAAAGGCAGCCAGGTGGTACGCTACAATTGATATCGCTAATGCGTTTTTCTCAATTCCTTTGGCACCGGAATGCAGGCCACAGTTTACTTTCACTTGGAGGGGCGTCCAGTATACCTGGAATCGACTGCCCCAGGGGCGGAAACACAGCCCCACTATTTGCCATGGACTGATCCAGACCACACTGGAACAGGGTGAAGCCCCAGAACATTTGCAATACATTGATGACATCATTGTATGGGGCAGCTCAGCAGAAGAAGTTTTTGAGAAAGGTAAAAAGTTAATCCAAATCCTTCTGAAAGCAGGTTTCACCATAAAACAGAGTAAGGTCAAGGGACCTGCCCAGGAGATTCAGTTTTTGGGAATAAAATGGCAAGATGGGTGTCGTCAAATTCCGATGGACGTGATTAATAAAATAACAGCTATGTCCCCACCAACCAACAAAAAGGAAGCACAAGCTTTCTTAGGCATTGTGGGTTTCTGGAGAATGCATATTCCAGATTACAGCCAGATTGTAAAACCCCTCTATCAAGTAACCCGAAAGAAGAATAATTTTGAATGGGGCCCGGAGCAAAAACAAGCCTTTGAACAAATTAAACAAGAAATAGTTCATGCAGTAGCCCTGGGACCAGTCTGGACAGGACAAGATGTCAAAAATGTGCTCTACACTGCAGCCGGGGAGAATGGTCCTACCTGGAGTCTCTGGCAAAAAGCGTCAGGGGAGACGCGAGGTCGACCTCTTGGGTTTTGGAGTCGAGGATACAAAGGATCCGAAACCAACTATACTCTAACTGAAAAAGAGATAGTGGCAGCATATGAAGGAGTCCGAGCTGCTTCTGAAGTGATTGGTACGGAAGCACAGTTGCTCCTGGCACCCCGATTGCCAGTGCTCGGCTGGATGTTCAAAGGGAGCATCCCGTCTACACACCACGCAACTGATGCTACATGGAGCAAGTGGATCGCACTGATCACACAAAGGGCTCGGATAGGAAACCCCAATCACCCAGGAATTTTGGAAGTGATTGCTAACTGGACTGAAGGTAAAGACTTTGGAATGTCACCAGTGGAGGAGGAGGTGACACGTGCTGAGGAGGCTCCACCTTATAATGAACTATCAGACAATGAGAAGAAATATGCTCTGTTTACTGACGGATCCTGCCGCTTTGTAGGAAAACATCAAAAATGGAAAGCTGCTGTATGGAGTCCTACTCGACGGGTCGCAGAAGCTACTGAAGGTGAGGGTGAATCAATTCATTTTGCAGAGGTAAAAGCCATCCAACTGGCTTTAGACATCGCTGAACGAGAAAAGTGGCCAATGCTCTATCTCTATACCAACTCATGGATGGCAGCAAATGCCCTGTGGGGATGGCTACGGCAATGGAAGCGGAGCAACTGGCAACGCAGAGGTAAACCCATCTGGGCTGTCCCATTGTGGAAAGACATTGCTGCTCGAGTAGAGAAGCTGGCTGTAAAAGTACGTCACGTAGATGCTCATGTACCCAAGAGTCGGGCCACAGAAGAACATGAAAACAATCAACAGGTGGATCAGGCCGCTAAGATTAAAGTGGCTCAGGTGGATCTGGACTGGCAACATAAAGGTGAAAAATTTCTATCTCATTGGGCCCATGATGCCTCAGGCCATCAAGGAAGGGATGCCACATAGAAATGGGCTCGTGATCGAGGGGTGGACTTAACTATGGACACTATTGCAGAGGTGATCCATGAATGTGAAACATGTGCTGCAATCAAGCAAGCCAAGTGGTTGAAAGCTCTTTGGTATGGAGCATTGGTCGAAATATCAGTATGGAGAGGCTTGGCAAATTGATTATGTCACACTTCCCCAAACTTGCAGTGGCAAGCGTTACGTGCTCACCATGGTGGAAGCAACCACTGGATGGCTGGAAACCTATGCTGTGCCCCATGCCACCGCCCGGAACACTATCTTGGGCCTTGAAAAGCAAGTCTTGTGGCGACATGGCACCCCAGAAAGAATTGAGTCAGACAACGGGACTCATTTCCGTAACAATCTTATAGACACTTGGGCCAAAGAGCATGGCATCGAGTGGGTATATCACATCCCCTATCATGCACCAGCTTCTGGGAAGATTGAACGATATAATGGATTGCTAAAAACCATGCTGAAAGCAATGGGTGGTGGAACCTTCAAACATTGGGATACGCATTTAGCAAAAGCCACCTGGTTAGTCAACACTAGAGGATCTGCCAGTCGAGCTGGTCCTGCCCAATCAGAACTTCTACGTACTGTAGAAGGAGATAAAGTCCCTGTAGTGCACATGAGGAATATACTGGGGAAGACAGTTTGGGTTATTCCTGCCTCGGGTAAAGGTAAACCCATTCGTGGGATTGCTTTTGCTCAAGGACCTGGGTGCACTTGGTGGGTGATGCAGAAGGACGGGGAAGTCCGATGTGTACCTCAAGGGGATTTGATGTTGGGTGAAAATAGATGATAAAATGAATTGAATTGTGTGATATTAATTGCTGAATAATCCTGTCCCTGCATACCATCATTGCTATGGTTGTCACATTGTACTAATGTCATTATATTAAGAATCATCCAGGTTAATGAAGAATGAACTTCAACAGAACCAGAACTGATTCCAGCAACTTCGAGATCAACATCTTCAACCTGCAGACGGCAGCTGGATACACCAACTACGAGCTCCAGACGCCACACGCAACAAAGACTACATGTCATCCATTCTACTGACTGAGCGAATTCCACGTCATCTTTCCTGCCCTGAGAGACTACTATAACAGATGAAGACACATTTGGAGGGATGACCCATGGCTAAGGGAATAGTATATATGTAAGGTTTGAACATGACGTGCATGGTATGGAATAAGGGGTGGATACTGTCCTGGTTTTAGCTGGGACAGAGTTAGCTCTTCTTTTTAGCAGCTAGAAGAGCTCCGTGTTTTGGTTTTACTCAGAGGCTCACTCTGAGAAGAATGTTGATAGCAAGCTGATGTTTGTAGTTGGCCAAGGACTTTTCAGTGTGCCATATCCTGGCTGGAGTGCAGAAGCACGGTGGGATAAGGGGGGAGCATAGCTGGGACAAGGGGTCCACGACTCCCCTTGTGATTTGTGGTGGAACTTAAGATTGAGGGCCAAACTGGCCAATTAGTATTCCATATCATGCAGCGTCATGCCCAGTATAAAAGTGAGGGTCAGCCGGAAAGAAGGGCTTTTTGCGCTTTGGCTCTTTCGCCGCTTCTGCTCTTTTGTGCTTCTGCGCTTTCGCTCTATTGCCTTTTTTTTCTCTCTCTCTCCCAATACTCCCACTCCCGGAGTACTATCTCTCTCTCCCCCTCTCTATTTCGGGGCCTCGTGTTCATGTGGGATTGCAGCTTCGGGACGAGACGGGCTTTGGATAAGAGGGAGTGGTGAGCATCTACACTGTGTATTAAATCATCTGTATTAAACTGTTCTTATCTCAACCCACGGGTATCCCATTTATCCTTTAATTCTCTCCCTCATCCCTGGGGCTGGGGGAGGGTGAGTGAACGATTCAGGGGCGGTTCAGTTGCCGGAGCGGCCTAACCCACGACAGAGGGGTAGGAAAAGGGAAGATTGTTTTAATAAGTATTCTGGGCCACAGTGCAACCAGGGATGAAAGATTCATGGGGCCAATGGCAGGAAGGCAAGAAAGGGGCTTAAGCTGTTACCAGCAAATAAGACATTCATCTAGCACAGGCAGGTATGGATTTTCATCCCTGCTCTCAAGATGGTTTAGACATTTTACATCAGACTGTAACTGAATAAAAACTAGAAATAATCTACAGACTAGAAACCACAGTCTTGCCACCTTAGCTAAAATAATCACTGTCACAGAAGTTAGTGTATGCTCATGGGAAGTAGGAATCCCCTCAGGTTTGAGACAGGATCATACCTACTACTTCTGGATCTGCAACCTCATGGGAGACTGCATGCCATCCTCAAGGTTCGTGAAAAAGGAGTTTACTATTTTCCCAAGGTCCTTTGAACATAACGCCATAGAGGCATTTCACATGCCTCTGTGCTTTGACTGGGAGACTTCTGTTCATAGCCAAGCAGAATGCTTTGTGGGCCAAACTTAAGGCATCTCAAGACTAGGCTTGACTCACTATTGGAATTAAATACCTAAAGTCCATATAGGTCTCATTTTAGCAACCAAAGTAAGAGATTTGATTCTTGTCCATAATGAATAATAAACTAAACGACTGCAAGGTAAGTTCTTTAGCTAGTTTAAAATAAGTAAAAGGACTACAAATGTTTGGTGAAAGAAAATCCCATGTTTTTAGTGTGTGTTCAGTGTCTGAAAAACATATTTATACAATTAATTTTATTACTGCACATCTACTGCCTATAAAGTGCTTGTCTTAAAATGAAGAGAGGACTGTAAAGTAAGGTTGGCAGATATTTGAAGTCAGGATGTTTTAATCCCCATTTATTTGTATGCATTTCACAATTTGGGTAAACTTAAATAATTTATTCTGTTTTTAAGAAAGGTTGCAACTTTTATTATACAAATAATCCTATTATTTCAGTATTACGACTACTCATGTTCAAGAAGAACTGCATATGAATTGCAGATCCACAGTCTTTTTATGTGTTGCTCACCAGCCTGGGCTGCAGCACCAAGGACACTGTTGCATCCTCCACAGCCAGGAGGAAATGGCCTGCCTTTTGTAGGCAGGATAGGTACCTTGAGTTGATTAGTAATTAATTAGTTCATTATCTCAACTCAGTCCAGCTGGGTAAGAATGATTGGTGCCATATTTATGCTAGCAAACATCAGCTTGTTCTAAAAACAGAGGAGGCAATTGTGTGTTACAGCTGTTTACCACAATACTCTGAGCTGCACTATTGTCATACCGATGGTTCTTTAATGCCTTTCTTTAGATCCTGTTTTTTTTTTAAATTGGAAAATGTGCTTAATGTGTTACCTTATAATGTTGCCTTGGCAGTGATGTCATTATGTTTTGGGAATAATAATCAGTTCTGAACTGCCCTGTTGCTGGTTAACAGTGAAAGAGGAACTGGGAGTGCCAGACAAAATGAGAGTTCACAGAGACAAACTATGTCTTTCAGAATGAATAATAATTCTATTATTTTAATGAAGAAAATGTTTATAGGATATGTATAAAAATGGAATACTATATCCCAGTATTGCTGTTTTATTTTAAACCAGAGCACATAAACAATAATTCTGCATTGAAGCGTGACCATGTTCTATTTGGTGATGTTTTCTTTGGAAATTGAAGTGTCTCTTACTAGAAGAGGAGGGTAGACAGAAAATTGATTTTGTGCAATATACAAATAAAAATAATCTGTTTTGTTTTAGAAAACATCAGCAGTTTAAAATTCTCTCTCAGTGGAGTGGCCTATAAATTGAAGGAAAAGGAAAGATTTTGTGTGGTCAGGGGGCATTCAGTCAATTGGAATTCACACATTTGGAGCATTCAGCCAATTAAAGTGGGGATAGTAGGATTAATAATCACTAGGTGAAATATACTTTAATTCAGCAAGTAGAAGAGCAAGAATGATTAATTAATAGTGTTTCATTTTGTCCCAAGGTGTCCAGAAACAAGAGGTGGTGTGTAAAAGGCTGGATGACAACTCCATTGTACACAATTACTGCGACCCTGACAATAAGCCTCCAGAAAACCAAAGAGCCTGCAACGCTGAGCCTTGCTCACCTGAGTAAGTCATTAATCACTAAGATGGACATCTGTTTTGCATAGATAGAAAAGTCTTTGTAATATATAATAAATCCATTTGACCAAAGGTGGTATAAAATTCTAATCTAGCATTAGGGTCCTGTCTTATCAGACAGGATATTTGGTTTTGGTTTTGGTTATGGTTTCTTGTTGCTCTGGAATCAATTGTGGAAAATACATACTTTGACCTAGAGGCGGCCTGATTTCACTGAGGAACAGTGGTGTTTAAACTACACAAAGCAACTCAGACATTATAAGTAAAAAATGCTATCAAAGCACTTTCTTATGATAGAAGTGTGAGGTGTGGTGAATAGTGCTCAGAAAAGAACTGGGGACCATTCTTAAGGCAATAATGACAGAAGAATCTTGAGGTGAGAAGAGACTAACTTTCCCATAGATATTTACATTGCATACTAAATGTTTGCCATATTTTTAAGTATAGTATATTAAAATTTGGGTTAAAGTGTTCAGATGAGAAATGGTAAACATAGAAACTGCTTAGTAGACCAAACCATTTACTGATAATAGTTTTGTCAAACAACCTTTCTCTCCAGGATGTTCAGTGTTGTACAGTAATGCTGTGTGCCTTTAGGATTAGATGCATACTTGGTTAAGTCTATTTAGTTTTCCTTTTAAAGTAGCTGTATGCTACATATTGAAAAGATAATTAAAAACACAGCAGCTCATTTGTTCAAAAATGAAATTTGGTAAGGACTTATAGCCTAGCTTAATCTTACTACAAAAACTGTTTAGAAACAGCTGTGATATTTTGCACTAGAAAATAATTTCAGCATATGCACGACAGCTCCTTACGTTTTGAGACAAATAATAGAACAGTTTATTGATTCACAAGCTCTGGTTAGTTTAAGTTTCATGATAATCTGTATCTAATTTTAATTGAGCATGAAAATCATCAATACTGATTAAGTGTAGGTATTGCACAGTAAAGAAATACTGTGATCTCTTTTAAATGTCTCTTAAAAACTGTAAAACTATAGCATGAAGGACACCAGGAGGAATGAGGCAATACTATAATGCATTAAAATCTAACAGGTCTTAATGAAGCCAGTTTCTTCCTAGAGTATCAACTGCTTCCCTGGTCGTGGTGACATATTGCAGGATGGCAGAGCAATGTCTTCTACACTTATTCTCCCTGTGCCATGTACTATACTCATTTAACATAAAGTAAACACAAGTGAAGCCATTACGCTGCTCTCATCTTGAGTGTGTTTGAAGGTGGATGTGCTCTCTCACAAACAGGTCTGAATTATTGTCCCCGTAGTCGATGTGTAAATATATGCTTATCCTGCAAGGATATACACTTGATTTCTGTTTGTATAACACTGCTTAGCATAGCTATAAGTGCACTAACTAAACTCTCACACCATGTACCTGAGAGCAGAAATTGGGAAGTGGTCATGTTTGGTCAGTTCCTTTTTATCAAACACATCCATATCCCTTCCTTTCTGTGGTTTAGCTATTAACAAATTAGCACTTTAAAAAGTAGTATTAGCATAGTTATTCTAACGTAGCTGATTTTTATTTTTTGCACTAACATTTAAAAACAAAAGCAAACAAATAAATAAAAAAACACTCCACAAAGTGGGACACTTCTGGATTCTCCATCCAGTACAGCAGGGACATTGATGAACATGTGGGTTGGTATTGGAGCCAATGCTGTTTAACATCTTTGTTGGAGACATGGACAGTGGGATCGAGTGCACCCTCAGCAAGTTTGTTGACGACACCAAGCTGTGTGGTGTTGTGGACACGCTGGAGGGAAGGGATGCCATCCAGAGGGACCTTGACAGGCTGGAGAGGTGGGCCTGTGAGAACCTCATGAAGTTCCAAGGCCAAGTGCAAGGTCCTGCACATGGGTCGGAGCAATCCCAAGCACAAGTACAGGCTGGGCGGAGAATACATTGAGAGCAGCCTGGAGGAAAAGGACTTGGGAGTGCTGGTGGATGAGAAGCTCAACATGAGCCAGCAATGTGCGCTGGCAGCCCAGAAAGCCAACCGTATCCTGGGCTGTATCAAAAGAAGCGTGGCCAGCAGGTCGAGGGAGGTGACTCTGCCCCTCTACTCTGCTCTCGTGAGACCCCACCTAGAATAGTGCGTTCAGCTCTGGATTCCCCAACACAAGAAGGACATGGGGCTGTTGGATCAGGTCCAGAGGAGGACTACAAAGATGATCCGAGGGCTGGAGCACCTCTGCTATGAAGACAGACTGAGAGAGTTGGGGCTGTTCAGCCTGGAGAAAAGAAGGCTCCGGGGTGATCTTATTGCAGCCTTCCAGTACCTAAAGGGGGCCTACAGGAAAGCTGGAGAGGGACTTTTTACAAGGGCATGTAGTGACAGGACAAGGGGCAATGGATTTAAACTGAAAGAGGGGAGATTTCAATTAGATCTAAGGAAGAAATTTTTTCATTGAGGGTAGTGAAAGATTGGAACAGGTTGCTCAGAGAAGTTGTGTATGCTCCATCCCTGGAAGAGTTCAAGGCCAGATTGGATGAGGCTTTGAGCCTCATCATCATGAGGGAGGTTGTAACTAGATGATCTTTAAGGTCCCTTCCAACCCAAACTGTCCTATGATTCTATTGGTTCGTATTAGAATATATTGCATATTCTGTAATACAAGACAGAATAGCACCAGATGAGAATTAAATCTCAGAAAGCCCAATTTGAGATCTAATTATTTATTGCAATGATACTAGAGAGGCAAGCATCTTGGCTTTTAACTTGTGCTTTAATCTACAGCAGTGATTCACAAACATTCCCAGTTGCAAACCACTTTCAGGGGAATAATTTCATACAAGTCCAATACAAATCTACTTAAATAGCTGCAATTTTCTCAGACTCAACACTCCTTTCTAACTACCGTAGCCTAGGCTGGATATTGCTGCTCTAGAAAAATACAAAGTGTTATTATTATTATTGAAAGATATAATTGCAGTGAGGCATAAATTAAAATGCTCAGTGAAAAGACCTATAAGTTTCTACTTTATTTCACTGTGAATACATGTATTGTTAACAATGATTTAGGTTTAGTAATTTGAACTGTTTGGATTCTGAGTTTTTGCAATTATCTACTCCGTTTCTGAAATGCATTAACTGAGTCTCCTAACTTTTTCTATCCAGATGGTTTATAGGAGATTGGTCAGAATGCAGTAAGAGCTGTGATGGAGGAATGCGTTCACGAACAGTTCTCTGTATCAGAAAGATTGGACCGTCTGAGGAGGAGACACTGGACAATACCAACTGTTTAACACATCGGCCTATTGAAAGAGAGTCCTGTAACAATCAATCCTGTCCCCCACAGTGGATCGCTTTGGACTGGTCAGAAGTAAGGAAATTTTGCTATGTTAGCTTATTGACAAGAGTTCTGACTGCTCAATATTAGTAGATTTTCTATTGCTGCTTGCTAAGTAAAGGATTAATAAGAAATTCAAAACCTGATAGATTTAGAGTATTGAAACAGGTTTTTGTCATTCATATTTCTTTTTTTCTTTTCTTCTATGTTGTCGGTTCTGTTGTTTTGTCAAATAATTATGACCTATTGTTATTAAACATAATAGAGAAATAGTAAAATACAAAATAGAATAGTAAAGTAGTAAAAAAACCCCAAACAAACAAATGAAAAAAAAAAAACAACAAAAAACAACCAACCTAGAATAGCCATTTGGTATGAGATAGTTGTCTTAAAGAAAAAAGCAGTTTCCATTTCCATTGGTTCCTGAAACGGCAAATAACTGGAGACCTTGTAGAAGGTCTTTGCAGGTTGCATCTCTCAAATACTAAACTTTACCCAGTTGTAATCTCCTTTTCAAATACTTTACTGAAGCCCGGATAAGTTAGAACTGTTCCACTTACTTTGTCTAAAAAAAAAAAAAAAAAGAAAGGAGACAGAGTAAACTAGAACGATCTACCATTGATATACCCATGGTTCGTTGTATCCCATTTTCTGTGTATTTGCTTGCCTTTAAATAGTCTTTCATTCAAAATAAATTATAAATCACTGCATACTATAAAGGAGATTAATGTGCCTGTAGTTGCACAGATTTCTTCTATGCACAGATACTTTGAGCTCCAAAAATTGTTACAGCCTCTCAAAATTTAAAGCATAAAGAAGGAGGCCTACTAGAATCACTGTGAGCACCCATAGAAGTAGCACAGAACAGCTCTTACCATAATTTGTTAACACAGGTAATATAGTTCACAAAATCACAGAATGGTTGAGGTTGGAAGTCATCTTGTCCAATCCTCCCTGCTCAAGCAAGATCACCTAGAGCCAACTGCCCAGGACCATGTACAGATGGATTTTGAATATCTCCAAGGATGGAGACACTATCCATTATTAGTTAATAATAGTCTAAGCATTATAACGGTACTTAAAAGTAGTAATATCTGCATGTTAAATCATAGTGCTGTGAGCTGCCGTGGAAGCTGTTGTTGTTGTTTTCCTTGCTGTTTGAATTTCATGCTTGTATAATTTCCATCTGTTCTTCTTAGCTGAAGAAACTACTTGTGTAGACAAATTGTGGTGGGTTGACCTTGACTGGCTGCCAGGTGCCTACCAAGCAACTCTATCACTCCTCCTCTTCAGCTGGACAGAGGGAGAGAAAATATAACAAAAGGCTCATGGGCCAAGATAAGGACAGGGAGATCACTCACCAATTACTGTCATGGGCAAAACAGACTCAACTCAGGAAAATTAATTTAATTTATTACCAATCAAAATCAGAGTAGAGTAATGAGAAATAAAACCAAATCTTAAAACACCTTTCCCCCACCCCTCCCTTTTTCACAGACTCAACTTCACCCTCCCCCCGAGCAGCACAGGGGGATGGAGAATGGGGGTTGCAGTCAGTTCATCATGCATTGTCTCTGCTGCTCCTTCCTCCTCATACTCTTCCCCTGCTCCAGTGTGGGGTCCTTCCTCACGGGAGACAGTCCTCCACGAACTTCTCCAACGTGGGTCCTTCCCATGGACTGCAGTTCTTCAGGAACTGCTCCAGCATGGGTCCTTTCCACAGGATGCAGTCCTTCAGGAACAGACTGCTCCAGTGTGGGTCCCCCATGAGATCACAAGTCCTGCCAGTAAACCTGCTCCAGCGTGGGCTACTCTCCATGGGGCTACAGGTCCTGCCTGCACAGGCTCTCCATGGGGAGACTCGCTCCTCTCTTGCAGCTGCTGTTGTGCAGCAGTTTTTCCCCTTCTTAAATGTGTTATCACAGGCGCTACCACTGTCACTGATTGGCTCAGCCTTGGCCAGTGGTGGGTCCATTTTGGAGCTGGCTGGCACTGTCTCTATTGGACATGGGGGAAGCTTCTGGCATCTTCTCACAGAAGCCATCCCTGTAACCCCCCCCACTATCAAAACCTTGTCATGCAAACCCAATACATAAATATTTTTTTTCCATTAAATATGCTGGTTTTCTTTGAACAAAAGAAAAATGTGTCAATTTGCTGTATTGCTCAACTGTTTGGTTTTGTTCCATAAGGAATTATGAATTAAATGCCATTTTAAGTGAGCTTTTATATCAAAGAAAATTCTTCTAAACTATGATGTGAACTTCTGAAAATTCTTTTGTTTTCATTAATTTATCATACAGATGCTTTTGCTTATATTCTGAATCTCCCGTTATTTGTAACAGGTTTTGCAAATAATCCACTATCCTAAAACAGATAGTAATTCCCAGACTATACCTGAATCTGCATCTATTTTTATTCAGGTTTAAGATAAAATATTTTTTGGAATCAGTTCTGTAAAAAGTTGTCAACTTTATATCCTGAAACCTGTAGGTAAGCAGTTTCTTTGAGCAACTTTTCTCAGTATAGACAAGGACCTCAAGAAACCTAGAAACGGCACAGTTAATCTTAGAGTGTCTTGTTCTACATGCAGAACAATTTCTTTTTTTTTACCCCACTGTTAGCTAGCATTTCACACAAGAAGTAGGACACCAAAATCAAGGCAGAAAATATTTTAGAATCATAGAATCATAGAATAGAATCATAGAATGGTTAGGGTTGGAAGGGACCTCAAAGATCATAGAGTTCCAACCCCCCTGCCGTGGGCAGGGAAACCCTCCACTACACCAGGTTGCCCAAAGCCTCATCCAACCTGGCTTTGAACACTTCCAGGGATGGGGCATCTACAACTTCTCTGGGCAACCTGTTCCAGTACCTCACCACCCTCTGAGTGAAAAATTTCTTCCTTAGATCTAATCTAAATCTGCCCTCTTTCAGTTTAAATCCGTTGCCCCTTGTCCTATCACTACATGCCCTTGTAAAAAGTCCCTCTCCAGCTTTCCTGTAGGCCCCCTTTAAGTACTGGAAGGCTGCAATAAGATCACCCCGGAGCCTTCTCTTCTCTAGGCTGAACAGCCCCAACTCTCTCAGCCTGTCTTCATAGGAGAGGTGTTCCAGCCCTCGGATCATCTTCGTGGCCCTCCTCTGGACCCGCTCCAGCAGCTCCATGTCCTTCTTGTGTTGGGGACTCCGGAGATGAACGCAGTATTCCAGGTGGGGTCTCATGAGAGCAGAGTAGAGGGGCAGAATCACCTCCCTTGACCTGCTGGCCACGCTGCTTTGGATGCAGCCCAGGATACGGTTGGCTTTCTGGGCTGCAAGCGCACACATTGCCGGCTCATGTTGAGCTTCTCGTCCATCAGCACTCCCAAGTCCTTTTCCTCAGGGCTGCTCTCAATCCATTCTCTGCCCAGCCTGTCCTTGTGCTTGGGATTGCCCTGACCCACGTGCAGGACCTTGCACTTGGCCTTGTTGAACTTCATGAGGTTCTCACAGGCCCATCTCTCCAGCCTGTCAAGGTCCCTCTGGATGGCATCCCTTCCCTCCAGCATGTCGACCACACCACACAGATTGGTGTCATCAGCAAAGCAGCTGAGGGTGCACTCAATCCCACTGTATATGTATATATACATATATACACCTTTACATATGTGTAGGGAATATCTATATCTTACATAGTACTGTGGAACTGCTTTAAAGTGTCTTTAAGTTAGGCAGAGATACTTCAGAATTAGGTATGCAGCAGTAAAGTTTGGATTACTGAAGTAATTTTCTGAAAACGAATCTTAATGATTTTTCTTTTTCCCCATATTATATAATGACCTCTTTTGATAGGTAGAAGGTCTTCAGCATGCCACCTCTTCATCTCTTAAATTTTGCTTCATTTCCACGTAGTATTATTTCCCAGATAATGTTTTGTCTCTGCAGCTGCTTTCATATGAAAGGCAGTTCCACTTTTGACAGCTTTAGCATAATCTATGTTTAGGATTTATGGTATCAGAAATTGATTCTAATTCAAATAATGTAGATTTGCTTACAGAATAAATGTTAACATGCCTATAGGGAATTCTAAAACTGCTTGCAAAGACTCCTGCTCAGCTGTTAGAGAGGGACTGATTTGGGGAAGGTCTTAATTTTGTTAGCACTTGTCTCTTCCCTATTCTGCAGTTATGCTAATGTAAATGATTGTTAATAGTCAGTAGGAAAAAGGAAGGAGAAGGTGGAGGGAACCAATATGAAGAAAGAGGAAGAAAAGCAGAGGTCTTCAGACCTGTTTCTTTTCAAATTAATGTTTTATTATCTGCTTGCTGTTAGAACTAGAAGAGGAGTGATAAAAGGAGGAAAAACAAGAACTGTGAGAAAACAGAATTAAAAATTAAATAGGAAAGGAGAGAAAAGCATGCATTGTAGGGGAGAGGATACAGTATTTCTGTCTGAACCAATAATCTGGTTTCTGTGGAGTCCAGTAAAGCATTTATCTTCCCATATATTTATTGGAGAAAGATGCATTCATTATAGCTCAGTGGTCTGTAAGTGAGGTGGAGAAAGACTGTACTAAGGTCATATTAAGAATAGAGAGTTCTACTTTTAATTTCTGAAATGCACACTCAAGTTTATTTCATAATGTTACATGTGGCAGACTTTTCTACTTTGCAGCAAAGTGCTTTTCTTAAACCTAACCTAAAGGCTTTTTATATATAAAAGTAAATAGTAACACAATAGCCTAAATATAAATAGCAAAGGAAATCTACTTTTATCAAATTAAAATTTATAAAAACTTTAACTTAATAAAACAATCATCAGTCAGCTTGTTTGTGTTTCTAAATATTTTTAAATTATCATTATCATCCTGGGAAATTTGTGATTATAGTTTAATTATAAGAACATAAATATATTTTCCTAATTTCCATAGTAGCATTTCTGACACTTTTATTGACTTTTTAATGAGATTTTCATTATTCATTTATATAAATATTTTTTCAGTGCACACCAAAGTGTGGCCCAGGATTCAAACATCGAATTGTTCTGTGCAAAAGCAGCAATCTTTTAAAAACTTTTCCAGCTGCACAATGCCAAGAGGAAAGCAAACCTCCAGTCCGCATCCACTGTAGTTTAGGTCGATGTCCTCCTCCTCGCTGGGTTACTGGAGACTGGGGACAGGTAAGATAGTTCATATAAGTATTTATTGCTGTTAGTCTCCTACATGTTAGTACATTTAAGGATAAGATGTTGCTGGAAATTGATAAGACATGGTTCCCATGACTTAAGCAAAAGCTTCTCACCTATTTGTCTCAGATTGAAATGTTTTTTTGAATGATAGTTGTCTACTGATCTATAAAGGATTTGCTGACAGTAATCTAGTTTCTACTGGATGAGTTTCCATATGCATTTCAAAAAAAATTAAATAGTCCTTATTACAGCTTTATAGAAGGGAGTTTTGGGATACAGCAATGTTGCAAGGTTTAGTATTTTTAAAACACATTTAACTTAGTTGAGAAAAATGATGGAAATGCAAAGCCAATTAAAATTTTACTAAGATATATAGCCACCCAAAAAACTTTCCAAGATCTATATAATTTTACATAAAATATGCTTAATTACCAGACAGGGATCTAAATTGTTACAGTGCAGGCTGAATGGTGCTGCCATTATGCAGTGTTTCTAAATAGAATATACTGAATTTCCTTCTTTCATTATGTTTTTGCATCTCAATTATGATCAATGGCCTGTTATTAAACAATAATTTGATATTTCAGTTTCTAAGTTTGCTGAGCAATTTGCCACTAATGAAAATAAAAACACATTAGCTTAACTAACCAGGGGACAATAATTTGTGGTATTACAGTCTAATTGACTTTTCTTTTATGCTAGTTGTCCAGGTGCAAAAATATTTTGAAACAGCAAAGTATTTTTGTTTGAAATATACTTTCTTTTTTCCATAAAAAAGTCCTCTAGCAGATTTGAATTCTTGTTCTTCTTGCTTTTTCTTCTTTGTTCTAAAGTAAATGATGTCTCTCTTGAAAATATGCACTTAAACTCAGACATGATATATGAAATAGTGTAAATTATATTCTCATACCTCAAATCCAAGCTGTTCAGGGAGCTGACATTGCATTGTGGTTTATTTTCTTTGAAAGTCAAGTGGTCACATATACTGTCAAAAACCAAAACAAAATTCTAAGCTATTTTATAAAAATTGTTTTATATATTAACCAAATCTCTTCAGATTCTTGTCTTTTTTTTTTTTTAATTCGCCTATGTATGCTGTTCCTGATTGCTTTCCTGTTATCTTGTTTTACATTTAAAAATTGGATCCAAGTTATTTTGCTTTTTTTATCTCTTATTTTTAGTGTTCTGCACAGTGTGGTCTTGGGCAACAGATGCGAACAGTACAGTGCCTCTCATATACCGGACAAGCATCCAGTGAGTGTTCAGAAACACTTAGACCTTCATCACTGCAGCAGTGTGAAAGTAAATGTGACAGTACTCCCATTTCCAACACAGAAGGTAAGTTTGCCATCTTAATATAATTTATTCTGGAAAGAGTAAAGTGACATGATCGGTATTACTGCATTAATTTATTAGTAAAAGTCTACATTACATCACCTCTCAGACTGTGAATGAGTTTTTTACAATTCTTTTCTAATTAGCCATTGTAGTTCAAAGGTGAAATTAATAAAAACCTAAATACAGGTTCTTCATTTAAAAAAACACCCTTAAAAATATATAGCCTAAGTCATGGACAAAATACTATCATTTTGTGTCATTAATTTTCCAGTCTCTTTATTGGTTCTATGGAAATGTCCATCATAGCAGGGGGAGCATGATATACTTCTCATCCACTGAGCTGTTACCTGCTCCATCAATGCTCCATCAACCTACTAACAATGTAGTGACAAAAATAGTTGATTGCATGTTCATTGAAAGACTAGGATCACAGATCTAATGCTGCACAGTGCTACAAGCCTGTTCTTATACTTTGACTTACTTTTCAGCTTCTTCTAATTAACTTTGAATTTCTTGGATTTATAATGCCTATTTGAAATAATTACAGTATTTTTTACATGATACAAGGTAATTTAATCAGACTATTAACTAACTTCATCATAACTTATTTTTGCTAGAGGATATATTAGATAATAATGTCAAAATAAGCTTATTAATATTTATGAAAGGCTCCAGATATGGACTCATAAATTGTCCAAGCCAACCTATTAGGAAATTCTGTCGTCAAAGTACAATTTGAGTGCTAGGCAGTAAAAAAAAAAGTTTCCTTACTGATTGTAAAAATTTAGAATATTTGCTCACCAGATGAGTACATTTCATTTTGTGTGAAATGGAAAAAGGAATCAAAAATTACCAAAACACACGTCCAAAAATAAAGAAAGATTGCGCAGCAATAATAGTTTTCTTAAAATAGATATTCCCTAAATTTTGAGTGCTTGACTTCACAATGTCACTAAAGCTGCTCCTTTTAACTTATCTCTATGCAGTATATAATGGAGTATCTTTAACACAGGTTCTCCAACTATGCTGAAGTTTAATACCCTATTTATGTGGAACAAATACTCTGATTTTAAATCAAAAAAGGCAAATTTATGCTACAGTCTTCCCTAGTTTGGTGTTCATTTAATAACTTCTGTATCCATTCAGTTTCATGCCATAAATTCAAAGTTTTCATAAAAGTCTATCAAATTGAGATGTCTGTAATGAAATGGAGCATACTAAAATCTTCCCAGAAATACACTGATGATTCACTATGAGCACCGTAATTTACTGCTTGGAAGTTTTAATTTTAAATAGATACTTATCATCCCGCATTGCCATTTGAAAAGCATCTTCATAATAGAATTTTACTTGGTTACTTTAATTCCCATTTTTATGTTTCATGCTCTTAAGTAATCTTTAGGTGATAATTATCAATCTAGGAAACATTCTGCCCTTTAAAGCTCAAAGGCTAACTGATATTTTATTTCCAAACACAGATGTCTTTCTCCAAATTAAGGAAGTAATAAAGTACTTCTAAGTGCATGATTAGTCTCAATCTCCTCTTAATTTCAAGATGAAAAAATCATGTTCTTATTTATAGACATTATATTAGTAATTCTTTAAAATTATCGGGAAAATGCACTGATCACCTATAGATGAATACAATCAGGGATTTTCTGTGTGCAATCTATGGACACTGGGTGGCCATGGACTTCTTTAAAGTAGAACTGTGCAGGCAAAGTATGAAAAGCAAGCCTGCTGGCAATAGTGTTTTCCAGGGACCTACATCTTCAGTGGAAAATTTTGGGGATTCACAAATTGAAAACATTGAAAACCACTTACATAGTATTCCAGATGGACTTCAGCTCTTTGGCCTGCACTCTGAGTTGGCCAGGCATGAGCCAGCTCCTTACTGACAGCCAAGCAGCCTCATTAGCACAGTACTTTGCTTGAGCTAATAAGTCCTAGGAAGAATTGAGGAGAAAAAGATATAGCACAATCTCTTCCAGTAGATACAGTTCCCAACACATTGCCACTTAGCACCCCGTGTTTGCTTTTGTCCCATATTGAAGGTATTTACTGGAAACTACTGATTATTTGTAAGCAGTTAAGTGACTCAAATGGCTCAAAGTTCATTTAACAATTTAAAATACCTACATCTTTTCAAAAGAACCTAGTTGCAATCCATGAAATACTGAGTGCCCTATCCCAAAATTAGACAAAAAAAATTGTCTTCAAGGTCTTCAATATTTTGGCAAGCATTTCTTAAATATATATCCTAATTTATAAACGTTTCAGAGCTACTATTAAATGCTGAATCTGAGAAGCACAAACTGTGAGTGTTTGCAGATTAATGTGCATGTATCACACATTTTTTGCTTACACTTTTGGCTTTAAAAATATCCTCTTAGACACAAGAGGAGCTGACATCTCCTGTGTTAGTAAAGTGTTACCCTTTAAACAGGGAGGTATATTTTTTTCAGCATACTAGAGATGATGGAAAGCTTTTAAGATTTCAAGAACTAACTAATCATAAAGAGCACAACTACTTTTGGAAAGATAATACTTTCTAAGCAAGAAGTATTTGAGTTCTGGTATTTCCTTGTGGATGTATTTGTGAAAGGAGTATTCTGTGCCTATATGAATGCATATGTCTCTCTCCAGATGCAATGGGGTGTGAACTGTGTTTTTATATTTGGGTTTCAAGGAAGGAGTCAGGCCTCTGAGAGGGAGGGTTCTGCCGCTTGGGAGTGCATGTGCATAGCAGAGCATATATGCTTGCAGAGACTTTGTCCGCATGCCACCTAGCAGCACTGCCTTGTGCTTTGGGCCCCACTGTGGGGCAAAAGCAACTTCAACAAGAGGTCGTTGGTTTGCAGCAAGGTCAGACTAGCTGAGGGGATTCCCTTCCCATTTCAAACCCCAGTGAACTGCCTGATTCCCTTCACTCCCCAAACTCTGGTTCTTGCAGCCTATGGGACCCATTTATCAATTGCCAGACAAATTAATTTTGGTAACCCAAGATAAGTACATACATGTTTTTGAGAAAGCTTAAGCCACTCCACAGTATAATGATCATGTCAGTAAAGTTTAAAAGCACTATCTTGGGGAAAGTAAAAGTTATTTACATAAAACCATGACACAATATAGAAATAGTAAAAGAAAGTTACAATAAATCTTGTCAAATTTTACATCTGCTTTAGCTCTTTCTTTTCTTTAAACTTTTCATTGGAGATTTACAATATTGTAGACAAGATTTTGACAGACTGCCACTGATGAGGGTAACATTACATTTGCTGTTGGAAGGGAACTACAGGCAGCATGTACTACACAATTTGAAATGCATTCAGAATCATTTTATTCTCTAAGTGTGCATATGTGTGTATATATGCTGAATCTAGACTGCTAATGGCCATCTGAAACTTTACCTGAAAAACTATTTTATCTATTTTTATGTCATTTCAGTTTTCCTTGTATTTTTTGTGGCATGTGACATTCTGTGTTTTTATTAATAATGTAACGTGATACTTAATATCATCATATTTTCTGATCTGGCGCGGCAGTTTCTGTGGCAGTTTGTGCAGAAGGACGCACGGGAAGGGTATAGTCACCCTGCCAACTCAAGAGGTGAGTTCCCTTGGTGACTATCACCCTCTCAGAAGGAGCTTAGCTATGTGGCCAATGGTTCAATGTCCAAGTGGAGGCCAGTGACGAGTGATGTTCCTCAGGGGTCAGTACTGGGGCCAGTGCTATTTAACATCTTTGTTGGTGACATGGACAGTGGGATCGAGTGCACCCTCAGCAAGTTTACAGATGACACCAAGTTGTGTGGTGTTGTGGACACACTGGAGGGAAGGGATGCCATCCAGAGGGACCTTGACAGGCTGGAGAGGTGGGCCTGTGAGAACCTCATGAAGTTCAACAAGGCCAAGTGCAAGCTCCTGCACATGGGTCGGAGCAATCCCAAGCACAAGGACAGACTGGGCAGAGAATGGATTGAGAACAGCCCTGAGGAAAAGGACTTGGGAGTGCTGGTGGATGAGAAGCTCAACATGAACCGGCAATGTGCGCTGGCAGCCCAGAAAGCCAACTGTATCCTGGGCTGCATCAAAAGGAGTGTGGCCAGCAGGTTGAGGGAGGTGATTCTGCCCCTCTACTCTGCTCTCGTGAGACCCCACCTGGAATACTGCATTCAGCTCTGGAGTCTCCAACACAAGAAGAACATGGAGCTGCTGGAGTGGGTCCAGAGGAGGGCCACGAAGATGATCCGAGGGCTGGAACAGCTCTGCTATGAAGACAGGCTGAGAGAGTTGGGGCTGTTCAGCCTGGAGAAGAGAAGGCTCTGGGGTGATCTTATAGCAACCTTCCAGTACTTAAAGGGGGCCTACAGGAAAGCTGGAGGGACTTTTTCCAAGGGCGTGTAGTGATAGGACAAGGGTCAATGGCTTTAAATTGAAAGAGGGCAGATTTAGATTAGATCTAAGGAAGAAATTTTTCACTCAGAGGGTGGTGAGGTACTGGAACAGGTTGCCCAGAGAAGTTGTAGATGCCCCATCCCTGGAAGTGTTCAAGGCCCGGTTGGATGAGGCTTTGGGCAACCTGGTGTATTGGAGGGTTTCCCTGCCCATGGCAGGGGGGTTGGAACTAGATGATCTTTGAGGTCCCTTTCAACTCTAACCATTCTATGATTCTATGGTATCCACCTGACAGAAAGCCATGTCCTCTGCACTCTGCAGAATGGATATGTCAACCCAGACAGAGCTCCCATGAAAACATAAACATGCAGCTGTCCAGGTCTCAGGCTGCAGGGAGTGCCTGAGCCATTCACTGGTAAGAGATGGCAGTGGTGAGAACAGCTGTGTGAGGTGTGACCAGGTGGATGATCTGCTCAGCATGGTGACAGAGCTGTGAGAGGAAGAAGAAAGGTTAAGGAGCATCAGGGAGTCTGAGAAAGAGATAGACTGGTGGTGTCATGCTTTGCCCTCCCTGAGACAGCAACAGGAGCAGCCACCAGAAAAAAGCCAAGATCAAGTGGCTCCTGTATCCTCCTCCCACCAGTATGAAGGCAGTAGCTTAAAGGAAAGGAGTGAACGGAGGCAAGTCCATGCAATTCTTCACTGGCAAGTGCTCTAGCCATGCTGCTCAACTCACAGAATGCAAAGGCAAGAACAGGGAGAATGAAGAACTGCCCACTGTAGAAGAAGATCAGGTTTAAGACCATTTAAGGAACCTGAAGGTGCAAAAGTCCATGGGACCTGATGAGATGCATCTGCAAATCCTGAGGGAACTGGCAGTTGAAGTTGCTAAGCCACTATCCATCATATTTAAGAAGTCGTGGCAGTCTGGTGAAGTTCCCATCGACTGGAAAAGGAGAAACATAGCCCCCATTTTTACAAAGGGAAAAAAGAAAGACCTGGGGAACTACAGGCCAGTAAGTCTCACCTCTGTGCCTGGCAAGATCATGGAGCAGATCCTCCTGGCAACTATGCAAAGGCACATGGGAAAAAAGGAGGTGATTGGTGACAGCCAACATGGCTTCACTTCACTTCAGGCAAATCGTGCCTGACAAATTTGGTAGCCTTCTACAATGGGATTACAGGACTGGTGGATAAGGGAAGAGCAACTGACGTCATCTACCTGGATTTGTGTGAAGAATTTGACACTGTCCCTGATGACATCCTTGTCTCTAAATTGGAGAGACACGGATGTGACAGATGGACCACTCAGTGGATAAGGAATTGGCTGGATGGTCACACTCAAAGAGTTGCGGTCAACATCTTGATGTCCAAGTGGAGACCAGAGACAAGTGGTGTTCCTCGGGAATCAATACTGGGGCCGATGCTTTTTAACATCATTGTCGGCAATGGACAGTGGGATCGAGTGCACCCTCAGCTGCTTTGCTGATGACACCAAGCTGTGTGGTGTGGTCGACACGCTGGAGGGAAGGGATGCCATCCAGAGGGACCTTGACAGGCTGGAGAGGTGGGTCTGTGAGAACCTCATGAAATTCAACAAGGCCAAGTGCAAGGTCCTGCACGTGGGTCGGGGCAATCCCAAGCACAAGGACAGACTGGGCAGAGAATGGATTGAGAGCAGCCCTGAGGAAAAGGACTTGGGAGTGCTGGTGGATGAGAAGCTCAACATGAGCCGGCAATGTGCGCTGGCAGCCCAGAAAGCCAACTGTACCCTGGGCTGCATCAAAAGGAGCGTGGCCAGCAGGTCAAGGGAGGTGATTCTGCCCCTCTACTCTGCTCTCGTGAGACCCCACCTGCAGTACTGCATTCAACTCTGGAGTCCCCAACACAAGAAGGACATGGAGCTGCTGGAGTGGGTCCAGAGGAGGGCCACGAAGATGATCCGAGGGCTGGTGCACCTCTCCTATGAAGACAGGCTGAGAGAGTTGGGGCTGTTCAGCCTGGAGAAGAGAAGGCTCTGGGGTGATCTTATAGCAACCTTCCAGTACCTAAAGGGGGCCTACAGGAAAGCTGGAGAGAGACTTTTTACAAGGGTGTGTAGTGATAAGACAAGGAGCAATGGATTTAAACTGAAAGAGGAGAGATTCAGATTAGATCTAAGGAAGAAATTTTTTACATTGAGGGTAGTGAAAGACTGGAACAGGTTGCTCAGAGAAGTTGTGCATGCCTCACCCCTGGAAGTGTTCAAGACCAGGTTGGGTGAGGCTTTGAGAAACTGGATCTAGGGGAAGGTGTCCCTTTATGGTCCCTTCCGACCCAAACCATTCTATGATAACATTGTCTGATCTGGACACAAAGTTCAGGAAAGGAGAGATTAATGCATGTAGATTATTTAATCTTAATAACTCGTTACTAGGAAGAAAAAGGGCTCTGCTAAACCTCTTCCATTCAACCACAGTCCTATGAATAATAGGCTACTTCATCAGTCACCGTATCTTTTACAAAACTGATTTTTAAAACAGAAGTTGTGGGCAACTTCCAGAATATTATCTTACTGCTGTCCAAATGGCATTGGCTGAACAGGGTCCAGTTTTAGTCAAGAGGAAGAATAACAAAGAAATATGAAATGAGATAATTTCAAAACCTGCTTTTAGCAAAAATGAAGTTTGTGGATTTATGTGTATTTAATGAAATACAATGTATATTTCAAAACCCACCTGGACGCATTCTTGTGTGATCTGATCTAGGTGGTCCTGCTCAGGCAGGGGGATTGGACTAGATGATCCTTTGAGATCCCTTCCAATCCCTAACATTCTGTGATTCTGTGGTTCTGTGAAGATTATTTTTGAGACTGAGTGAAGTTTTTACATTTCATCAAGTGAACTTTTTTTCCCCTCACTTCATTTATAATTCATCGTCTGTCTCTCCTGTATTCCCAGTCTCCACAAACACAAGGTCCTGAGATATTTCTGGAAGATATTTGACCTCTTTTGGGAAGAGTTTTTGAAATAAAATAGTGACCATATGCAGTTGCTGATAGAGAAATATGTCTGTTCCAGTCAGCTAACCCCAATGTCTTTTCTGCTGACATCCAACTCTCCAAATTGAGAATTAAAAAAGTAGAAAAGTAGTACATGAAGCATTGGGTAGGTGGAGTAAAAAATTACAATGAAAGCACTGTATCTGTGTTAATGAAATGAAAGTTTAAATCATTTAATGACCTCTACTTGTCTAGCTAGAAGCATGCACATTGTCATTATCAGAAATACCATTCAGTATAGACCCTGAAGGTCAACCTCACTAATGCTTTTCTAGGTTCAAATACTAAAAATTCTCATCTGCACTTAACTTGCTACTACAGTATGCTTGTAGCGTGAATGCAACATCCATAACTATTCTGGAGCAAAAATATTGTACTAGGAGGTCATATGTAGAAGGAAGACAAATAGGAATAGCTGAAGGATTGTACAAGATGATTGTGGTCGTTTCACTCTTACTTTTTTCTTTTCCTACCTGTTTTTTGTGTCTGTCTGTTGTCTCTTTCATATTTGGCTTACAGACACCTTGGAGTCAAGGACTGTTGTTCTGTCAGGCCTTGGAGCAACAGCATCCTGGCCTCCAGTCTTCACTCCTAGATATCAAATCAATACAAAATATTATAATAGACGAAGTAATGCTAGCTTATCTCCTTTTTATTCACATTTTCTTTATAGCTGTTGTAATTTGAAAAAGACTGTAGGAGGAAGCCAGTAACAAATGCAACCTTAAACCAGTAAAAATTTACAACATTCTTTTGAGACAAATTATTTTCTGAGAAATTAATCTAATTTCATTCTTCCCACCACTCCATTTTTGCAATTCAAACTTGTGAGTTTTGCTTTTTGTCTGTATACATCTCTTCCATCCCCTATCAGGCATCTGTCACAATATTCACTCCAGTGCAAAGCAAATCTGCAGTAGCAACATCTGAACTATAGAACCTGAGCGTACCATTGAGCTCTCAGATACTGTCATATCTCCAGCTATAATCAGAATAAGAACTGTGCATGGACCAAACTATTCCATTCCCTATTCCCACCTTCTTTCTACAGAAAGGAAACTGAACCAGAGGAGAACCACAGCATACTCCAGCAGTGCTTCTGTAACGTACACCCACAAGTCACTTTAGATACAACCTATGTGGGATGGAAAAGAAGTAATCCTCTACATGGTTGAGCTCTTGTTCTCCCTTCCTGGAAGTTACCTGCCAGTATGACAAGGGCTGCTGAGGCAGTAAGCCCGGCATATAGGGAAAACACAAGTATGAAAAAAAGCTCTTACATGTCTATTACAGGCATTAAAATGGCTTTTCCTCCTGCATAAAAGACAGTGTGGATGTATGGAACCAAGCCTAAAGTATAATCCACCATTCATTCCAGTCACTGAACTCACACTGTTGGTGCCTTTATTTATAACGCTTGTTGTTTTTTCCACTCCTGTTAGCTGCAATGCATATTCTATTTCAAGGATTCTTACAAATGCACAGGCATGGTACCAAATAGTGTGAATCATGTTAGATTTTGGATAACCTCTCATGGATGAATAAAATAACTCCCAAGAAAGAAGATACAAAAGTATTGTAAGAAAAATTACTCATATTTCGTAGCTGTCTAAAATGATCATTTATCCCAATAAATGGTAATTCTTTCAAGACAAAGTGGGCATGCTTCTAAATGTCTGGGAGAGAAGCCCTGCAAACATTTTTATAGCTTTTAAAAATATATTGTATGCGCTAGGCTGAACTAGAAAGAGTAGTTACAAAGAGGGCAAGGTGGATTGATAGAGAAGCAGCATGGTAAATGTCAAATTTTCTTTGTACTTTAATTTTTATTTCTGATTTTTTCTCTTTAATGCCCTTAATTATTAGAGTGCAAAGATGTGAACAAAGTGGCATATTGCCCACTGGTGTTGAAGTTCAAGTTCTGCAGTCGAGCATACTTCAGACAGATGTGCTGCAAGACCTGCCAAGGACACTGACCCACAGAAAGCACAAGAATGTGCCTTGTTATTATTGTGGAAAAGTGTCCATCGAAGAGAGCCACACAGCAGAATGAGATTGACGTCCTTGCAAATACATTACCCTGTGGAAAATGTAAACACTGGTCAGCCTCAGCTGACAGGATTTCGATATTATTTTAACTTCTGTGAAGTGGGATTTATTCATCCAAAGTGCTGGACACAGTATAAGGAGGGTATATCAAATTGGAAAGATCCATACAGCACATATAGAATAGCTTACTGTGGAACATTTGTGTTCTTTTGACTAAATCAAATAGCCCGTTTACCTCCTTGGACCATTAAAATAATTTCTATTATGGACTTAGCAAAGACACTGAATCCATTTGCATTTAAAACTTTTTAAAATGTAGCTGTTAGGACTTGATCTACTATGGAAGTAAAGAAGAATCAAAAAAAAAAGTTAAGTCATAGCTTTAAAATGTTAACTATTTTATCTCACAACACAGCACCACAATTTAAATTATAAATCGAGCTTGGAAATGTTATTTAAGGAGTAGAAATTAAAACAATATGTATTTTTCCTTCATTCCACCTAATTCCCTTTGGAGTAATCCATATTTCCTGAACACTGCTGTGAGCCATATATAAAGCTATACTAAATGGAACAACCATGAAGGACTTAGTTTTAAGAGGTGCAACAGTTATTGCAGTGGTGCATAAAAGTGTGCTATGAAACAAAATGAAATCTGTGTTGCAGGTTTATAGCCATCTTACCATTGTAAAAGTGAAACAGATTTCCACTGAAAGAGAACATATTTCAATATCATGGAGGAGGCAGACTCCAATAGCAGTGAAGACCATATTGCCAGCTCCTTCACTACTACCATACAGGTTGCTTAGAACTTCCACTTTGACTCCAGCTATTTTTTGTTTACAACACCAGCCACAAAGACGATATAACTTTGCAGGCATCTAGATCTGGTTTACACGTTACTTTTGATTCTCCAACACCAAGGAGTTTCAGTGCAAAAGATAAGCCTATTGTGTAATAGCAACAATCCTTTGCAAAACCGAAGGTTAAAAGGGATTCCAGATGTTCCCTTCTTTGATACCATAGCAAAAGGGCATTTGTTTATGAGAAAGAATATGTGAATGTGCAGTTCAGGAGACCACATCTGAGTGTGCAAGGACTACAACCAAAGAATAAAGGACTTGTGGAGATATTTAGGTTCTTTTCAAATGAGAAGTCAAAAGTGTGCTTGAGCCAAGAGACCTGTTGGGCTATCAGGATAAAGGCACACTGGAAAAGGGGTGACTAGAATGAAGTCTGGCCACCTTCACCTAAATGGCCAGGTACATATTTAAAGCTGGACCATATTTAAAGCTAGAGGCAGCTTTCAGTGCAAGACTGGAACAAACTCATGCCTCTAGATTAGTAGCTAGATGTCTTAACTATTCTGCTGCTATACTCCACTTCTTTCATATTACCATATTTTTAATATTTACCAAATAATTTGCATTTTTAAATGTGAAACCAAACTACTTAGGCAAGTCACATTCAAGAATCTACCATAAAAAATTTTAATGTCATGCTCCTCTTCCCCTTCACTGTTCAGTAACAGACTCAACAAGGAGATAAGGAAAGTGGATACTTGTTTATATTAATATATTGTACTTGAACACTTGCAGTTTGCAGCAGGTACTTGACGAATGTGCTTTTGTGTCCAACTATGCCTCCTTTGTTGTAGTGCAATTAAAATTATGTGAACAATAATGTTACAAATTCTAACTCAAATAGCACTTTTTTAAAAAAGTATTCTTTTTAGTGAAAAATAATTTCAAAATATCATGAGATTGAAGTGTATCAGTGTATTTTACCAATAACAAGTCAAACGTATTGCACACTATTTACTAATGGGAATTAACATGGAACAATAGAAATTGTTAACAGGACTCATACTATGAAAACCCCCCAACATATTGACAATCTGTCTGTGGGGTTTTGTGTAGCCCACATATTCATGACCATCAAATTCCTGTCATCATTTCCATACGCCTGTGACCAGTGGAATTCATTTTAAGTTGGCTTGCATGTATTCACAAATGCTTATCTGCTGCTCTCATCACCATGTAAACAACTCCTGTTAAGACTGACACCAGAAGACAAAAAAATCCCAATTTGCACATACAGATTAAGGGCAGTATGTAGTCCTTCTCTGTTAAGTGAATCGACTTTCTATATCCTTTTGACAAAACACCTTGGTGCTAGCATACCCTGGTTAGGTCAAAAAAATGCTAAAAGGGAAAGGAGTTGCTATGGCATTCTCTAAGCAAGAAGCCTCTTTGTATCTGTTTTTCTCCAGGGCATAATTTTGTTTATCAACTAATGTGTCTTTTCAGCTAACAAGAAAAGAGTTTTCTATGTAATCAAAAGAAACCTTTTTTTTTTTTTTTTACCTCACTTAAGACATTAAAACTGTAAGGAGTGTTTCCAAAGACACATTTTTGCTCTCTTACTGGTGCTAGAACACTAGGGAGTCCAATGTTTACTCCGCAACATAACAGCACCAAGGTTGGAATTTAAAGAACTCCCTGGAGCAACGTTGAATTGTATTGTTAAAAAACAAAACACAGAATGTATGTGGACATCCAAACTAAGATCAAAAAATGAAACCTAATTCAAAGAAAAATAATTGTTTTCCACAGTTCATTGCTGCTGCGACACTGTAGCCATCTATGTAATCTAAGCTTTCTGGAGAGCAGCCCTGCAGAAAGGGATCTGGGGGTGCTGGTCGACAGCAGGCTCAATATGAGTCAGCAGTGTGCTCTGGCAGCCAAGAGGGCAAACCACATCCTGGGGTGCATCAAACACAGTATAACCAGCTGGTCAAGAGAGGTGATTATCCCGCTGTATTTAGCATTGGTGTGGCCTTGCCTTGAGTACTGTGTGCAGTTCTGGGCCCCACAATTTAAGAAGGATTTCATTTCATAGATTTCATAGATTTCTAGGTTGGAAAAGACCTTAGAGATCATCCAGTCCAACCGTCCCTAATCTCCATTAAACCATATCCCTAAGTAGATCATCCACCCTATTCTTAAACACATCCAGGGATGGGGACTCAACCACCTCCCTGGGCAGCCTATTCCAGTGGCTGACAACCCTTTCAGAGAAGAAATACTTCCTAACATCCAACCTGAATCTCCCCTGACTAAGCTTATACCCATTTCCTCTTGTTCTATCACCCATCACTAATGTAAAGAGCCCTTCCCCTACCTCCCCACCATCCCTTCTCAAGTATTTGTAGGCTGTAATCAGGTCTCCCCTCAGCCTCCTCTTCTCCAGGCTAAACAGCCCTAACTCCCTTAGCTGCTCCTCATAAGTTTTATTTTCCAGCCCCTTGACCAGTTTAGTCGCCCTTCTTTGGACTCGCTCCAGGAGCTCAATATCTCTCTTAAAGCGAGGGGCCCAAAACTGGACACAATATTCCAGGTGCGGCCTCACCAGTGCCGAGTACAGGGGCAGGATCACTTCCCCATTCCTGCTGGTTACACTATTCATGATACACAACAGTATCCCATTGGCCTTTTTGGCCGCCTGGGCACACTGCTGGCTCATATCAAGCCGGTAGTCAACCAACACCCCCAGGTCCTTCTCCGCCAGGCAGCTCTCCAGCCACTCTTCCCCAAGCCTATAGCGATGCTTGGGGTTTTTATACCCCAAGTGAAGGACTCTAATATGTCTATGAACATCTAAGGATGATCTATATGAACATCTAAGGATGTTCAGGTACTCAAATATGTCCAGAGGAGGGCGACAAAGCTGGTGAAAGACATGTCCTACGAGGAGTAGCTAAGGACTCTGGGTTTGTCTAATCTGGAGAAAAGGAGGCTGAGGGGCGACCTCACTGCTCTCTGCAGCTTCCTGAGGAGGGGAAGCAGAGAGGGAGATGCTGAGCTCTTCTCCCTGGTATCCAGTGACAGGACATGTGGGAATGGTTCAAAGCTGCATCAGGAGAGGTTAAGAGTTGACATTAGGAAGCATTTCTTTACGAAGAGGGTGGTCAAACACTGGAACAGGTTTCCTAGAGAGGTGGTCGATACCCCGTGCCTGTCAGTGTTTAAGAGGCATTTGGACAATGCCCTTAATGTCAGGCTTTAACTTTTGGTCAGCCCTGAATTGATCAGGCAGTTGGACTAGATGATCATTGTATGTCCCTTCCAACTGAAAAAGTCTGTTCTATTCTAAGCTAAATAGTGTTATATTTCCAAATAGTGACAATAGGGCTATTTGTATAGGCTATAAATATGACAAGTCTAGAATCAAATAGTAGAATACTAAATGCAGAAATCGATCTGGTGTCAGTACTCCCACTGAGCAATACTATCAGCTGAAGAAGATCAAAACATAAAGAAAAATCTACAAATTAACCCCTCAAGTTGTATATACCCAAAAATAGTCCATTTTGTTAGGAACTTTGTAATGGAGTGAATGTCACACAGATATCCTTAATAATACAGACTGAAATTACCTTTTGTATTATTGTGATTAGTTGCTTATTTTATATTCGATATTAATGCGGTACACTGTTACTTTATTTTTTTTTTTTTGCTTTTGTAAATTATATTCTAATTTATTGTCATGTTTCTTAACACTTGTTCTACATGCAGTCTCTGTCTGTGCTCCGCATTATTTGGATCCCACTGTGGATCCCCAGATGGAAAATTCTGTTCCAAAGTTCCAGTCATATTTTCATTCAGAACTGCCGCTTCAGCCTGTGCTTTACCTGCTTTCAACACCATTTGCTTTTCTGTATCATCCAATAAATTATCTAAAACCACCTGCAAATCACTCCAGTCTGGGTCCTGCGTTCTAATTATAGTATCCACCCCTCTTCCTACTCTTTCAGGATCTTCTCTATAAAGTCCGGCTGCCTGTTTCCAAGCCATCAAATCGGTAACTGAAAAAGGCACCTTTACATACACCGGCCCATTGCTGCCAACTCCCTGCCGCAGGGGAGCTATTGTGTGTGTTTGCTGTCGAGTTCTCTGAGAAACAGGAGTATGAATTACAATCTCAGAGGGACCCTCCTCGGCATCCTCAATGCCACTGCTTTCTGGTTCTTGCATCTGTTCCCGATATTCTCGACCCCGATTTTTTTCTCTCCTTGGAGGAAATATATCTAATTCTGGTCCCTCATCAGCTTCAGGAATAATCCTCTTTTTCAAACAATCCTTTCCAATATCACATGTTGTACAACACTTTTTCTCCTTTTTATTCCCTGTAGCAACAGCCAATATCAGACCATTTCCATCAATCAGTCTACACTCCTTCTGCCAATCTTTTCTTTGCCTTAAATAGAAAAACAAATCTACATAAGGTATTTCATCCCATTTCTCTTCCCTTCTACAAAACAGCATTAACTGAAAAATAGTATTATAATTCAAAGTACCATTCACAGGCCATACTTCTTGATCTTCTAACGTATACAACGGCCACCACTGATTACAATATTCAGTCATTTTGTTTTTTCACAAATCATCTCCTATATCTCCCCAATGTGCTAACAAACATCCTAACAGAGAAGTTTTTGGGATTTTGTCATTTGTAGCCAAATTACTCACACTTTTACTTTTAAACAAACGAGTTAACTTAGATGCCATGATATAATTGTTTTACAGTACAATATACAATCACTCAAATCTGTCGCTTTGTTCTTCTCCGACTGCACCCCTCGCGGAATAGCAGGACCACGGATCCGAACTCTGCACTCGCTTTGTGTTCAGTTGCACGTCTCTTTCTCACAGTCACACTCACACAGTTCTGCAATTATTACTTTGAATACAAGTATGTAGCACAATAAACACAAAACTCAGCGCCTCAGTACCCAGTCAAGACAAACAATTCCACAATATAGCGCACAAGAAAACTTCTAACTTACATTAGAGGCACAACTTATAGAACACTATAGCTAGCATATAGGTTCCAAGTCTCCGCTATGTCCAACCCTGCAATAGCTTTCGCTTATGACTTACGGGCAGACGCCCAGGCTTCCACTCCACGAGGATCCTCTGCCCAACCCTGCGCAGCTTTCACCGCGACTGACAGGCAGGCTACAGCGAGGGGACTCGAACCCCCTCTATGTGGTGGGACTCGAACCCGCTCGTTTAAAACAAAAGAAGTGTCTTACCCAAAATCCAGAGGACGTCGCGAAGAACCTTATGGATCGGGGATCGATGGGTGTCCCCGAGAAATCCTCGGTGCCGGCTGGAACCGATCAGGTCCCCGACTCCTCCGGTCTCCTTCAGCGAGGTCCCATCTGGGTCGCCAAAACTGTTACCGAAAATCCGGAATAAGAAACTTATCAACACCAATGGGATGTAGATAAGCAGACACTTCTTTGTTGCGGCGCCGGGTGCACGGGGGATATCTCCTCCTAGTGTGCACACCTTGCACCAAAATTAAACTTCTTATATAGAGCTTACACATGCATAAACAAATTATTTCCCGAAAATCATTAGCATATTCTTCCCCTATTTCCGATTCTGCGCAATAAAATTTTGAATCATCTGGAAATGAGTCTGGGGTATAATATGGGTAGGTGGTCTATGAGTCGGTGATCGCGATCTCCCCCTGCCGGAATTACATTTTGCTTAAGTTCACGGTTTCTGGTAATTACCTCATGGTTTCTTGGCAAGTACCCATAACTCGTTAAGGCTGGCCTTCTTCATTCTCATTAACCCAAACCTTGATAGCTACATGCATTCTTCTAGTTCTATGTAAGTATCATAAATCAATTGGTAGGTCAACTTGTACTTGTTATCTAATTTCTACATGATTCTAACTTATCCCTTTGGTCTTGGTACAGGATTATACAAAGACTTTCATAGCAGCATCTGGTTACTGTACGAGCATACTTTTCATTGAAATATTTCTTATAGCTTTATATTATTAAAATCAATTGCAAACTATATTAATTACAAACTATTGATTAAATTCTAATTACTAAAATTCTAAGTATCAGTAACACTGTGGGATCTGTGTTCCACCTACTCTGATCACAGCTGCCAGGGCTTGTATCAGAGGCTAAGAGGGCAGCCAGTCAGAATTTTTTCACTATAGATATGTCAGCCCCTGTGTCAACTAGGCCAGAAAAAGCCTTCCCATTAATGATTACTGTTAGAAAAGGTTGTGCAGCTGTGACTTCCTGTGTCCAAATTTTTTTTTTTTTCCTCAGAATCAATTACCCTTGGGAGTACAAACAATCCTAATTTTGTGGTGGATGATCGTCCCAGCAATAGTGCACATAATCCTTGTGATATAAAACCAAAGACACCAGTAGGAATTAAATGCACCACCGTGTCAGTGATTACTTTTGATCAAAACATTTAGCTGCTAATATCTCTGCTTTATAGTGTTCCGAGCCCACATTCTGACACACCTTTATTAAATCTGCAATCATTTTTGCCTGATTTCTGATAGGATCAAGAGCTCGCCGGCAGTCTGCATTAGCATCTTCAATTGCTAACTGGAATAGCAAGACATCTGCAGCAGCTGGATTTTCTACTTGTCTCTGAACTGCTGTTTGCAGCCGATCAAGGAAATGTTCATAAGGTTCCTGTGCTCCTTGCCAAATGGAAGCAAAGGAAGCCTCCCCTGTCCCAAAAATCAGGGACACGTCTTAATGCTCTCTTAGCCAATTCAGTCAGTTGTTGGAAAGCCACTTGCTGTAACCCTGCCTGTGCCCGATTTTGACATGTGTGACATTTTATCCATCCCAAAATGTTAAGCCATTGGAGCTAGATCATCTTTTTATCAATTTAAGAAATTTAACACCTGTAACGCTTTAGCTATTGTTTCGTTGGGAGATTTATCTATCATTCCTCCTTGTTATTTTAAAAGCATATTCTCCAAAGTACCATGTGCGTGTTCTATGATCGGTTGCCCAGTAAGATTGTAAACAATACCAGTAACATTCTCAATACCTCATGATGACAAAAATACATATGTCTGATAAGAAGTGTATGCCAAAGTTCCTGCGAGCGTAAACCACGAGGATTAACACCTTTCACTGGTGGCACGATCATATTTTAACAGCTAGTACACAATTGTACGACTGAGCGGGCTTGCTGTCATGTTATACCAAATTGTCACCTAATGGCATTAGCATTCTGATGGTAGAATTCATGCGAGACTTTTGCCTGCATGAGCGAGTTTGGTACCAGAGCTGCACTCGTGAGAGGCTCAGCTCGCCTGTTCCCTTCTGCTACAGGCCCTGGAAGCGTGGTGTGCGCTCGCAGATGTGCAATGGAATATGCACTGATATTAACTGTTGAAATTGCTGGAACAAAGAGAATTAGTTATTTCCCGCAACACCGATCGAGATGATCGAAGTTAAGATGTGCTGTCTCTTGGTAAAACCTGGGCCACGGGCAGCTGCCAAGCGGCCGCTCTCCAGGCGCGGCGGGGAAGCGGCGGGTCAGCCCTCCCTCGCCTCAGCCGGGCGGGGGGGGCGGAGTGGGGACGACGACCCAGCCGCCCTCTTTGTTGTTGCTGCTGTTGTTGTCGCGGCTCCGGCCGCTCGCGCTCCGTAACCGCCGCCGCCCCCTCGCACAGAGAAGGACCATCAGCTGCAAAAGAACCGGCACAGCGGGGCACGCAGCGTGTCTCCGTCCCCTCCAGCCGCGGCTCGCTCCGCACAAGAACGGCAGCGCCGGGGCAGACGCCGCGCCCGCGGCCCCGGCCAGCGGGGGCAGCAGCGGCGTTCCCGGGGCGCCGCCGGGCGCGGTGGGCGGCGCGGCGCGGGGGTCCGAGGGCGGCGCGGCTGGCGGGAGTGCCGGTGTACCGACATCGTTGGAAGGGGGGGGAAGAAATAAGTCTGGCTTTCGTTCGGGGCCCTGGATCAAAAGGATTCGATGATGACTTTTCCAGGCCGGCAGCTCCACACAGTTCCTCTGCCAGTGGGGTCGCGGGGGAGGCGGGAATGGGGCTGCTGGCTCTGCTGGTGCCAGCGGGGCTACCGGGTGAGACGGACGCAGATGTCCCCTTGCCCTCGCTCTCTCCCGTCGCGCCCTTCAACGCCTCGAACACAGAACGACGCCGGGCTGTCAGCTGTCGCTGCACGGCAGCATCCCCACGGGTGGCTGCATCCCGAAGTTTAACGTCTATAGTGTCCCAAGTCCTTGTCATGTATATATTTGAAGAGTTTGCCTCCGGTACATGGGCTGATACCCAAACCAGGAGTACCAGGAGCTTTATCAAGTCAGTACTGTTAATAGTGCCGTTCTGTTTCTCTAGCACTTTTGTCAACACCTTAAGTACAGACTTATGTTCTGTTAAAGCCGTGCTTCCCATCATTCCCAGTCGCTTACCTCCTCCTGTTGAGGCAGTTGTCACTTATTTTTTCTCTCTTTAGGTTTTTATTTCTTCTTTCTTTTGGTTCCTAATTCTTCGTGTCTCCCGATATGGAAGACCCCATTGTCCCTGGCTGCTCACCTGTATCCTTCAGGTGTCACTGGTCCAGACTCCAGCTCTCGTACCCCGCTGTTAATTTCGGTCCGGACCGTTCGGCTCTCCCCGCCGCCTTCCACCGCCGATTCGTTCAGCCAGGCACCACCGCCGATCGCTCTCACACCGCGACTCCAAAGCCCATCAGTCGACTTGAATATCAGGTCCCTGTTCGGGCGCCATTTGCGGCGGCTGAATACATGGACTCCGTAGATGTGATAGCAGAGACACCTTTATTATTGTTATTATACAGGCGGCTTTTATAGATTATTACTCTGGCCACGATGTGTCCACGCGCCCCTCACCCAGCTGTGATTGGGTACAAACAATAGTGCACGCACCTATTTTAACTTTACTATTGGCTATGCCTAAAAAGGAGCTATTTTTCACCTGCTAAACTAAACATCATTTTCTCACACACTCTATATCATCTTCCCATACTCCCCATGTCAGCTTCTCACACTCCCTGCACCAGCTGTTCACACTCCCTTTTCTCTTTTACCCTCTTTATCAGCGTTTCCCAATTTCAGAAAGAGCACAGGCTTAAATCAAGGTCAAACCCCAACGGTAACTGTGTGTATGATTCCACAAACCTCCACAGTCAGAGCCTGAATCCAAGATGACACGTTTAAAAAATGCAAAAATTTCAAAAATTGAAACATTCTGCAGGCTAATTTTTTTGTGTTATTGTTTGCCAACTCTTTTCTTTAAATGCACAAATTAAGAAAACTTGGAAACTTAGAAGTCTGCACATTTGCCCGTTTAAGTACTGTTAATAAATATTTGAACTGATCTGAAACACATTGCATTAAAAGGAACTATTTCACTTCAGTGGGTTTTAGATTAGGCTAGTAAACATTTATGCACTGAAATGAGAATATAGGCCTGACTGTAAGAGAGAAACATTAATTTTTACTGTCAAAATAGTGCTGAACTGGAATATTGCTAGTATCAGTAATATTGATCCACAAATCTCACTTAGGTCTTTCTGTTCCAGAAAGAGTTTAATGCATCTGTGCAACATCAGGCAGAGGAACTTGGCAATGTGTCTGTGAACATGTGTGATGTGCATGCATATAGGCACAACTTTGCTCTTGTGCTAGCTCTTTTTAAAAAGGCAAATGTCACTGAAATTTAAATATGTACTGAAAATGGTCTAGTGATGCTTTATTTTAGAAATGCATATATTAAACCTCCTTCATATTACTATTATGGAACTTAATTACATGTTATCACTGTGATAAATGAGTGAGTCCCAAACAGAACTCCAATCAAAGTTTACAATTTATTAAGCGAATAAAAGCAAGCAAACAGCGCTGGGTGCGCCGGGAGTCTCCGCTCCACCAAGACGCACACCCGCCGTGGCAGTTTTTCTTGTATTTATACAAACATATTCATAGCCCCCCCAAAAAGGTCAGTTTTTTCCCATGAGATCATTTCTATAGTCCCCGCCTTAGGATCCGCCTCAGGCTCCTCCTCGACACGCCTCCTGATGGTCGTGGGCCTGGGTCTTCAGGATGAAGGCCGGAGGTCTTCCTCACGTGGGCAGGGGTCTTCAGGATGAAGGCCGTAAGTCTTCCTCACTGTGCACTTTTCACCTCTTCTCTAAAATTCCTGATTTGGCTGCGTTTGCAGAACCAAACCAGTTCCAGCCTGGTCCGTCCTTGAGTGGACATCTGGTTGTAGTTCTTGTTAGTCCTTATCTTGCCCACATAGGCTAGTTTTTGTCTCCCTTCCTCCCTACAGATGTGTGGGTCCTGAGTTACGACTTTGCTGGCATCTGTCTTATCTCTCTCACCAACCTCCTCCCTGGGCAGCCAGCAGGGACTGAGACTTCACACTTTAATTAAGGCAAGCAATAATTCATACAGCAGTTAGTGTAGCAGTTAGTATTGAGTGTTTAAACAATTAACTTGTTAGTATTTAATATTTAAACAATAACTAATATATACCTTCTTATGTGATTTTGTTAGTATTTCTATATTCCCTCTGTCAGCCCCCCCCCCTTTTATTAGATCAAGTAAATCCTTTTACTTGCATAAGTTTCCCGATTGATATAACACTTTGTGCACTGAAAATATACACACCAAACCCATATGTACAACAGTGTCAGTAGCAATATTAAAGCAGCTGCAGCTATTAACAGTATTGTCACAGGATATTTTAAATGACTGAAAAATCCTGGAGCTGAAGGTGACCACCTGAAGAGAGTTTCCCAGCATCTATGCTCTCCATCCTTTTCTACCTTTTCACCATTTCCTTTTATCTCGTTTTGCATCACGATGAACTGTCACCAGAGCTCTTTGCCCTGCAGTGCCAGAGCATCCTGTGTATCACTCTGGCGGTCAGCAGCATCATGAGGAATTTCGCAAGTTTATGTTTTTGCATTTCACAGAGATCTTAAACTAAGATAATCACTTCTCTTAAATAGGCACACCCCGCTCCTTACCACCATATTGACACGAATCAAAGGAACATATTTCACATCACTAAGCCTACTTCATTGTTTTTGTTTAAAAATTACTGCCTTCGATGATTTTGCTGATTACTGCTCCATGATTTTGCCAGGCACAGAGGTGAGACTGACTGGCCTGTAGTTCCCTGGGTCTTTGTGATAGTTTGATGTGTGTGGGGGTGTTCTGGTGGCAGGGGAGGGGATTTGCTCCCTGTGCCACCAGATCTGAGTCCCATCCCCCCCCGGGGGAGGTTGAGCCAAATTGGCGCCTCTGCGAATTGCCCTATTTAAGTTGAGACAAAGGGGCGGGAAAGGGGCTTTTTGCTCAGGAGCGAGGAGAGAGCAGGAGGGCGCTGCCCTCGCTCCCGGCTCCCGGCCGGGCGGCTGCCCGGGCCCGGGCCGGCGCCATGTGCTCAAGATGGCGCCGGGGGAGCCGCATGGGGGACTCGGTAAGCGCCCCGCTCCCGGGGTGCCCGCCGGGCCGAGCTTCCCCAGAGAGGATTAATATCTAAGAGAAGACAACCACAACGACCGGGTCAGCAAAGATGGAGCAGGAGGAGGTGTACTGGAGCTGAGGCTTCCCTTGCAAATCGGTGTGAGATGGCAGGCGGCCCCCCTGCAGCCAGGGTGTACTCGGCGGAGCAGCGACCCACTCGTGGCCCGTGGAGAAACCCACGTCGGGAAGGAGATGCCTGAGCCCAGGAGAGGTCGTGGAGCAGGGGATGCGCGACCAGGTACTGTTGATAATGGGGCATGGAATGCACGACGAGGTCGTGGAGGCATCTGGAGACCGTGGGACGACCCACGCCGACGCGAGTGGCAGCAGCTCCCTAAGAGGCCGAGACTGGTAAAGCCCGAACTGGTGCGATCCATGGGGAAGGATTGCAATCCTGCGGGCAGGACTTACTTTGGAAAAGTTTGGGGACTTTGTGAGTAGGGGATCCACCGAAGCAAGGGAAAAAAATGGTGTAAAGACTCCTCCTCCTTTAAGAAAGGAGCGGCAGTGAACAACATGGATGAACTGACCTGTACTCCCCCATTCCCTGTCTCCCTGCGCCGCTGGGGGGAAGGCAGAGCCAGGAACGAAAGGAAAATAGGGGGTGGGGAGGTGTTGTTTTAAGATCGGGCCTTGTTTTCTCTTTTCTCCTCTCAAGTAACCGGTTTCGTTCCCTTGTCTCCTGTTAAGTAACTGTTAATAAATTGTTTTGTTTTTATTAAGAAAGCCTGAGTCATGTTTTGCCCGAGACCATGGTTGGTGGGTGCTCCCGCTCGGTTCTTGTCTCGACCCTCAGTCCAAAAAAAAACCACGACAGTCTTCTTTTTTTCCCTTTTTAAAAATGGGGGCTATGTTTCCCCTTTTACAGTCATTGGGAACTTCACCAGATTGCCATGACTTCTGAAATATGATGGATAGTGGCTTATCAACTTCATCTGCCAGCTCCCTCAGGACTCGTGGATGCACCTCATCCGGTCCCATGGACTTGTGCACCTTCAGGTTCTTTAGATGGTCTCGAACCTGATCTTCTCCTACAGTGGCTGGTTCTTCATTCTCCCAGTCCCTGCCTTTGCCTTCTGTGGCTTGGGCTGTGCAGCTGGAGCTCCTGCCAGTGAAGACTGAGGCAAAGAAATCATGGAGAACCTCAGCCTTCTCCATATCCCGGGTAGCCAGGTCCCCCGTTTCCCTCTGGAGAGGGCCTACATTTTCCCTAGATCTCTTTTTATCACTGACGTATCTATAGAAGTGTCATGGTTTGATGAGGGGGGGGGGGGTGGGGGTTCTGGTGGCAGGAGAGGGGCTTTGCTCCCTGTGACCTCCCTGGTTTTGGAACCGGGTTAGACTTAGTTCTGGCCACCAGACTGGACTCCCATCCCCCTCGGGGTTGAGCCAATCAGCGCCTCTGCGAATTGCCCTATTTAAGTCGGGACAAAGGAACCGGAAAAGGTGCTTTGCCCAGGAGCGAGGAGAGAAGGGAGGAGGGCACTGCCCCCGCTCCCTGGCTCCCGGCCGGGCAGCTGCCTGCGTCGGGCCAGCGCCGCCCACTGAGGATGGTGGCGGCGGAGCCAGCTGGGGAACTCGGGGAGCACCCCACTCCCAGGGTGCCCACTGGGCTGAGTTCACCCAGACAGGACTGAGATCTGAGAGAAACACCAGGTCAGTGAGGATGGAGCGGGAGGAGGTGTGCCAGAGCTGAGTTTATCCTGCAGCTGGTGATGAGATGGCAGGCGGCCCCCCTGCAACCAGGACGGCCTCGGTGGAGTAGAGACCCACTCGCAGCCCGTGGAGAGAAGATCCCTGAGCCTGAGGACGGTCGTGTTGGGACGCACGACAAGGTAGAGAGGCATCTGGAGTCTGTGTGACGACCCACGCCGGAGCGAGTGGCTACAACTCCCTAAGAATCCGAGACTGTGGTAAAGCCCACACTGGGGCAATCCGATAGGGAAGGATTGCTTCCTGTGGGCTGGACTCACGTTGGAGAAGTTTGTGGATTTTTCTTCGTGAGTAGGGGATCCACTGGAGTAGGGGAAAAGGGTGTAAGGACTCCTTCTCCTTTAAGAAAGAAGCAGCAGTAACAGCACAGAATTAACTGACCTGCACTCCCTCAGTCCCTGCCCCCTGTGCCACTGGGGGGAGGAGGTAGAGCTGGGAGGAAAAGGAAAGGGGGGGGGGGTGGGGGGAAGGAAGGTGTCGGTTTTAAGATCTGGATTTGTTTCTTTTTATCCTCTCAAGTAACCGGTTTTGTTTCCCTTTGTCCTTTTAAGTAACTATCAATAAATTGTTTTGCTTTGAGAAAGCCAAGTCTGTTTTGCCTGGGACCATGGTTGGTGGGTGCTCCCTCTGTTCTTGTCTCAACCCTCAGTCACTTTTTAATATTTTTCTCCTCTCTACTTTACTGGAGAAGGAGAGACTGTGTGAGTTTTAGTTGCTGGATCAGCCTAAAACCACGACAACATGGAAGAGCAGTAAAGGGTAGTAGTCCGTGGACCATACCAGGCTAGGAAGTTTCCTAGCAACGTCTTTAACCCGGGCTCCAGGGAGGCAGCAGACTTCCCTCAGAGCAGGGTCAGCCCGGCATATTGGACCTTCTGTCCCCTTCAGATAAGAGTTGTCTATAACTACTACCCTTCTTTTCTTCCCTGTGGAGGTGGTCTTGATACAACGGGTAGCCCTCTCTGACCCCAGTGACACCTCCAGTGCAGATCCCCCATTTCCTTCTGGAGAGGGCCTGCATTTTCCCTAGATCTCTTTTTATCACTGACTTACCTATAGAAGTTTTTCTTGTTGCCCTTGATGTCCCTGGCCAGATTTAACTCTATCAGGGCTTTAGCTTTCCTAACCTGATCTCTGGTTGCTTGGACAATCACTCTGTATTCTTCCCAGGCTACCTGTCCTTGCTTCCACCCTCTGTAGGCTTCTTTTTGTGCCCGAGTTGTTCCAGGAGCTCCTTGTTGATCCATGCAGGCCTCCTGGTGTTCCTACTTGACTTTCTCTTTGTTGGGATGCACCACTCCTGAGCTTGGAGGAGGTGATCCTTGAATATTAACCAGCTTTCTTGTGTCCCTCTTCCCTTCAGGGCTTCATCCCATTGTACTCTAGCGAGGAGATCCCTGAAGAGGCTGAAGTCTGCTCTCCTGAAATCCAGGATAGTGAGCCTGCTGTGCACCCTCCTTGCTTCCCTAATAATCTGGAATTTCACCATTTCATGATCACTGCAGCCAAGGCTCTCCTTGAGTGTCATGTTCCCCAACAGCCCTTCTTTGTTGGTGAGAACAAGGTCCAGCAAAGCACCTCTCCTCGTTGGTTCCTCTACCACTTGGAGAAAGAAGTTATCATCCTGCATTCCAGGAACCTCCTGGATTGCTTATGCCCTGCTATGTTGTCCCTCCAACAGATATCGGGGTGTTTGAAGTCCCCCATGAGGACCAGGGCTCGTGAACGTGAGGCAGCTCCTATCTGTCTGTAGAGGGCCTCATCTACCCAGGCCTCCTGGTCAGGTGGTCTGTAGCAGACCCCTACTACTACGTCCCCTGTCCCTGCTCTCCCTTTAATCCTGACCCACAAGCTCTCAGTTGGGACCTCATTCGTCCCCAGGTGCAGCTCCATGCACTCTAGCTGGTCCTTGACATAGAGGGCAACCCCTCCTCCTCTTCTCCCCTGCCTATCCTTCCTAAAGAGCCTGTACCCTTCTATTCTGACACTCCAGTCATAGGATTCATCCCACCACGTCTCCGTGATGCCAATAAGATCATATGATGATAAGAGGGCTGGAGCACCTTTCCTATGAGGACAGGCTGAAAGAGTTGGGGCTGTTCAGCCTGGAGAAGAGGAGGCTCCGGGGTGACCTTATAGCGGTCTTCCAGTACCTCAAGGGGGCCTACAAGAAAGATGGGGAGAGGCTGTTCAGGAGGGCCTGTTGTGATAGGACAAGGGGTAATGGTTTTAAAATAGAGGGAGGTAGATTCAGGTTGGATATTAGGAAAAAATTTTTTACCATGAGAGTTGTAGAACACTGGAACAGGTTGCCCAGAGAGGTGGTGGATGCTCCATCCCTGGAGACGTTCAAGGCCAGGTTGGATGAGGCCCTGAGCAACCTGATCTAGTTGGAGATATCCCTGTTCCTTGCAGGGGGGTTGGACTAGATGACCTTTGAAGGTCCCTTCCAGCCCTAACGATTCTATGATTCTATGATTCTATATCCCAACAGGCGCGCACACACTTCTAACTCCTCTTGCTTATTCCCCATGCTGCGCGCATTGGCATAAAGGCATTTAAGTTGGGCCCCAGATGAATCTGACTTCCTGGCTGGAGCGGCTGGAATTCCTTTCTTCTGTTCTTCAGGTACTTCCAGCATATCTTTATCATTCTTGATATTCCCCCCCTCCCCCTTCGAATCTAGTTTAAAGCCCTGTCAATGAGCCCTGCTAGCTGTTGCGCTAAGACCCTGGTTCCCCTCTGAGAAAGACAAGTCCCATCTGGTGCCAGTAGGCCTGGTGCCATGTGGCCCATCCCATTATCAAAAAAGCCAAAATTGTGGCGATGACACCAGCCACGGAGCCACTTATTAATCGACTGAATGCACTTGCTTCTTCCAGTGTCATTGCTCGCAACTGGAAGGATGGACAAAAAGATTACCTGTGCCTCACATCCTCTTACCACCTGTCCCAAGGTCCTGAAATCCCTCTTGATCAATCGTGGGCTCCTTGTTTCACTTTCATCTCCACCCACATGGAAGAGCAGTAAAGGGTAGTAGTCCATGGACCATACCAGGCTAGGAAGTTTCCTAGCAACGTCTTTAACCCGGGCTCCAGGGAGGCAGCAGACTTCCCTCAGAGCAGGGTCAGCCCGGCATATTGGACCTTCCGTCCCCTTCAGATGGGAGTCGCCTATAACTACTACCCTTCTTTTCTTCCCTGTGGAGGCGGTCTTGATACAGCGGGTAGTCCTCTCTGACCCCAGTGACACCTCCAGTGCAGATGGTCCTTCAGCTACACCATCCATCGATGGGCCTTCCACCTCCAGAGCCTCATACCTGTTGTGCAGGGGCACCTGGGGAGCTGAGGTAGGCAAGGAGCAGGGGGGTTGCCTGTTGCCCCGAGCACGGACTTCTTTCCATTCGTGGCTCACCTTTGACTTACTGTCTTCTGGCGTGTGGGATGAGGAATCAGAGCGCCCTTTGTTTTGGGTTGCCTTTTCTGGGTCTTCCTGTTTATGTTTTTGCTTCAGGTCGGGCAGTGCCCGACACCTCTGATCTTTCTCTTTCTCAGGCTCCTTGATATTTTTCAGCCTTTCTACTTCCTCCCACAGCTCTGCAACCATGATAAGCAGATCTTCCACCTGGTCACACCTCACACAGCTGTTCTCACCACTGACCATGGAGAGGCTCAGGCACTCCCCACAGCCTGAGACCTGGACAGCTGTGTCTTTCTGTGGGAGCTCTGTCTGTGCTCCCAGGTCCCTCTTGCCAGGTGTGGAGGTCTTTGCCTTCTGCCTGGTGGTCACCATGGCTGAGTTTTTTCTGAGAAGGTGACAGCTGGCAACTAAACCTTCCTCTCAAGCAGCAGCCCGCCTGCCTGACTGCGCCCTTCTCCCGCACCCTTCCTCGTGAACTGCCGCGCAAACTGCCACGCCACGCCCTGGCTGACGCGCCACGCCCTGTTTGCCCATTCTGTTTGCCGTGCTCCTGGCCGCTCGTGCTCCCTGGGCGGGTCTTTTATAGTCTTTTTTATATATAAATCTAACTATACATTGTATCATGACCTGCGGCCTACCCCTATTGGAATGAACTCAGCATTGCTGAAAAGACTGGTGCAGCATGAAGACTTAAGATGATTGCTGAAGCAAGCCTGAGAAAATGGACAAAAAACTCTGATAACTGTCCATCACGATGCTGAAGAAATACACCACGTCCTAGAACGAGTGAAGAAAGATGGAGAACGTCATTGGTGGGATATTTTTGTAGGATATTCACCATCAGCAACTAAAGTGTTGAACTTATTAATACATCCTTTGCTTGTAGTACTAGTAGCAGTAACAATACTAACAATTGTAAACTTTATGTTCTGGTACAAATTAACCAAATTGACTAGGAGAGTTTGGGTGCTACTCAGTTCTTAAACATGAACAATATGAATTTTTGAGAAAGAATTCACAAGGATAAAGAAAAGGGGGGAATTGTTACCCAACAATAAAGGGGTTAAAGTTTTGTGTAAGAGTTTCATGAAGGGTTCAGTCGGCAGTAGGTGATTTATGAATACCTAAAAGAAACTAACAAGACGTCCAGCCTTGAAGCTGTCAGGAGTGATTAAAAGGGAGACTCTTTATCAAGAACTGTCAGCCCTTGGAGGGAACATCCCAGAAATTGCATAAACTTTGTTATCATGTTTTTCTGAACTGTGAACATGCAGTGACTTGGGGCAAAAGGTAATTCCGGCAGGGGGAGATCGCGACCACCGACTCACGGACCACCTACCCCAGACCCAAAAGAAAGGGGTGGAGGAGGAAAACTGAGCATGCGAAGTAATTTACATGAAAAGTGAGAGAAAATTAACCAATTGTTTCAGAATATGTAAATATGTTATGAATTATGCATGATTGTAGTGTATAACTAATTTTCTGTCCAGAAGCTGGGTGTGCACACTAGGAGGAGAAATCCCCCGTGCACCCAGCACTGCAATAAAGAATACCTGCTTTCTAAAACTCCAAAACGAGTCTTGGAAAGTTCACTTTCCTTTTCAGGTATCACTAGTCTTAAATATTGTGTACTAAATCTGTTAAATCTATTATGTATGTAAAAGGAAATTCCAGTAGGTGCATTGTAATTTTATATATTGCAGGATGACACTGTACTATGAACTGTGACATTTATTGTTATCCAGGGATATCTAAAATACATGTTTATTGTAATATAAAGGATAGTACTCTTTATATAGTTTAGTTTCCTTATTTCACTATCAAAGCTAAGAAAATCAATAAAAGAAATGAATGTCAGGAAAGGAAGGAGAGAGGAAAAAAGCCAGAAAGAAAATTTTTAATAAGAACATGTTGCCAAAAACCATTTAATATTCTGTTTTTCTAAGCACTGTGTAATAATGTCTGTTGCTCACTGAGAGCTAATAATAAAAATATCACTACTGAAGTTAAGCTAAGCTGTACAGCTGCTTATTGTCTATTTTCATTTTATCTCACTGAATAGATAATTCTCTCACAGGGTTAGCCTTGTTTCTCATAGACTCTATGATTAATGAAAGCATTAAATGATGACATAGTTTTGGATTACCTCATTTGGGGCCTGACCCCCATCCCATTAAGGCAACTGGAACATTACTATTCAGATGAACGGAGGGCAGAATGAAGTCCTTATCTGGGAGGTTTCACAGAAATCATGCCACACTTCAAAAAGAAACATCAAACAAGCAGATCACTAAGGTCAGTTAGGTCAATTCCCACCTCCAGGCAAAATGATGAAAGTATTTTAAAACTGCACCATTAAAAGTAAGAATGAGATAGACATTGCAACACAAGCAGTCAACATTTTTTCTTGCTTTTTTTAAGCAAATTAATAATGAATAAGTTAATTCAGTTAACTTTCTAAGTCAATTCAGTTAACTTTTAACTTAATTAAGTTAACTTTCTTGAGTTAGATACCTAAGATCAAGATTCTGTGGTTCTCAATCCAAACACAAACCCACATTAATCATGAGTAAGTTTGCATTCTACTGTAAGATTATGTTTCTCTATGTTATACATCATTATTTGAAACACATTTAAATTAGAAAACACTTTATCAAAACAATTACTGTGACTGCATGGAAGTAACACTGCTCTTAATTTTATTTCATACTTAACTATTTTTTGTGTGTCTAGTACATAAGACTATTTTTGTATACTTAAAATGGTTTTGCAGGAAAAAAAAATTAAAAGCCGCATCATCTATAAACAAACTTCTTAATTATGTTTAGCATACATTTATATAAATTTCTATTTACAATATTTGTTCATCTTATAAAAAAATACACTTAAAAATCTCATGAAAGATGCACTGAAATATAATTATTAAATATTTTAAACTGACTTTAACAAAATTTAAAACAAAAATGTTCCTCTAAAAAGTAAAAGAAAGTCTTTGGTAATTCCCCTGACTCTCTCTGCAAATATCTTTTCAATAGTGCAAACTTTTAAATGCTAAAAAACCTGAAGGCCACTTATTTCTCAGAAGTGGATGTTTTATGCTTTTCCCTTAATCACTCATTCCATGCTATTGAAACAGGCTGAATGGGGCTTAGTACCAGTGAGTTCAAATTGCTAAACAAGAGGCAAGTCTCATCATATGTTTTGAATATCTACAAGAAATATACAAAGAATTATAGCTGATTATGTTTTTCTCTATCCTTGATAATGCTCCAGTTGCTTCTGAAAGATATGTCTGGTTCCCCACCCTGGGAAGAGTAATTAATGAATAACTATCTTTAAGAATTAGAAAATACATGATAGATTCACACTATGTCTCTTTTTAGAATAATCTAGCATGCTCACGTATTTTACCATTTATTTTAAAAAGCATAGGAATAGTGTTATATAATTATGTTTAGGCTTTTCAGATTTCCAGTCTGGAATACCTAATGAAGAAGTGTTCCTTTCTCCCCTGTTCTCTGTGTGTGTGTGTCATCCTTCAGTTAGTTCTTCCTGGGTTCCGATTTTGCATTTCTAATGAAGCTGAACTGACAAAGCATGAAAGTGGTCTAAAAGGAAAAACAAAGAAAGTGACCCTGCTTTCATTGTGCCAAGACTAATCAATATTCCAGAAGCTCAGCTTTCCCCTCTCTTCTGATGTGTTTTTATTTTTTTCAGAGTTGGGCTAACAGTCTCCTCCCCTTTCCTTGAGTTACAGTGATAGTAAATTGCTGTATTCCAGAGCATATGAAGATTGTTAGTTTTCTCTGTCTCGCTCGCTCAACTTTGCAGCTCTGTTGTATTTGCTGGGAAACCCCTATCTTAACTGCCACCATCGTGTTCTTAGAGTACTGAAGATCTGAAAAGGTGAGCTGATCATTTCACTTGGTGGTGTTTTGAGTACAGAGTCTTAATTTTTCACTCTCTTCCTTTGTATGTTACTTAATGTAATGATCTTTTTGGCTATACCCATGTTCTTTCTTGATCTTAATGTAAGTTATAAAGGACAGATTAGCTGCATTAATCATCCTGGAAAGAAAAAGCACTGTGAATGAATCTGTTTTTTTACAAAATACTGAAAATTAATTGTTCTGAAAAAATCCTTCTTGCACACAGTAGTTGTGCCCAAGCTAGAATACTAATTTAAATATCTAGCTCAGTCTAAGAATGTTTTCACTCTCTAAAGAAGCAAAGCACATATCATTCTGTTAAAATTCAGAGAGAATATTGCACTAAAGTGCCAATCTTCAAACATATGGTTAAGCAGTGATCAAATCCCATCAAAATAAATTTGTTACAACATGATATTTCCTCTAAAACATGCTGTCTGAAAACCTTGTGTATTTATATTTTAAGTGCTTCCTAAAAAAAGGTATTTAGGTACTAGATTTATTAAAAGCAAGATGTTAAGAGTTGGACTGTGTATAAACGGAGAGTGATTTCAGTGGAAGCAACTAACTCTATCCATTTATGAATTTCTAATTTCTTCATAAAAACATACTGGTGTATTAAATAACACTTCAGCAAACAGGCTTCTCAGTCTGGAAAACACCTTTGTACAGATTCCATTATTAAATAAATTCATACCAAGCAGTCACAGAAAAATTCCATTTTAAAATGAAAAATAATGTCCTAATGAAGGATTTTTAATATTAAAACATTTTAAGGTTGATTCAGTGTGTGATTTCTTAAAATCAGATTATATCCCCATAATTACTGTCAAACCAAGCTAAGCATTACTTTGCAACGTGAACTTATATTACAGTCTGGAGTGACAAGCTAAGTGGGATATAACTTCTGATGTGCTCTAAATAATTTATAGACTTCAAAGATGAATGTTATCAACATAAAATTGTCAAAGAGAAATCTTCTAAATAGTGGTTGAGGGATAAATAAACTATTCCTGCTGTGTTTTGCCATGTGAAAAGGAGGAATTCAGCCAATGCATTCAACCATTTAAAAACATCTGAAATGCAGAACGTTTTAAAGTTTCCAGTTCAAGCAAAATATTTCTCTCCAATGGTTAATGCGAAGGTGAGCTAGAATTTTTTTCATATAACATGAGCCTGCTAAATAGATGAAAAGTAAACCTGACATAGTTTTAAATATTATAGCACCTTATGCTTCTATGAATTGTACCAATTTTACATTGATATATCTCCAGTAACTGCAAAAAAAATTACTCCTGGGTTTTACAGCATGACAGCAAATTCAGATTAATTTCTGAAGACAGGACATATATCTGATTAGTCCATATAATCCTTCTTTCAAAGAGTTCTTCTAATGGTCATTGAGGCTATTTATAAAAAACTGCAATAACAACTTAGATACTACAAATAATATAAATTTTACTGAAATATGAAGAATATTTGCTTCCATGTAAACATATGACTAATCATTCCTCTAAAATCTTATTGCAATATTTGATATTTCTTGTCATACAGGTTTCTCTAGTACCTCCAACAGAAAAGGGTCTTCCACTTTTTTGAAGGGATATTAACAGAAGTTAATTGTAAGAGAAAACTTTCTGCAAGATAGATGACTAAAGGCAACAAAGATCCAAAAACTACCAGTAGGATGGAACGCTTTCAACATGGATTCCGGAAACGTACACTATTGGCAAAAAAAAAAGTGCAGAGCATAACAAAGGATGATGTTAAAAGTTATTTATTGAGGAATGCCTTTGTGCTCTTCACCATTGTTGCTGTGATTCTTGGTGAGTAATTTGTTCAATAGGAATATTCTATTTTCCAATGTATTTGACAATGACAATTTGCCAGGGCCATTTGCATTACAAATGGGATCTCAAATTCTTCTGCACTGATAAGAATGTTCTGTCTTGCAGAGTTTTGGCTTTGACAGCTGCATGTTGAAGTTTTGGGAAGAGTAATTTTAATTATTCTAATATTCCTAAGGAGAATTTTGGTGAAGGAAATCAGTTGTTTTATGGATTCTTCTCTTAAAGAATCAGGTACAATAACTGAATTGAATGTTCTCAATTAAATCTTTTTCTATCAAAACCAGCTGCAGCAAAATACTCAGGGTATCACTTTTATTTACCTAATCTACTCAAAATTAACACCTTGCAATGACAAACAGAAGTCTTCAATGAATTAAATTAAAATTAAAGGGTGGCATTTCTAAGTAAAGATATATATTAGAGCCTCAATCTTTTCAGTTTTCCCTTGATAAATGCAAAACAATCAAACCCAAGTACAACCTTATGTTCTCTCAGTTGCTCACGATCTTACACATGCATCTTTCAGATGCAATTAGGGCAACAATGGAAATGCTACTTGTTCAAAGAACTGCAAGATAGCACCTGATTAAATACCTTTTTAGAGTGCATAGAGAGAAATCCAGAACACCAAAGAGCATTTAGATTTGGAATGCACCAAAATGTTAGTTTAAAATATAACTACACATTTTGAATTTACAATAGAAAATCTTCTGAGGAAAAAAAAATTACAATTTTTTAAACAAAATTTCCTTTATATAATTATGTGATCACTTTCAGTAATTTTCCTTTAACTACAGATTAATTTTCTAAACTACACCAGTTTTTCCATGAAATACTATTCCTTATAGTGTGAGCAAGAACATTATGGTTTTACTGTATTATTTTCATTTTTATTTTCTAATTAGTTTAAAAAATAAAATTGTGAATCTGCTAATCAAAACCCAAATGTTAGCACTTAAAGATAGGAGTATATATCCTACACCTATGTAGACTCTAATGCCCTTGATGATGCTGTTCCGCATAAATCTGTTTACTATGTTTCTACAACTTTTTTAGGAATTAAAATTTTAGGGCTTTACCATTATTGTTGCTTGATACCACATCTGCAGGGTTATTTTAAATTAATTTTAGGTTTGATGGTCTTTTTCTGGGAGACAATTATATTAAAATATATAGGTAAAATAAAGTACTTTGTTGCTATAACAGAAATGCCATTCTCTCATATTTATCAACAGTATTTGATCACAAGTGCTTTTAATTACTAAATAAGAATTTGTTCAATGTAAAAAAAAAAACACATTAGTATCAGGGGTAAAATATTTAGGCATTTTATCTACAATGGTCAGAAAAGGCAGAACAAACTAAGCAGGTTTTGAAACACTGTCCAATCTCAAAGGAATGAAATTCGGTCAGTTGCCGAAGGAGCTGCGCCGGGGCCGGACCGACCCGCTGCGGAGCGGCAGATCTCGGCACACACACGGGCTTTTCTCGAAAAGTCGGGAGACGCCGAGGGAGTGAAGAGACCCCCCTCCCCCCCGGAGCCGGCAGCTCTCGTGGGAGACGCTGACGTGGCCTGGGCGTTGCCAGAGCAACGGCGGTCCCTCCCACCCCTATAAAATAGGGGAGCGGGTTCAGAGAAGGGCAACAAAACTAGTGAAGGGTTTAGAGAACTTGTCCTATGAGGAGCAGCTGAGGGAGCTGGGACTGTTTAGTCTGGAGAAGAGGAGACTCAGGGGGGACCTTATTGCTCTCTACAATTACCTGAAAGGAAGTTGTAGGGATATGGGGGTTGGTCTCTTCTCCCACTTTATCACTGACAGGACGAGAGGGAATGGCCTCAAGTTGCGCCAGGGGAAATTTAGGTTAGATATGAGGAAAAATTTCTTTCCAGAGAGGGTTGTGAATTATTGGAACAGGCTGTCCAGGGAGGTGGTGGAGTCTCCATCCCTGGAGGTGTTTAAAAACCGTGTAGATTTGGTGTTGAGCAATATGGTTTAGGGACCCTGACAGTGCAGGGTGAATGGTTGGACTCGATGATCTTGAAGGTCTCTTCCAACCAGACGATTCTATGATTCTTAGATTGTCACCTGTCTATACTGCACAAGACGAAAGCACTCTTGCAGTTTTTTCCACTGTCATCTAGCTTGTGTGACTCCCATAAATTTGGCAATGTAAGAACAGAAATGTAGGCTGGACAAGTGTTTTTACTGTTATTGCATGTTCCAATTAGTTTTAGATGACTAGTGACAAACATCTGACTACAGCGCCACTACCACCTACAGCGATGGCAGAGTGCCAGTGTCGTGGTTTTTTTTTTGGACTGAGGGTCGAGACAAGAACCGAAAGGGAGCACCCACCAACCATGGTCTCAGGCAAAACATGACTCAGGCTTTCTTAATAAAACAAAACAATTTATTAACAGTTACTTAACAAAAGACAAAAGGGGACGAAACCGGTTACTTGAGAGGAGAAAAGAGAAAACAAGGCCCGATCTTAAAACAACACCTCCCCACCCCCTATTTTCCTTTCGTTCCTGGCTCTGCCTTCCCCCCAGCAGCGCAGGGAGACAGGGAATGGGGGAGTACAGGTCAGTTCATCCATGTTGTTCACTGCTGCTCCTTTCTTAAAGGAGGAGGAGTCTTTACACCATTTTTCCCTTGCTTCGGTGGATCCCCTACTCACAAAGAAAAAGTCCCCAAACTTTTCCAAAGTAAGTCCTGCCCGCAGGATTGCAATCCTTCCCCATGGATCGCACCAGTTCGGGCTTTACCAGTCTCGGCCTCTTAGGGAGCTGCTGCCACTCGCGTCGGCGTGGGTCGTCCCACGGTCTCCAGATGCCTCCACGACCTCGTCGTGCATTCCATGCCCCATTATCAACAGTACCTGGTCGCACATCCCCTGCTCCACGACCTCTCCTGGGCTCAGGCATCTCCTTCCCGACGTGGGTTTCTCCACGGGCCACGAGTGGGTCGCTGCTCCGCTGAGTACACCCTGGCTGCAGGGGGGCCGCCTGCCATCTCACACCGATTTGCAAGGGAAGCCTCAGCTCCAGTACACCTCCTCCTGCTCCATCTTTGCTGACCCGGTCGTTGTGGTTGTCTTCTCTTAGATATTAATCCTCTCTGGGGGAGCTCGGCCTGGCGGGCACCCCGGGAGCGGGGCGCTTACCGAGTCCCCCATGCGGCTCCCCGGCGCCATCTTGAGCACATGGCGCCGGCCCGGGCCCGGGCAGCCGCCCGGCCGGGAGCCGGGAGCGAGGGCAGCGCCCTCCTGCTCTCTCCTCGCTCCTGAGCAAAAAGCCCCTTTCCCGCCCCTTTGTCTCAACTTAAATAGGGCAATTCGCAGAGGCGCCAATTTGGCTCAGCCTCCCCCGGGGGGGATGGGACTCAGATCTGGTGGCACAGGGAGCAAATCCCCTCCCCTGCCACCAGAACACCCCCCCACACATCAAACTATCACAGCCAGTAAGGCTGGAACACAAGTTGGAGAACTGATGAAAATGTACAGCCTAGGGTGATCTGACTCCTCAAATTCTACTCATGAACCTATAGATATATCTGGAAAAAAAAAAATTCTCGTTACTATGATGGAATATTCAAAAGTTTCTCACATTTGTTATTTGTGGTGCAATTTTATGGTATATATATATGATTAGAACAACAATTTCACACTTCATAGCTCATAAAAAGGTAAAACTTGTTTTTTTTGACAGTTTTTTTCTGTTGTGGAAATAGGGAAGAGTTGGCTAAAGAGTTTGGAAAACAGTGATTGAACTGCATCTGTCTAGTTTGGCAAGGACTAAATTGTTATCATCTCTCAGTTGTTTGGTGATCTGTAGAAAATCAGATGGTGGGCTTGATCCCTTTCCTAGCAGACAGTAATCAACATTGTGAAATTAACCCACCAATTAACACCACTGGCTGTCTCATCAGAGATGCTTGGATGTGAATGTAGGTGGTAACCAAACTACACTCAGGTCAGGGTTGAATCATTTACAAGAAACAATGCTTAATGCTCTCTGTAATCTAAACAGGCAGATGACATCAGGTTACAGGGCTGTTGGTCCAGAAATTTTCATAAAGACTAAACTCAGGAAAAGCAAAATTTTAGCTTTAAAAAGCACAACATTTCTTCAGAAACATTTATTTCAGGCCTCTTTTGTCAAGGGACTGACATGAAAAAGCCTATTTAATAGAGAATTTCCAACTCTGCTGAGCAGGATTGATGCTGGTAGAGGTTAAGTGGATAGGATCATACGTCTTAGCCCAGTTTCAGGACTGTAGCTTATAACAGGCACTTGAGTTTGTCAGATGAGTTTGTGTCTGTGGAAACATGCACTTTGTTATGAAGTGGGTACCTGCAACATGCATTTGTTTGTTTTCCATACCAATATTTTGCAGACATTCACATGAGAAGGAGAAATATAGCTGTTTACCCTTACTTCTGCTGTTACTCTGATTGTGAACTGAATTCTAAACTGAATTCACTAGCTGCTGCAATACAAGAGCAATTAATCTTTAAAAGCCTAATTATAAAGATGCCAGAAGTTATAACTCATGTTGAGAATTGCTTATGCACTATTCTCTATTTCCCAAAAACCTCAAGAAAGAGCCTTCTGACTTCACATTTTGCATAGTTAGGGTCTGTCTATGCATAGAATCAGCAAACTTGCTGACCATGCACTCTATTCCCTCATCCAAGTCATTGATGAATATTTCATAGATTTCATAGATTTCTAGGTTGGAAAAGACCTTAGAGATCATCCAGTCCAACCATCCCTAATCTCCCATTAAACCATATGCCTAAGTAGTTAATCCACCCTTTTTTTAAACACATTCAGGGATGGGGACTCAACCACCTCCCTGGGCAGCCTATTCTAGTGGCTGACAACCCTTTCAGAGAAGAAATACTTCCTAACATCCAACCTGAATCTCCCCTGACTAAGCTTATACCCATTTCCTCTTGTTCTATCACCCAACACTAATGTAAAGAGCCCTTCCCCCACTTCCCCACCATCCCTTCTCAAGTATTTGTAGGCTGTAATCAGGTCTCCCTTCAGCCTCCTCTTCTCCAGGCTAAACAGCCCCAACTCCCTTAGTCGCTCCCCATAAGTTTTATTTTCCAGCCCCTTGACCAGTTTAGTTGCCCTTCTTTGGACCCGCTCCAGGAGCTCAATATCTCTCTTAAAGCGAGGGGCCCAAAACTGGACACAATATTCCAGGTGCGGCCTCACCAGTGCCGAGTACAGGGGCAGGATCACTTCCCCATTCCTGCTGGTCACACTATTCTTGATACACGCCAGTATCCCATTGGCCTTCTTGGCCACCTGGGCACACTGCTGGCTCATATCAAGCCGGTAGTCAACCAACACCCCCAGGTCCTTCTCCGCCAGGCAGCTCTCCAGCCACTCTTCCCCGAGCCTATAGCGATACTTGGGGTTTTTATACCCCAAGTGAAGGACTCTGCACTTGGCCTTATTAAAGCTCATGCCATTGGCCTCAGCCCAACAATCCAGTCTGTTCAAATCCCTCTGAAGGGCCTCCCTACCCTCGAGCAGATCGACACAGCCTCCCAGCTTGGTGTCGTCCGCAAACTTACTGAGGGTACATTCAATCCCCTCATCCAGGTCATTGATAAAGATGTTAAACAGAACTGGACCCAGCACTGAGCCCTGGGGAACCCCACTGGTGACCGGTCTCCAGCCGGATTTAGCCCCATTTACCACCACTCTTTGGGCCCGGCCATCCAGCCAGTTTTTAACCCAAAGGAGGGTGTGCCTATCCAGGCCAGCAGTTATCAGTTTCTCAACCAGAACACTATGAGAAACTGAATCAAAGGCTTTACTGAGGTCAAGGAAAACTACATCCACAGCCCTTCCCTCGTCAACCAGGCAGGTCACCCCATCATAGAAGGTGATCAGGTTTGATTGGCAAGACCTGCCTTTCATAAACCCATGTTGACTGGGCCTGATCACCCGGTTAACCTGTATGTGCTCAGTGTCGAACAATACAGGTCCCAGTACCAATCCTTGAGGGACTCCACTGGATACAGGCCTCCAACTGGACTCTGTCCCTTCTGTCCTTCAGCCAGTTCACAATCCACCTCACTACCCGATCATCCAGACCACACTTCCTCAGTTTAGCTGTGAGGATGTCGTGGGAGACTGTGTCAAATGCTTTACTGAAGTCAAGATAGACCACATCCACTGCTCTACCATCATCCACCCACTGGGTGATGTCCTCATAAAAGGCTATCAGGTTTGTCAAGCACGACTTCCCCTTAGTGAAGCCATGTTGACTGCCCCCTCTTATCCTTGATATGCCTAGAGACAGCGCCAAGGATAAGTTGTTCCATTATCTTTCCAGGGATGGAGGTGAGGCTGACTGGTCTATAGTTACCAGGGTCTTCCTTCTTGCCCTTTTTGAAGACCGGAGTGACTAGTCGCTGCCCACAGAGCGCACGCAGGGTTCAGAGCGTGTGCGTCGGCCCGCAGCAGTCGGTGCAGGCAGGGCGTGCGGGCAGGGCGGAGCTCTTTCCTGGTTCAGGGAGGCTGACACAAGCAGTGGTCATTGCTTTCCGTGAGGGACACACAACTATGGTTGCCACTCAGCTGAATACCAGCACCAGGAAGAGTGTGGCAACTCAGACGGAGGTCCCATGCAAACATGTGGCTGTCCAGGTCTCCGGCTGCATGGAGTGCCTGAGCCTGTCACTGGAAAGCAGTAGAGACAGCTGTGTGTGCTGTGACCAGGTGAATGATCTGCTCTGCCTGGTGGCAGAGCTGAAAGAAGAAGTGGAAAGGCTGAGGAGTATCAGGGAGTGTGAGAGGGAGATCGACTGGTGTAGCCACACGGTATCATCCCTGAGGCAAAGGCAGCAGATGGACACTCTGCAAGAAGCAGAGGATCTCCTACCCTCTTCCCACCAGGCTGAGGGAGGGGACCTAAGAGACCAAGGGGAATGGAAACAGGTCCCTGCTCAGGGTGGCAGGCGAGCTTCTTCCAGGTCTCCCTCACCTACCCAGCTGCCCTTACACAACAGGTATGGGGCTCTGGAAATTGATGATCCAGCAAATGAAGAGGAAAATATAGATGAGGGCCCACCCAGGGGGTTGCCTAAGGTGAGTCAGTCTGCCCCACGCATTCTGACTGCCTCTGTTAAAAAAAAACAGGAGGGTAATTGTCATAGGTGATTCCCTTCTGAAGGGAACAGAGGAGCCAATATGTCGACCGGACCCAACCCACAGGGAAGTCTGCTGCCTCCCTGGGGCCCGGGTCAGGGATGTCACTAGGAAACTCCCTGCTCTGGTACAGCCCTCTGATTATTATCCGTTACTGGTCATGCAGGTCGGAACTGATGAGGTAACAGAGAGAGGTCCAAAAGCCATCAAAAGGGACTTCAGGGCATTGGGGCGATTGGCTGAAGGGTCAGGAGTGCGGGTAGTGTTTTCCTCAATCCCTTTAGTGGCAGGAAAGAATACAGATAGAAGCAGGAAAACACACTTGATTAACAGATGGCTCAGAGGCTGGTGCCATCTACAGAAATTTGGTTTCTTTGATCATGGGGAGGCTTTCACAGAACTGGGTCTGATGGCAACTGATGGATTTCAGCTGTCTCAAAAGGGGAAAAGGATTCTGGCTCATGAGCTGTTGGGGCTCATCAAGAGGGCTTTAAACTAGGTTTGAAGGGGGAGGGGGATATAACTAGGCTCAGTAAACTAGGCTCAGGGAATAAGGCCTCCCACCCCCCTAGGGTGAAATTGGCGTGCTCAGCTGGCTCTCTGAAATGCCTGTACACCAATGCACGCAGCATGGGGAACAAACAGGAGGAGTTAGAAATCTGTGTTCGATCAGGGAGTTATGATCTTGTGGCAATTACTGAGACTTGGTGGGACAGCTCACATGACTGGAATGTGGTCATGGATGGCTACGTCCTCTTCAGGAAAGACGGGCCAGCAAGGCAAGGTGGTGGAGTTGCTCTTTACGTGAGGGAGCAACTAGGGTGCATTGAGTTCTGTCCAGAGGCGGATCAGGAGCAAGTTGAGAGTTTGTGGGTGCGAATTAAAGGACAATCTGGCATGTGTGATACTGTTATTGGTGTCTATTACAGACCACTGGATCAGGATGAGGAAGTTGATGAGGCCTTCTACAGGCAGCTGATAGCGGTCTTGCAAATGCAGGCCCTGGTTGTCATGGGGGAATTCAACTATCCTGATATCTGCTGGAAGGTCTACTCAGCCAGCCATCCACAGTCCAGGAGGTTCCTTCAGTGCACTGTTGATAACTTCCTGATGCAAATGGTGGATGAGCCTACTAGGAGAGGAGCGCTGCTGGATCTTATTCTCACTAATAAGGAGGGCCTGGTTGAAGCGCTGAAGGTCGAGGGTAGCCTTGGTTGTAGTGACCATGAAATGGTGGAGTTCAGGATCTCATGTGGCAGGAAGAGAATATCTAGCGGAACTAGAACCCTGGACTTCAGTAGGGCCAACTTTGATCTTTATGGATGGTCAGGTTGCTTAACTGGTCCCTAACCAAGTCCTCATCAACCAGGGTAGACTCCTCCTCCATCCTGACTTCCTCAGGAGCCTCAGGGTTCCGGGGCTCATCAGGGTAGCCTCCAGCAGTACAGACTGAGGCAAAGAAGGCATTCAGTAACTCTGCCTTCTTATCCTCTGTCACCAGGGCACCGTCCTCATTCACCAGTGGGCCTACATTGCCTCTAGTGTTAGTTTTATCTGCAATGTATTTGAAGAAGCCCTTTCTGTTGTCCTTGACCTTTCTTGCAAGATTTGATTCCAAGGAGGTCTTAGCTTTCCTAGTTGCCTCCCTACATCTTCTGACAGCAGACCTATATTCCTCCCAAGTGGCCTGCCCTTCCTTCCATGATCTGTACACTCTCTTTTTCCACTTGAGTTTGCCCATCAGTTCCCCATTTAACCATGCAGGTCTCTTGGTACCCAGTCCTCAGAAGAGAATTCCAAACTTCCTGGTCGACCCTCATCTATTTACTGGGCATTATGTTGCATGATATGGAATACTCCATTGACCAATTTGACCCTCAGTCCTAGGTCTAAGTTCAAATCATAAGGGGAGTTGTGTCCCAATTATGCTCCCCCCCAGCCTATTGTGCTCCTGCTCCTTATTTAGTATGGGATTTGTGATGAGAAGAACGCTGACAGCACACTGATGTTTATAGTTTGTACTGAAGCCTCAAGGACTTTTCAAATTCCCATGTTTTGTCAGTGTGCAGGAGCACAACAGGCTGGGGAGGAGCATGGCTGGGAGAAAGGGTCCACAACTCCCCTTGTGATTTGAACTTAGATTTAGGATTGAGGGCCAGACTGGCCAGTGAAGTATTCCATATCATGCAGCGTCATGCCCAGTATATAGATGAGAGTTGACTGGGAAAAACCTCTTGCTCTTCTGAGTGCTCTCTCGAACTCTTGTTCTCTCGGAGTTCTTGTTCTCTCTCTTTTCAGGCCTCTTGTTCATCTGAGATTGTGGTGTTGGGACTTATCTGTTTTGGGATCACTTGCTGGGTCAGGACAGGCATTGGTCTTAAAAAAAAATAAAATAAAAAAAAAAAAATCCAAACCAAACCATTTCTAGCCTACTCTCTACAGCAGACATTGGAAAGGTAGTGCCTTGATACTTTTTATTAGACCCAAATCTCTCTCAGTCACAAAACCTTTTACTGGGAAAAAGCAAAATAAATGAAATACTGTGTGCTTCCACTTCAAACTGCACCAGATTTCTCATTGAAACCAATGCTCAATATTCTGAGATAAATTTTCCTTATATTATTAACAAAAACATTTTTTAAAAGAAGGTAAAGGATATAACTACTAATACTGGATCGGAATGTACAGGTTTATTTTTTGTTTGTTCTGGAGTAAAATATAACTGTCTATAGAAACTGGGTAAAAAATTACAAGTCAAATTGCAATGAATGTCCTGGCAAAAAGGACTTAGTATTAGTAACCGATGTTGTCAAAATATTTAATTGGCCTCAGTGGTAGTTTTGCAAAATTCAAGACTAGGAACAGATTACAGGATTTGACATATATAAATCAGGCTGCACTTTAAATAGTAAGCACTGAACTTCAATGAGGTTTTTGTCCACAGAAGCAATATATTAATAAAGTAGACCTGTTCCCTTTATTTTTTGCTATAATTAGATCTATGCAAAGCATCACTGTGCAAATCAAAATAATATTTTGTGACCAAGAAGGAGATATCTTTAAAAGCCTTCTAAGAGCCACAAGATTTTAAACAGTCTATTTAAGTGAACAGTGGCATACAATTCCCATTTGAATTGATTTAGTCTCATGAGAGCAGAGGGACAGAATCACCTCCCTCGACCTGCTGGCCACGCTTCTTTGGATGCAGCCCAGGATACGGTTGGTTTTCTGGGCTGCAAGCACACATTGCTGGCTTGTGTTGAGCTTCTCCTCAACCAACACTCCCAAGTCCTTCTCCTCAGGGCTGCTCTCAATCTATTCTCCGCCCAGCCTATACTTATGCTTGGGATTGCCCCAACCCACATGCAGGACCTTGCACTTGACCTTGTTGAACTTCATGAGGTTCTCACAGGCCCATCTCTCCAACCTGTCAAGGTCCCTCTGAATGGTGTCCCTTCCCTCCAGCATGTTGATCACTTGGACGTTGAACTATTGACTGCAACCTTTTCAGTGTGACCATCCAGCCAATTCCTTATCCACCAAGCGGTCCATCCGTCAAATCCATGTCTCTCCAATTTAGAGACAAGGATGTAGTGCGAGACAGTGTCAAATGCTTTGCACAAGTCCAGATCAATGACATCAGTTGCTCTTCCCTTATCCACCAGTGCTGTAACCCTGTCATAGAAGGCCACCAAATTTGTCAGGTACGATTTGCCCTTCGTGAAGCCATGTTTACTGTCACCAATCACCTCATTTTTTTCCATGTGCCTTAGCATAGTTTCCAGGAGGATCTGCTCCATGATCTTGCCAGTCACAAGAGCAGAAGATACTCCAGAATTTTGCTTAAGGATATGGCAGGTAGATTTTCATAGCAGAGAATTTGTTCCTTCCACAAAGACAAGTATTCCATCTGGAAAAGTGTAGATATATTTCTTACATTTCATAAGGATGTAAGGCTGGTGAAAATTAAACTGGAGCACTGTATTTTTTAGGAGTAGATAGTCATAGTTTAATGTCAAATTGAAAAAAAATGAACTTGGTGTAGGTTGTTTAGTTCACTTCCACTTATGACTTTATTGGAGAAGAATATAATTACAGAATGTATGTGCAATATGAAGTTTTGTGAAGAAGTTTTTAAAGTTTATTGGAGTATTTAGAATTTATGTGATTTTGGCAAACCGGAGTAGTAGTATGAAAAATAGGATACAATTCAGAAAGCGTAACAGTTGAATTTTGATAGGAGCAATCAACAGGATGGGTACAGGACAGGGCTAGTTAGGGAATCATTCAGTAGGAAAAGATTTGTGACTTAGAATAGATTGGAAACCAGGCATGAAAGAAACAATGACAAATAAAGTAATCCTTCCATTCGACACTAACAAAGACTTAGCTGAGTGTTGTACCTAGTCTCATATTTCATGCTTTGAAAGAGAGATGAACTGCTCAGAACTTTCAGAATTACTTGATGGGAGGGTGTTTCAGAGTACTAAGTATCATTCTTATCCTATTTGAAGAGGAATATTTTGCAGAGATTGACTGAAGAAATCAATCTTTGAATATACTTGATTGCATCTGAATTTTTTGCCCCATAGCTGGATTCTCTCACTGTATGATATTTTATGTTGTGTTCACACGATCTGCATCATTATCTGCAGTTGTCATAATAGTTTCCAGACTGAAATTTGGGGTTTACTATAGCTGTAACTATTTGATATTACAGTCAAAGCCCTGAAGTGGCACTACAACCTAAGTGTCACATGCATACAACTATATGTATATGGCACTCCAAAAAGTCCTAAGAAGATGAGCAGCAGTGTTCTGTATAAAATGTAGCCTGTACAGTGTAAAGTGTAGCCAGTGCACTTTCGAATTCAGGCATATCCACTAATCCATATGGGAAGTACCAAATAGATGAATTACTCTAGCTGGGTCTTCAGCTGTGGCATATATTTTTTTCATACTATTAGTCTCTAAGCAGATGACACCTCACTGCCTCTGTGATGGATCTCATGTACATTTTGGGGAAGTCTGTCATATGAACCCCTGGGTAAGACTTTCAGCATAGAATGAGCAACTGAGTTCTTCCAGATCATCTCTGCTTACCTCTGCTGCACTCTGCACAACCTTTGAGAAAGAGAAGAATGAAATCATACATCTGACTCTTTCTTATAAGGACTGTAAGCAAATAAAGAACAACTAATGATCAAATAGTGCTGAAGACATCTGACAAAAAAAAGCATAAGCAATAGTTCTCAATATAGAGCCATAAGGACAATAATGTGTGTGACTGGAGGAACTAGGGTTAAGCATATCTTCCTGATGTACCTAGATGCTGTAAAAATGTGTCTATCTACTTCTTTGCAGACATTTTTATTGTTACGAGTACCCTTTCTGGCAATACATACCATGTTTATTTTGATACTTTTGAGTTCTGTAGAAGAAATGGGATTTTGATTGCTGCAGACAGATACATATAATTGTTCTCACATAGCAGTAGAGTTTGTAGTAGAATGTCTCAGCAAACATTCCGGTATTTCATGTTAAAACTTAATATTATGCCTTTCTCTTCAGATCTCTTCACAACACTTCCTCAGATGTTTTCTTAGACAGTAAAATCTGGTAATAATTATCAAACACCATATACACTGTTTACAATAGAGTCATATTTCTTCTTTTTTTCTTGCATAAATGTAGAATGCTGCTGAGAAGTGTCCAAATGTCTGCTGTGCTCCATGACAATACAGCAGCTCAGTCAAATATGCAGAGAGAAGCTTGCCAAATGAAAGAGAACATAACAAATTGGTAATGGTTTATATCTTGACAGAAAATTAAAATTATACCTCAATGAGTGGCCACTCATGTGGACACATAAAAATGTCATTTTACCTCACATAACACACTCTGACAGTAGAGAAAAGCATACTGGTTGGCTTTTACTTCCCATAAAAACAGCAACCATGACCTACAAAATCGCCTGGAGGAATCACATATTTTGTGCATATCATATATGCATATGTCATACACTAATTATGTTTACTATAAATCAAATAAAGTAGAATTATTGTCTTTTGAGGAGTAGATTGGAATTAAGAAAGAATTTTTAAATGTAAAGTCATTACAGTTGTCTCAAATAATCCAATCCAATAGACACTGAAAACGTAAGACCTTATCCCAAAATATAAAATTTAACCCTCCAAGTGATTCTAACAGTCATTAATAGCTTTTAGAAGACTTCATTGCTTTCTTAATGGTATATATGTTTATAAAAATCTGTGTAATATATACATTTTACAATTTATTTAGCTACAAAGTAAATTTGAAAATGGACCTAGTCTCATGTCTGTAAAGTTAACATGCACATTTATTGCACTTCAAAATTAATAATATGATATTAATTATTAGTCTATTATGAAGTTTCATATTATTCTAAGTCTTCATTTTAGTGCTGTCGTGGTTTAGGCCGCTCCGGTAACTACACACAGCTGCTCACTCACTCCTCCCCTCAGTGGAGAGGAGAAAAATGTAATAAAAGGACTGAGGGTCTAGACAAGAACAGAGGGAGCACCCACCGACCATGGTCCCGGGCAAAACAAACTCGGCTTGGGAATAAAGCAAAACAATTTATTAACAGGTACTTGAGAGGATAAAAAGAAACAAAACCATATCTTAAAAACAACACGTCCCTCCCTCCTCCTTTCCTTTTCTTCCCAGCTCTACCTCCTCCCCCAGCAGCGCAGGGGGACAGGGAATGGGGGAGTGCAGGTCAGTTCATTCCATGTTGTTACTGCCGCTCCTTTTCTTAAAGGAAGAGGAGTCCTTACACCATTTTCCCTTGCCCCAGTGGATCCCCTACTCACAAGGAAAAATCCACAGACTTCTCCAGCGTGAGTCCTACCCGCAGGATGCAATCCTTCCTCATTGGATTGCTCCGGTGCGGGCTTTACCACAGTCTCGGATTCTTAGGGAGTTGTTGCCACTCGCTCTGGTGTGGGTCATCCCACGGACCTGAGATGCATCTCTCCTTTGTCATGAGTCCCATTCTCCACGACCTCCCTCAGGCTCAGCATCTTTGCTCCAGCGTGGGCTTCTCCACGGGCTGCAAGTGGGTCTGTGCCCCACCGAGTCTGTCCTGGCTGCAGGGGGCCACTGCCGCCTCACCACGAGCTGTGGGGGAACCTCAGCTCCGCCACTTCCTCCCACTCTATCCTCACTGACCTGGCGTCGGTGTGGCTGTTTCTCTCAGATCTCAGCCCTCTCCAGGTGAACTCGGCCCAGCGGCACCACAGGAGCGGGGCGCTCCCCGAGTTCTCCAAGTGGCTCCGCCGCGGCCATCCTCAGCAGGCAGCCCCCGGCCGGGAGCCGGGGAGCAGGAGTAGCGTCCTCCTCCTTTCTCTCCTCACTCCCAGGCAAAGCACCTTTTCCGGTTCCTTTGTCCCAACTTAAATAGGGCAATTCGCAGAGGCATGGATTGGCTCAACCCCAAGGGGGATGGGAGTCTGATCTGGTGGCCAGAACCGGGTCTGACCCGGTTCTGAAACCAGGGAAGTCACAGGGAGCAAATCCCCTCTCCCACCACCAGAACCCCCCCCCACATCAAACCATCACAAGTATGATTCTGAGTGCAATATTATTTTCTGAACAAAAATACAATTTCATAATCTGAAATTGCAACACTTCTTCATTCAGTATAAATTACCTACAGAGAAAAGAATTATCAACAATTAGATGCCATTAGGTACTCAGAAAGGAGAAGAAAGATAGTGATAAGACTCTCTAAAAGTCTTTAAAAGACTGGTTATATTACTGTGACAAGAAAATATCAGACATGAAAGCCAGTCCTTCAGATGTTCAGAGATCATGGAAAGGCTGCATACTTCTTGGAGAACTTAGAAGCACATTGGTAGCTTCAAAGGTGGAAAACTGCTGTGTGGAGTCCTACATGGCGAATTGCAGATGATACTGAAGGAGAAGGTGAATCGAGTCAGTTTGCAGAGGTGAAAGCCATCCAAATGGCTTTAAATATTGCTGAGCAAGAAATGTGGCCAGTGCTGTATCTCTACACCGACTCATGGATGGTGGTAAATGCCCTGTGGGGATGGTTATGGCAATGGAGCAGAGCAAGTGGAAATGCAGAGGCAAACCCATCTGGACTGCCCCGTTGTGACAAGATATTGCTGCATGAGTAGAAGCTAAAGTACGTCACATAGATGCTTATGTATACAAGAGTTGGGCCACTGAGGAAGATTAAAACAACCAACAGATGGATAAGGCTGCTAGGATTAAAGTGTATCTAGACTGGCAACATAAAGGTGAAAAATTTTTAGCTTGTTCAGCCCATGATGCCTCAGGCCATCAAGGAAGAGATGCAACATACAGATGGGCTCGTGATCGAGGGGTGGACTTAACTATGGACACTATTGCACAGGTTATCCATGAATGTGAAACATGTGCTGTGATCAAGCAAGCCAAGCAGTTAAAACCTCTTTGGTATGGAGGGAGTTGGTTGAAATATAAGTATGAGGAGGCTTGGCAAATTGATTATATCAGACTTCCACAAATCCTCCATAGCAAGTTCTATGTGCTTACAGTGGTGGAAGCAGCCACCAGATGGTTGGAAAACTATACTGTGCCCCATGCCACTGCTCAGAACACTATCTTGGGCCTTGAAAATTAAGCCTTGTGGCCACATGGCACTCCAGAAAGAATTGAATCAGACAATGGGACTCATTTCTGAAACAATCTTATGGATAGGCTAAAGAGCATGGCATTGAGTGGGTATATCACTTTCTGATTCTCTCCCCCATCCCTTTGTGGGAGGAGTGAGTGAGTGGCTGTATGGTGCTTAGTTGCTGGCTAGGGTTAAACCACGACAGAGGGGTAAAAAATAAAAAGGATTCACTAAACAGAAAAAAGAGTCTGGTTTGCAAAACAAATGAAAAACGAAGAGTGTTACTTTTCCTCAGTCAAACCTGATCAGCAGCAAACACAGAAATCCAAATCCAAAAAACTCAGCATCCTTCATCATTATCTACTTTAGGTTCAGAAATCTCATTTTCATTTTTTTCAGTTGCCTGGCTTAACTTTGATTTAAATCAATCCAACAGTGCCAGTGTCTGAAATTAAATATATGGTTTTAGAGAAGTTATATATATTTATATGCAATAGGTATATGTCGGAGTGCAGATCCTTGAAGAGACTGCACGAAGAAAATCCTGTGTAAATAGAGACTGGAGCTCTAAAGTTAGGCCTCAAGGGCAGAATGCCCTTGAAGTTAAGGATAAGAAAACTATGCAGTATGATAAGGGAGTAGTGTTTGCTTAGAGCAGAGCTTCGCTAGGCGGGTACCTGTTTGAAATAAGCTGTTAAATATGACAAGCATATGTATCATCCAATAATGGTGTAGGAAAGGTGTGGTCTCAGGATTATTGGCAAATACTGTCTATATAAGCAATAAGAACTGCGCAATAAACAAGACTTCCTGCAGCTAACTCATATTGAGTCGTCTCAGTACTTCTCCAAATCCCTTCTCCGCATTATGGCGCCCGAACAGGGACGGGAAAAAAAAAATGAGCTGGACTCACTATCGTTTCACTCAGGACATTTATTACTTGTTTTGAACGAGTGTTATTTTAGCGGGGAAGGGACGGCGACCTACAGGCGGCCCATCGGGGAAAGCCGGGCGGATCTACTTCAGGCGGCCTATACGGGAAAGCCGACGATCCGCAGGATCCACATTCAGGCGGCCCATCGGGGAAAGCCGTGCAGATCTGCATACAGGCGGCCTATAGGGGAAAGCCGGAAGATCTGTAGGATCCACTGTTGCGGTAAGACGATGGAACGGGACGTTGCATTGTCGTTGTTGGGAAGCTTCTTAGAGAAGCGTGGATTAAAACTTGGAAAAAGATATTGGCCCCCCCTGATTGCAGGGGGGTATGCAAAAGATATTATCGGGAAACACGAAGAATTAGGAACCAAAGGAAAGAAGAAGTAAGCGACTGAAGAAAAAAAATAAGCGACAACTGCCTCAACAGGAGGAGGTAAGCGACTGGGAACAATGGGAAGCATGGCTTTAACAGAACATAAGTCTGCAGTTAAAGTGTTGACAAAGTGCTAGAGAAACCAGCACTATTAACAGTTCTGACTTGATAAAACTCCCGGTACTCCTGGTTTAGGTATCAGCCCATGTACCGGAGGCAAGCTCTTCAAATATATACATGACAAGGACTTGGGACACTATAGACGTTAAACTTTGGCGTGCAGCCACCTGTGGGGATGCTGCTGGCCTGGAAAAGTCATCATCGAATCTTTTGATCCAGGGCCCCGAACGAAAGACAGACTTATTGCTTTCCCCCTCTTCCAACGAAGTCGGTACACCGGCACCCCCGCGCCGCGCCGCCCACCGCGCCCGGCGGCGCCCCGGGAACGCCGCTGCTGCTGCTGCTGCCGGCCGGGGCCGCGGGCGCGGCGTTGGCCTCGGCGCTGCCGCTCGTGCGCGGAGCGAGCCGCGGCTGGAGGGGACGGAGACGCGCGGCGGGCCCCGCTGCGCCGGTTCGTTCGCAGCTGATGGTCCCTCGGCGGGAGGGGGCGGCGGCGGTTACGGAGCGCGAGCGGCCGGAGCTGCGGCAACAACAACAGCAACGACAACAAGGGGGGGGCCGGCACAGGGCTGCTGGGTCGTCATCGCCACCCTGCCCCCCCGCCCGGCTGAGGCGAGGGAGGGCTGACCACCCCTCCACCCCCCCCGCCGCTGCTGCCCCCCCACCCGCCGGCCGCGCCTGGCGAGCGGCCGCTTGGCCCCGCCCCCCCGCCCGGCTGAGGCCCGTGGCCCAGGTTGTACCGAGAGACAGCACATCTTAACTTGGATCGTCTCGATCGGCATTGCGGGAAATAACTAATCCTTTTCTGTTCCAGCAATTTGAACAGTTAATATCAGTGTTGCAAAACCATAAACATGCATATTCCATTGTACATCTGCGAGCGCACACTGCGCTTCCAGGGCCTATAGCAGAAGGGAACGGGCGAGCTGAGCCTCTCACGAGTGCAGCTCTGGTACCAAACTCATTAATGCAGGCAAAATCTTGCATGACTTTTACCATCAGAATGCTAATGCTATTAGGTGACAATTTGGTATAACAACAGAGCAAGCCCGCTCAATCGTACAATTGTGTAGTACCTGTCAAAATACGATCGTGCCACCAGTGAATGGTGTTAATCCTCGTGGTTTACGCTCGCAGGAACTTTGGCATACACTTCTTATCAGACATGTATTTTTGTCATCATAAGGTATTGAGCATGTTACTGGTATTTCTTACAATCCTACTGGGCAACCGATCATAGAATACGCACATGGTACTTTGGAGAATATGCTTTTAAAACAGGAATGATGGGGAAATCTCCCAATGAAACAATAGCTAAAGTGTTATAGGTGTTAAATCTCTTAAATCGAGAGCTAAATATTTTGGGATGAATAAAATGTCACTCATGTCAAAATCAGGCACAGGCAGGGTTACAGCAAGTGGCTTTCCAACAACTGACTGAACTGACTAAGAGAGCATTAAGACGTGTCCCTGATTTTGGGGACAGGGGAGGCTTCCTCTGCTTCCATTCGGCAGGGAGCACAGGAACCTTATGAGCATTTTTTTTTTTTTTTTTGATCAGCTACAAATGGCAGTTCAGAGATAAACAGAAAATCCAGCTACTGCAGATGTGTTGGTATTCCAGTTAGCCATTGAAAATGCTAACACAGACTGCCAACAAGCTCTTGATCTTATCGAAAATCGGGAAAAAGCGATTGTAGATTTAGTAAAGGCGTGTCACAATGTGGGCTCGGAACACTATAAAGCAGAGATATTGGCAGCTAAATGTTTTGGTCAACAGTAATCACTGACACGTTGGTGCATTTAATTCCTACTGGTGTCTTTGGTCTTATATCACAAGGATTATGTGCACTATTGCTGGGACGATCATCCACCACAAAATTAGGATTGTTTGTACTCCCAAGGGTAATTGATTCTGAGAAAAAAAAAAAAAAAAAAAGGCAAACAAACAAACAAAACACCAAAACGCTAGTAACTGCTTCTGCAGGGCTATAATAGAGCTTAGCAGGGTATTCCTTTGCATATAAGGGGAGATCCATGTACTACAGGGACTTTAAGAATGTATTTCCCTAACACCACCATGAACTTAAGTCATAGATACACCCAGAATAGCTGCAGCACGCATGCTTATGATAGCTAGTGCAATTCCAGAGCAGAATTTTGGGAACCAGCTAAAATCATTGCAGCTTCAATATTTGCACCAGGAGTTGGAGTGGCACAGGCGTTAACTATACTGAGTAAGTTGGGTTGTTGGCTTACAAAACAAACTAATGCTACAGCTTTTGCTTTATCAATGCTCTTAATTGACAGGATGGTTAAAATCTCTAGTAAAGCAGACATTATATTGCTAGTAGTTATTTTATGCATAGTAATAATCACCCCCTGCCTATTGTCATGCTCCCAGCGAACGGTACAGAGTACGGTTCATCAAGTAATGGTCATAGAAAAACAAAAAAGGGGAATTGTGGCATCATACACACAGCTACAGTTGAGGTTTCACCTTGATGATTTAAGCCTGTGCTCTTTTCTGAAGTTGGGAAACACCGATAAAGAGGGTGAGAAAGAGAAGGGAGTGTGAACAGCTGGCACAGGGAGTGTGAGAAGTTGACATGGGGAGTTTGGGAAGTTGATATAGAGTGTGTGAGAAAATGATGTTTAGTTTAGCAAGTAAAAAATAGCTCCTTTTTAGGCATAGCCAATAGTAAAATTAAAATAGGTGCGTGCACTATTGTTTGTACCCAATCACAGCTGGGTGAGGGCCGCGTGGACACATCGTGGCCAGAGTAATAATCTATAAAAGCTGCCTATATAACAATAAAGGTCACTCTGCTATCACAAAAGAATTTTGGACACAGACAGTCACAGCTGCACAGCCTCCTTTGACAGTAATCATTAATGGGAAGGCTTTTCTGGCCTAGTTGACACAGGAGCTGATGTATCTATAATGAAAAATCCTGACTGGCCGCCCTCTCGGCCTCTGATACAAGCCCTGGCAGCTGTGATCAGAGTAGGTGGAACACAGATCCCATAGCAGAGTGCACAGACCTTGTTAGTAATAGGCCCAGGTAACAAACAAGCTATTTTGAAACCATATGTTTTTGATGTCCCATATACATTATGAGGTCGGGTTTTGTTGAATCACTGGAATGTGAGGCTAACCTCAAATTTTTAGCACACATCACTGATGTCCAGCCCCGACTCAAGCTGGACTGGTTGACTGGCAAGCCGGTCTGGGTCAATCAGTGGCCATTAAAAAGCGAGCGGCTGGAGTGAGCTCAAAAATTAGTCGACGAACAGCTCAAATTAGGACATATAATTCTCTCCACTAGCTCATAGAATACTCCAAAATTTGTTATCTCAAAGAAATCAGGAAAACGGAGATTTATGTTAAAAGATTTAAGAGCTATTAATGCAATCATTTCACCAATGGGTGCTTTACAACCGGGTGTACCAAATCCTACTATGATTCCAGAATGTTAGCATTTGATGGTGATTGATTTAAAAGATTGGGTTATTTCACCTTTTTACTTTTTATTTATTTACACCCTAACGATTGTCCTAGATTTGCCTTTTCAGTTCCAGTGCTTAACAATGAACGACCCACGCAACAATATCATTGAATTGTACTGCTTCAAGGAATGATGAATAATCCTACAGTTTGTCAATTGGTGGTAGGTGATGCTCTCTGTCAGGTCAGACAGCAGATCAGGCTCAGCAGATTGCAGGTGCCTGCCCTGACCGTCAACATATTGTGCCTTCAAATACTCCAGCAGGAGTAAATCCAACAGGTTTATGTGCCAATGAATTATGGCAATCTGATATTACTTATATTCCATCGTTTAATCGATCTAAATATGTGCATGTAACTGTTGATATGTTTTCTGCCTTTGTTGTTGCTACTGCTCACACTGAAGAAAACCATGGGAGTACCAAAGAAAATTGGGACAGACAGTGATCCAGTATGGTGCCTTTTTACAGGATTGGGGAGTGACGCACACTACCAGTATCCCTCATTCACCTATGGGACAAGTGGTTATTGAATGAATTCATTTAACATTAAAACAAATAGCTAAAAAAAAAAAAAAAAAAAAAAAAAAAAAAAAAAAAAGGGGCAGTCTTCCGTATATTTCCCCACAAGAGTTAAATTTATTAGGACCAAAATTTGTAGGTAGGGCCAGCAACAACCACGTTACACAAACATGTTGTTTTAATCTAAGTGACCATGGTGAGTCCATCCACGAACAATTGCAATGGCTTGGAGAGCATTCGGGGAGAATTGTGGTAGAGGATTGTATATTGATATGTAAACTGTCTTTATGTTTCTTATGATTTAGTATATTACGTGTGTGAAAGTTGTTTGTATATATTGCTTGTATATATGCTTTGTGTCTTTTCTCCGATCGGAAGGTGTATGGATTCCACCCGTAGCTACTGGAAGGAAAAGAATTAACTGGTACCAAATTAATGACGAAGAATCACAAACTAGACTTAGTTGTGAGCACGTAACTTTGAAAAAGGAAGCTAGGAGAAATATGTTACAACTTAAAAAATCCGCTGTTGGCCAGCAGAGCACATACCTGGCGGCCTTGTTGCACGCACTGGCCACGCATGCGGCAACGCCGTGTCAGTACCTTTGTCATAGACTCTGCTGAGGGTGTAAAAGGGATGGCTCAGAGCGGAGCGGAAAGAGGCTGCAGAGCACACTGTGTGGATAAACAGGGGACGCCCTGAAGGTGCCGTGCCTGCCTCTCTTCTCTGCGATGACCCTGCCGACTGACACCCTCCTGCTCAGTGGAATCTTGGATATAGCGGAAATAGTAAAGCCCTCAGAAAGGGAAGTAGTATGCTAGAAACTGCTTTTGCAAGGCTGTACCAAAACAACATGCTAGTAACTGGGGTTGACGGTCTCGTGCACAGGGTTTTCTTCGTGCAAGAAAAGAAAGGGGGATTTGTCGGAGTGCAGATCCTTGAAGAGACTGCACGAAGAAAATCCTGTGTAAATAGAGACTGGAGCTCTAAAGTTAGGCCTCAAGGGCAGAATGCCCTTGAAGTTAAGGATAAGAAAACTATGCAGTATGATAAGGGAGTAGTGTTTGCTTAGAGCAGAGCTTCGCTAGGCGGGTGTCTGTTTGAAATAAGCTGTTAAATATGACAAGCATATGTATCATCCAATAATGGTGTAGAAAAGGTGTGGTCTCAGGATTATTGGCAAATACTGTCTATATAAGCAATAAGAACTGCGCAATAAACGAGACTTCCTGCAGCTAACTCATATTGAGTCGTCTCAGTACTTCTCCAAATCCCTTCTCCGCAGGTATATACAACATCTTTAAACTGTCATTATTTTGAGAAATAATACAATGAGATGGAAGATTGCAGCAAGAGTAAGTGAGGAGGGTAGAGTCACACGTGTGAAAGCGTAATTGCCTGGCCATATAGTGAAATCAAAATGCATATTTAAGGAACAAAAACTTGCGGCTACTTACAGAATAAAATAGCTGATTAAACAACACTGACCACTGACAATGAATTTTACTGTTTGAACCTGCTATTTTCTTATTGTGATAAGTGATCCATTGCATAAGTTGCAGATCATTCAAGCTTTGAAGATCATCCTGGAAAGGAAAGTGCCAGGGGACAAGTGCTTGACTGAATTTATGTTATGTAGCGGACTACAGTTGATCTGTAGGCAATAGGTTGGCCACTTGTGTTGTAAAACACCTCTGTATGGCTGATTAGTTTTGTTGAGTCAAGTTTTTCAAATTTAAAAGAATAAAAACTAAACAAGAATAGAAAACAGAAATAGGAAACACCAGAAGTGTTCACTGGAATCAAATTTCCTTTTGTATTTGTTTTCTTTATTTTCTGTTTAATCTTCTGTTTAAGATGGGAGAGAGGAAAATTTCAAAAATATTTGGGCCTGAAAATCATTCAAGTTCTATAGCTTTCCATGCTATTGCAAACAAACTCCATACTTGCAACAGCTGAGACAGTAAATCTCTGCCTAGACCATCAGATGAAAAAAAACTAACCTTTTTTACAGGAAATTGTGACCAATTAAAGCCACATTCCTTGACACTTGTCTAATTTTTTTCTGCTGGTAACATTCCTGGGAATAGATCTGGTGATAGAAAAAAATTCAAAGTAGCTTAGTAGACATTTTTGCAGTGAGTGATTAGATGCTATACTGTGGATCACATAAATTCATAAATTGACCCTTGTAGAATTATAAGGTGTGGTGGGTTTGACCTTAACTGGCCACCAGATGCCCACCAAGCTGCTCTATCACTCTCCCTCCTGGACAGGAGAGAGAAAATATAATGAAAGACTAGCGGGTCAAGATAAGGACAAGGAGATCATTCAGCGATTACCCTCACAGGCAAAACAGACTCGATTTGGGGAAATTAATTTAATTTATTGCCGATTAAAAACAGTGTGAGATAATGAGAAATAAAACCAAATCTAAAAACACCTTCCCCCCACCCCTCCTTTCTTCCTGGGCTCAACTTCACACTCAATTTCTCTACCTCCTCCCTCTGAGCTGCGCAGGGGGATGGGGAATGGGGGTTGCAGACAGTTCATCATGCATTATCTCTGCTGCTCCTTCCACCTCATGCTCTTCCCCTGCTCCAGCGCAGGTTCCCTCCCACAGGAGACAGTCCTTCACAAACTTCTCCAATGCAGGTCCTTCCCATGGGCTACAGTCTTTCAGGAACAGACTGCTCCAGTGTGGGTCCCCCACAGGGTCACAGGTCCTGCCAGAAAACCTGCTCCAGCATGGGTCCCCCACAGGGTCACAGGTCCTGCCAGGAGCCTGCTCCAGTGTGGGGTCTCCATGGGATCACAGCTTCCTTCAGGGTACATCCACCTGCTCCAGTGTGGGGTCCTCCACAGGCTGCAGGTGGATATCTGCTCCACTGTGGACCTCCATGGGCTCCAGGGGGACAGCCTGCCTCACCATGGTCTTCATCTCAGGCTGCAGGGAAATCTCTGCTGCAGTGCCTGGAGCACCTCCTCCCCCTCCTTCTCTGACCTTGGTGTCTGCAGAGTCGTTTCTCCCACATATTCTCATTCCTCTCTCCTGGCTGCTGTTGTGCAGCGGTTTTTCCCTCTTCTTAGATGTGTTATTACAGAGGCACTACCACCATTGCTGATTGGCTCAGCTTTGGCCAGCAGTGGGTCCATCTTGGAGTCGACTGGCACTGGCTCTGTCGGACATGGGGAAAGCTTCTGACATCTTCTCACAGAAGTCAGCCCTGTAGTCTCCTGTGGGAAACTACAGCTGGTCCGTGGATCCCAGGACAGAAGATGAAGAAATTGACCTTGGAGAGATTGCTGTGTACCCCTGAAGATCTGAAAACTCCCTGAACAGAAGAAATGGAAAACAACTTGCAGGTGCTGGGAGAGCCAGGGAACCGTAAGATAAGGAGGAACTGTAAGATAAGAAACTTGGACTGTGTTTTTGCACTAATTTCATGATGTAATGAATTTGGCTTGGATTCTATAGAGCACGTGATCACCAATCATGTATTAGGCTAAGGTGCATGAACAGCTGTAATTAACCAATCACCTAATTGCTTATGTCACGTGCACTGTTAGAATTAGTATAAAAGTATGCTGAAACCTGCAATAGATATATATAATAAATAGACATACACTGATGAATGCTACTTGGACTTGTGTATGTTGTGTCTGTCTCAACAGCGACATACAGCGACAGTTAAAATTTTTGTGTAAGAATTTCATGAAGGGTTTAGTAGGTGATTTACACATACCTAAAGAACGTAACAAGATGAGCATCCTTGAAGCTGTCAGGAGTGATTAAAAGGGAGACTCTTTATCAAGAACTGTCAGCCCTTGAAGGGAACATCCCAGAAAATGCATAAACTTTGTTATCATGTTTTTCTGAGCTGTGAACACGTGCAGCAGTGACTTGGGGAAAAGGTAATTCTGGCAGGGGGAGATCGCAACCACCGACTCATGGACCACCTGCCCTAAACATACCCCAGATCCAAAAGAAAGGGGCGGAGGAAGAGAACTGAGCATGCGAAGTAATTTCCATGTAAACCGAGAGAAAATGAACCAATTGTTTATGAGTATAACAATGAATATGTACCCATGTTATGAATATGCATGAGTGTAGTGTATAACCAAGTTTCCGTCCAGGGGCCAGGTGTGCATGCTAGGAGGAGATATCCCCCGTGCACCCGCACCACAATAAAGTAACACCTTCTTTCTAACACTGCAAACTGTGTTAGAGAGTTTCTGTCCAGATTTTCGCTGACAGTGGGGTATCCACAACTCCTCTGGGCAACCTGTTCCAGTGTTTCGTCACTCTCATTGTAAAAAATTTCTTCCTTATATCTAATCTAAATCTACTCTCTTTCAGTTTAAAGGTATACACAGATTTATTTCTTTACTTGATCCTGAATATAGAGCAGATGATTGAGACAGTTGATGACTGTTATGCTTGGCTCTAGAATAGTATAAGCCTATTGGTAAAGTTGTTCAACAGTTGTTATCTTTCAAGATGTTCTAAAGAAAAAGGTATTGAGGGTTATGTAGTTAAGATATTGTAGTAATTATTGAAAAATAAGTAGGCTAAGCTACTGTTAGCATGAAGGGATTAAATTTTGTGAAATAATTTAATAAAGGTTTTAGTAGGGTATTTGCACATATCTAAAGAACATAACAAGATGATCATCCTTGAAGTTGTCAGGAGTGATTAGTTGAGAGGCTCATTATCAAGAACTGGCTGTCCTTGAAAGGGGAACATCCCAGAAAATGTATAGACTTTGTTATCATGTTTTTGAATTGTGAGCATGCGCAACAGTAACTGGGGGAAAGGTAATTCTGGCAGGGGGAGATTGCGACCACTGACTCACGGACCACCTGCCCTAAACATACCCCAGACCCAAAAGAAAGGGACGGAGGAAGAGAACTGAGCATGAGAAGTAATTTACATGTAAAGTGAAAGAAAATGAACCAATTGTTTATGAGAATAACAATAAATATATAAATATGCTAACAATTCCAGGGAAATGTTATGAATATGTACAATTACAGTGTATAACTAAGTTTCTATCCAGGGACTGGGTGTGCATGCTAGTGCTAGGAGATATTCCCCATGCACCTGGTACCACAATAAAGTAACACCTGCTTTCTAACACTACAAATTGTGTTAGAGAGTTTCTGTCCAGATTTTCGGTGACACTACTTCAGATAAAAGCTGTTGTTTATGTATAAGCTAGTGCTAGTCAGTATTTGCGAAGTTAAGGCTTTCATTTACTATAAAATGTAGTTTACTTTCAAAAACTGTAAAAAAAAAATCACTAGTAGTAGGAAACTTGATCCATGTTGTCTAATTTTAGAAGGAATATTTGCAAGGTGGAATCCAGCTTGGTAATTAAGTAGTTTCACTGAAATGTTCTTAACAATCTATGGAGATAAAAGATTAGCATTTTAGAGAATGAGCTACTTTTCTGTTTTCAAAAAATAAAATTTAGGAAGGAAATGCTTTTTGGTTTTGTATGCAACATTGGCCATGCCATTTCAGGAGGAGAAAATGCAGTTGAGTGTTACTTGTTTGTTTTCCATTTGTGCATTTTGGCCCTTTGAAATGGGGGCCAGTAGGCAAGGGAGGAGATTACACCTGCTCTGAAAGTACCTGTCTGTGTTGAGGGAGGAAGGACAGACTTCCAGGCTGCAGGAAGGGGCAAGAAGAGGAAGAAGCAGGGAGCAAGAGGAAAGTCTGCAGCATAGCAGCGGGACTGAGAGAGCGATGAGACGAGCATAGAGCAGACACATAGCTATATATCTGTAGCAACAGAAACTTTCCAGGGACAGGAGGCAACTGCATAATTGTCTACAAATGAACAGCAGCTAAGTTATACGAAACCTGAGTACAAGTTTACTGCATGCAAAGACCTATACTTCAAAGATGTAGAGGCAGGTACAGACTGATTTGTAGTCCTTTATTTCGATACTGCCCTACCTCATCAATTTGACATTTTTCTGTTTAAAGAGGTCAGTTATTTCTAGTTCTGTTCCAGTAAATCTGGCTTCTGACTATAGCCTGGCTTTCCTATTAATCATTTCTTGGGGCTTCCTCTTTAACATGCAGGCTTTTTGGATTACCTTTCTCATCTACCTAACTTGGTAAAGTGATCCTAGGAATAAAAAAAACATAGGAAGTTTAGAGTCTATAAGGAGCCAAGTATCAAAATCCTTTATTGACCTAGTACTGATGTCGTGGGTTAGGCCACTCTGGCAACCAACCCCTACACAGTCGCTCACTCACCCTCCCCCAGTCCCAGGGATGAGAGAGAGAATTAAAAGATAAACGGGAAACCCATGGGTTGAGATAAGAACAATTTAATACAGATGATTTAATACACAGTGTAGATGCTCAACACCCCCTCGTATGCGAAGCCCGTCTCATCCCGAAGCTGCAATCCCGGACGAATGCGAGGCCCCGAAATAGAGAGGGGCAGAGAGAGATAGTACTCCGGGAGTGGGAGTACTGGAAGAGAGGAAAAAAGGCAATAGAGCAAAAGCGCAGAAGCGCAAAAGAGCAGAAGCGGCGAAAGAGCCAAAGCGCAAAAAGCCCTTCCTTCTGGCTGTCCCTCACTTTTATACTGGGCATGACACTGCATGATGTGGAATACTAATTGGCCAGTTTGGCCCTCAATCTTAAGTTCCACCACAAATCACAAGGGGAATCGTGGCCCCCTTGTCCCGGCTATGCTCCCCCCTTATCCCGCCGTGCTTCTGCACTCCGGCACACTGAAAAGTCCTTGGAGTTTCACATCCAACCACAAGCATCAGCTTGCTATCAACATTCTTCTCAGAGTGAGCCTCTGAGTAAAACCAAAACACAGAGCTCTTCTAGCTGTTAAAAAGGAGAGCTAACTCTGTCCCAGCTAAATCCCAGCTTGAAAAAATATTTTAGAATTAGACTCTCTAGGAATTAGGATCTCCTTTGTTCTGTACAAAAACCTCTTTCCATTGGAGGAAAAAAAAAAAAAAAACGTGTGTGTGTCATGCGATAGTTTGTTCTTCATTCCACAATAGCTTAATATAACTGAGTGAAAGAGTAAGTATGTCCCTCTTACAGAAAAACTTCTGATGTGCTAGGCTCTGTTACTCTAAGTGCCATTTGTAATTCTCTCTTGCTGTGTTGTGAAAAAGAATCAATTTCTCCAGGAGGAAGATAGAGCAGAATTGTATTGTACCTGTCAATGTACTTTGAGAATTTAGAGAAAAAAAAAACTGTCATTCCCAGGCACCTGGAAGGACTTCACAAGCTTCCTACTGCTGCCACTTTTAATGAGATCCGAGTACATCTCACTACCTTCTGACATTCTAAATATTTTAAACGTATAACTTTTACTGACATGCATGTTGTTCCTGCTGTACAACTTCTATAAGAAAATGTTGCAGTATACTTGATTAGTGTTGTAATGCAGCTTGCTTACCATATTATCCCAAATTTATATAAAAGTTAGAGAGTTACTTGGGTTAAAAAAGTCTCTTTATCCTTCTCCTATGATTTTCTTCTCAGGATAGAAAAGTAGAACTGTCATCTTATGTAAAAGCTGTTAATCTGGCTTAGTGTAGTTTTTGATATGCTATTGAAAATTAAGAACTACTGCTGTAGTTGATTCTTTGAATATCTTTGCAATGTCAGTCATCTTTTTCTAGTGCTTTTCACAAGCTCTGTATTTGTGCATACTGTTGCAGATGAACTATTAAGAGAAGTCATCATTGTGGAATTAACTAAAAGGGTTTTATTAATGATTAAATGATGATCAAATGATAATTAATGATTAAATGATGATCAAATGGTAATCAAATGATGATTAAGCAATAATTGAATGGTAATTAGACAGTGACTTGACAGAGATTTAAATTATAATCTAGACAGTGATTAGACAATGATTAGACGGCAGTCAAACATTCTCCTACTTACTACACTTCTAATAATTAAGCTATAGCTGGATATATAAATGTCACTAGCATACAATATGCTTTTAGGCCTAATGTAAAATGTCGCTTACCTTGTTATAGATATCAGATGCTGGGTAAGGGGTCTCTCAACCTTGAGGAGTAACCTTGAGAGATGTTCCTGCTCAAGGGGGAGATCACTGCCATGCAGCCTGCTGCTGTACAGGAGAGCTCAATGGGCTCGGAGGGGCTACAGATATTTATAGTGTAAAGTGATTGACTCATAGTCAAATCCTCCTTTGGTGTATGTGCATGTGTGCAGCCATAGCAGTTTTTAGTTTTGTCCAGTCCCAGCTCAGGTTGGTACTGTTAGATCCTGTTAAGACGTGGCCTAGACTCCGTGTCTCCTGAGAAGATATGGCTTAGTGTCGTGGGGGACTGAAGTGATTTAGGTTACTTAGAGAGTCACTGTTAAAGATTTCATAGATTTCATAGATTTCTAGGTTGGAAAAGACCTTAGAGATCATCCAGTCCAACCATCCCTAATCCCCATTAAACCATATCCCCAAGTAGATCATCCACCCTATTCTTAAACACATCCAGGGATGGGGACTCAACCACCTCCCTGGGCAGCCTATTCCAGTGGCTGACAACCCTTTCAGAGAAGAAATACTTCCTAACATCCAACCTGAATCTCCCCTGACTAAGCTTATACCCATTTCCTCTTGTTCTATCACCCAACACTAATGTAAAGAGCCCTTCCCCCACCTCCCCACCATCCCTTCTCAAGTATTTGTAGGCTGTAATCAGGTCTCCCCTCAGCCTCCTCTTCTCCAGGCTAAACAGCCCCAACTCCCTCAGCCGCTCCTCATAAGTTTTATTTTCCAGCCCCTTGACCAGTTTAGTCGCCCTTCTTTGGACTCGCTCCAGGAGCTCAATATCTCTCTTAAAGCGAGGGGCCCAAAACTGGACACAATATTCCAGGTGCGGCCTCACCAGTGCCGAGTACAGGGGCAGGATCACTTCCCTATTTCTGCTGGTCACACTATTCTTGATACATGCCAGTATCCCATTGGCCTTTTTGGCCGCCTGGGCACACTGCTGGCTCATATCAAGCCGGTAGTCAACCAAGACCCCCAGGTCCTTCTCCGCCAGGCAGCTCTCCAGCCACTCTTTCCCGAGCCTATAGCGATGCTTGGGGTTTTTATACCCCAAGTGAAGGACTCTGCACTTGGCCTTATTAAAGCTCATGCCATTGGCCTCAGCCCAACGATCCAGTCTGTTCAAATCCCTCTGAAGGGCTTCCCTACCCTCAAGCAGATCGACACAGCCTCCCAGCTTGGTGTCGTCCGCAAATTTACTGAGGGTACATTCAATCCCCTCATCCAGGTCATTGATAAAGATGTTAAACAGAAGTGGACCCAGCACTGAGCCCTGGGGAACCCCACTGGTGACTGGCCTCCAGCCGGATTTAGCCCTATTTACCACCACTCTTTGGGCCCGGCCATCCAGCCAGTTTTTAACCCAAAGGAGGGTGTGCCTATCCAGGCCAGCAGTTATCAGTTTCTCAACCAGAACATTATGAGAGACTGTATCAAAGGCTTTACTGAGGTCAAGGAAAACTACATCCACAGCCCTTCCCTCGTCAACCAGGTGGGTCACCCTGTCATAGAAGATGATCAGGTTTGATTGGCAAGACCTGCCTTTCATAAACCCATGTTGACTGGGCCTGATCACCCGGATATTAGCAACCATGCTGGAATGATTTCTATAGTGATTAGGGAAAAGATAAGGAAGACTCTCCCATTGAGTCATGAGGTTCAGAATTGATCCCCTTGCTTTCTAAACTCCTTCTCAGAGAAGAGTCTAGGTGCAGCTGAATCCAGACTTAATCCCAGACTTGGTCGATGGTTTATGTCTAATAAAGTGGTGAGGAAAAACCTGTTGAGTCATGAGGTTTGGAGTGGACCCGAAACCACTCCTAGTCCTAGACTTGATCAATGGTTTATGACTAGAGATTAGATATGGAGATTTTAGTGGTAATTGTCCTGCAGGGTTGATGATGGCAGACTAGATTATATATATATAGTGAAAATGTTTATTGTAATTGGTAATTAATAATAATATATACGTAAAGTAAAAAGTTTGTTATAATTGATAACAATATATTCCAGGCTAAAAGACATTATTAGAACATTTACTACACGTTACAACAGCTATAGCATTAAATCAATATTCAAATACTCAAACTGATCACTACTGAATAATAGTTCAAAGTTAGCTTAATAAGTAATGATGTTATAGAGATTGATGTTTCTCATATCAACGATGACAATGGGTAGATCTCTTTCGCTCAGCCTTGAGGGGTAACTTTGAGGGGCATCCCCACGCAAAGGAGAAATCATATACACGCACTCCTTGGAGAACTGTATTAGGATCTCTGCCCTCTAAAGATGAGACTGGGCTTTTATAGGATAAAGTGATTGACTGACAGTCATTTGTTGCTAAACTAAGCCTTCTGGCTCAGCAAAATCTTATGAGTCTTTGGTTCCGCTTCGGAAACATCCGGACTCATTTCATCCTCTGCAACATCAGTTGAGTTATTCTTGTGGTTGTGGTTGCTGAGTCAGTAGTGTTTTCCAACACTAAAGTCAGCATTACTTTCTACCATGTCCAGACATTGCATGTAGGGCAGAGTGAATTCAAGTTCCATTCAAGTTGCCCTTGATGTCCATGGCCAGGTTTAATTCTATCAGGGCTTTAGCTTTCCTAACCTGATCTCTGGTTGCTCGGACAATTGCTCTGTATTCTTCCAGGCTAGCTGTCCTTGCTTCCACCCTCTGTAGGCCTTCTTTTTGTGCTTGAGTTGGTCCAGGAGCTCCTTTTTCAGTCATTCAGGCCTCCTGGTGTTCCTGCCTGACTTTCTCTTCATTGGGATGCACTGTTGCAGGATCCCTTCTGTGGACGGCCCAGAGTCATGACCGTACACCAATATGGTTAGAAATCATGCTCGTTTATTAAAAGCAACACACAGGTTATATAGCAGAATATGGCGTGACACGACTACATTCTACAATTGGCTTGCTTAGCGTAAACACACTCTCGTGGGTTATAGTGATAGGGCAGTGCTAGCAGACCACAGGTAATAAGCTCATCCCTTTAGTCTCCTCATTGCGGTCATCGGAGAGGCATCCAGGAGGCGTGCATCTTGGCAGGCTATCAATTGACATTTCCTTTTAAGGCCATTGAGTTAACTTGAAGGACAAAAGTAATCTAGTTGGTAACCTTGTGCTCTGGGGCCCAAACAGGGATTGTCCATACCCGAAAGAATATTATGGCCAGTCTCGGAGAGGAACTCCTCCACAATGCACCACTCCTGAGCTTGGAGGAGACGATCCTTGAGTATTAACCAGCTTTCTTGGGCCTCTCTTCCCGCTAGGACTTCATTCCATTATACTCTACCAAGCAGGTCCCTGAAGAGGCCAAAGTCTGCTCTCCTGAAATTCAGGGTAGTGAGCTTGCTCTGCTCCCTCCTCACAGCCCTAAGGATCTTGAACTCCACCATTTCATGGTCACTGCAGCCAAGGCTGCCCTTGAGCTTCACATTCCTCACCAGTCCCTCCTCCTCCTTTTTGGTGATATGTGGAGTGTCAGAATAGAAGGGTATAGGCTCTTTAGGAAGGACAGGCAGGGGAGAAGAGGAGGAGGAGTTGCCCTCTATGTCAAAGATCAGCTGGACTGCATGGAGCTGCACCTGGGGACGGAGGAGATGTCAACTGAGAGCTTATGGGTAAGGATTAAAGGGAGGGCAGGGACAGGGGACATAGTAGTAGGGGTCTCCTACAGACCACCTGACCAGGAAGACTGGGTGGATGAGGCCCTCTACAGATAGGAGCTGCCTCACGTTCACGAGCCCTGGTCCTCATGGGGGACTTCAACCACCCCAATATCTGTTGGAGGGACAACACAGCAGGGCATAGGCAAACCAGGAAGTTCCTGGAATGCACGGATGATTATGGCATCTGATCATTATTAGCCAGCTGGACTGAGTTGAAGATAATGAACTAATTAACTAATCAACTCAAGGTACTGATCCTGCCTACAAGAGGCAGGCCATTTCCTCCTGGCTGTGGAAGATGCAACAGTGTCCTTGGTGCTGCAGCCCAGGCTGGTGAGCAACAGATGATAACCTCCTTCTCCAAGTGGTAGAGGAACCAATGAGGAGAGGTGCTTTGCTGGACCGTGTTCTCACCAAAAAAAGAAGGGCTGGTGGGGAACGTGATGCTCAAGAACAGCCTTGGCTGCAGTGATCATGAAATGGTGGAATTCAAGATTCTTAGGGAAGCAAGGAGGGTGCACAGTAAGCTCACTACCCTGGATTTCAGGAGAGCAGACTTTGGCCTCTTCAGGCATCTCCTTGGTAGAGCACAATGGGATGAAGCCCTGGAAGGAAGAGGGGCCCAAGAAAGCTGGTTAATATTCAAGGATCACCTCCTCCAAGCTCAGGAGCAGTGCATTCCAACAAAGAGAAAGTCAGGTAGGAACACCAGGAGGCCTGTATGGACCAACTCGGGCACAAAAAGAAGGCCTACAGAGGGTGGAAACAAGGACAGGTAGCCCGGGAAGAATACAGAGAAATTGTCCAAGCAACCAGAGATCACGTTAGGAAAGCTAAAGCCCTGATAGAGTTAAATCTGGCCAGAGACATCAAGGGCAACAAGAAAAACTTCTATAGGCATGCCAGTGATAAAAAGAGATCTAGGGAAAACATAGGGCCTCTCCAGAAGGAAACGACAGACCTGGCTACCCAGGATATGTAGAAGGCTGAGGTTCTCAATGACTTCTTTTCCTCAGTCTTCACTGGCAAGAGCTCCAGCTGCACAGCCCAAGTCACAGAAGGCGAAGGCAAAGGCAGGGACTGGGAGAATGAAGAACCGCCTACTGTAGATGAAGACCAGGTTCGAGACCATCTAAAGAACCTGAAGGTGAACAAGTATAGGATCATAGAATCATAGAATGGTTAGAGTTGGAAGGGACCTCAAAGATCATCTAGTTCCAACCCCCCTGCCATGGGCAGGGAAACCCTCCACTACACCAGGTTGCCCAAAGCCTCATCCAACCTGGCCTTGAACACTGCCAGGGATGGGGCATCTACAACTTCTCTGGGCAACCTGTTCCAGTGCCTCTCCACCCTCTGAGTGAAAAATTTCTTCCTTATATCCAATCTAAAGGGATCTATGGGACCGGATGAGGTGCATCCGCGGGTCCTGAGGGAACTGGCAGATGAAGTTGCTAAGCCACTATCCATCATATTTCAGAAGTCGTGGCAGTCTGGTGAAGTTCCCAATGACTGGAAAACAGGAAACATAGCCCCCATCTTTAAAAAGGGAAAAAAAGAAGACCCAGGGAATTACAGGCCAGTCAGTCTCACCTCTGTGCCTGGCAAGATCATGGAGCAGATCCTCCTGGCGACTATGTTAAGGCACATAGAAAATAAGGAGGTGATTGGTGACAGCCAACATGGCTTCACTAAGGGTAAATCCTGCCTGACTAATTTGGTGGCCTTCTATGATGAGGCTACAGCATTGATGGATAGGGGAAGAGCAACTGACATTGTCTACCTGGACTTATCCATAGCATTTGATACTGTCCCACACGACGTCCTTGTCTCTAAACTGGAGAGACATGGTTTTGATGGATGGACCACTCGGTAGATAAGGAATTGGCTGGATGGTCGCACTCAAAGAGTTGTGGTCAACGGTTCAATGTCCAAGTGGAGGCCAGTGACGAGTGGTGTTCCTCAGGGGTCAGTACTGGGGCCAGTGCTATTTAACATCTTTGTTGGAGACATGGACAGTGGGATCGAGTGCACCCTCAGCAAGTTTGCAGATGACACCAAGCTATGTGGTGTTGTGGACAGGCTGGAGGGAAGGGATGCCATCCAGAGGGACCTTGACAGGCTGGAGAGGTGGGCCTGTGAGAACCTCATGAAGTTCAACAAGGCCAAGTGCAAGGTCCTGCACGTGGGTCGGGGCAATCCCATGCACAAGGACAGACTGGGCAGAGAATGGATTGAGAGCAGCCCTGAGGAAAAGGACTTGGGAGTGCTGGTGGATGAGAAGCTCAACATGAGCCGACAATGTGCACTGGCAGCCCAGAAAGCCAAACGTATCCTGGGCTGCATCAAAAGGAGTGTGGCCAGCTGGTCGAGGGAGGTGATTCTGCCCCTCTACTCTGCTCTCGTGAGACCCCACCTGGAATACTGCGTTCAGCTCTGGAGTCCCCAACACAAGAAGGACATGGATCTGCTGGTGCAAGTGCAGAGGAGGGCCATGAAGATGATCCGAGGTCTGGAGCTTAAGTACCTTCCAGTACTTAAAGGAGGCTTACAGGAAAGCTGGAGAGGGACTTTTGACAAGGGCGTGTAGTGATAGGACAAGGAGCAATGGCTTTAGACTGAAAGTGGGGAGATTTAGATTAGATATAAGGAAGAAATTTTTCACTCAGAGGGTGGAGAGGCACTGGAACAGGTTGCCCAGAGAAGTTGTAGATGCCCCATCCCTGGAAGTGTTCAAGGCCAGGTTGGATGAGGCTTTGGTCAATCTGGTGTAGTGGAGGGTTTCCCTGCCCATGGCAGGGGAGTTGGAACTAGATGATCTTTGAGGTCCCTTCCAATCTAAACCATTCTATGATTCTATGGACAGTTCTGCCTTTTTCAGGGACCTTGATAGGTTAAATATGACTTTTTGTTTTCCTCCTGTATATTTAATAGTTTAGAGTCCAATCATGGAAATTTGTGGATATGTAGCATGTTCAGTTGTGGGAGTAATAGAATATGGAGTAGGTTGATAGGTAGTAGGGATAGTTGTTGGTATAGCATGAGGTCTGGGGGTATATGTTAGCGTGACCTTTAAGAATAGTCCATTTTCACTCTTTCTTCCTTTATAAAAACTAATACAATTTGGTGTGAGGGACAGTATACTCTGCTTTTTGATTGACTTTGATTTATCTTTCTGACAACCATGTAGGTGTTTCCCTTTGAATAATTTGTAACATTACATTCAATAGATATTCTGTCACCTAGTGCAGCAGAAATAAGGTGACTCTGATTTGCTTTTACAATTGAGTAACTATCAGTGATTGTCATTGTTAGATTTTGTGTTGGTTCTCCCAATATTTCTGTATTTCCAACAATTTTAAACATGTATGGTGCAGAATATTACCATATGGATTAGCACAAATAAAAGCAGTGAGGGCCTCCACCCCATGCGTCGGGCTTCTCAAAGTGTTGATGATGAATGCTCCTGCGAGAAGGATGAATATTCCTCCAATGATCAATCTGATCTCCAAGGGAGGCATTCCAGTATCATTTCTGGTATCATTCCTGAAAAGAGAAAGTAATAGATGTTTTGGCAGGGTGATTCTGGACTGGTTATCCCTTTTAGTTAATAGCTAGATATCCTGGTTTAGTTCAGCCCACAACTAAATGCCACACAGCTGCTCACTCACCCTCCTCCCACCTCCTGGGAAGTGGGAAGAGGATTAAAGGAGAAAAGGGAAGAAGACTCGTGGGTTGAGATAAGAACAATTTACTACTAATAATGATATATTTAAAAAAAATATATAAAAATAATAATATATGATAAAAAATGTAAATATAACAATATATACAAACAAGTGATGCACAGTATAATTGCTCACCATGCAGTGACCAATGCCTGTTCCATGTTGGCAAATGATTCCAAAACAGATAAGTCCCAACATCACAATCCCAGATGAGTGAGAGACCCGAAAAGAGAGAGAGAGAACTCTGAGAGTCCGAGAATGCCAGAGAGAGTCCTTGGAAATGCAAGAGAGCAAGCCAAAGGGGAGAATTTCCTCTCGGTCAACCCTCATCTATATACTGGGCATGACATTGCATGATATGGTATACTCCATTGCCCAATTTGGCCCTCAATCCTAAATCTAAATTCAAATCATAAGGGGAGTTATGGACCCTTTGTCCCAGCTATGCTTCCCCCCTATCCTGTTGTGCTCCTGCACACTGATAAAACATGAGAAGCTGAAAAGTCCTTGAGGTCTCAGTGCCAAATATAAACATCAGTGCACTATTGTTCTAGTTTTAGCTGGGACAGAGTTTTTAACAGCCAGAAGAGCTCCGTGTTTTGGTTTTACTCAGAGGCTCGCTCTGAGAAGAATGTTGATAGCAAGCTGATGTTTGTGGTTGGATGTGAAACTCCAAGGTCTTTTCAGTGTGCGGAGTGCAGAAACACGGCGGGATAAGGGGGGAGCATAGCTGGGACAAGGGGGACACGATTCCCCTTGTGATTTGTGGTGGAACTTAAGATTGAGGGCCAAACTGGCCAATTAGTATTCCATATCATGCAGTGTCATGCCCAGTATAAAAGTGAGGGACAGCCAGGAAGAAGGGCTTTTGCACTTTGGCTCTTTTGCGCTTTGGCTCTTTTGCGCTTGCTGCGCTGTTGCTCTGTTGTTTTTCTTTCCTTTTTCTCTCTCTCTCTCTCTCTCTCTCTGCCCCTCTCTATTTCGGGGCCTCGCGTTCGTCCGGGATTGCAGCTTCGGGACGAGACGGGCTTCGCATATGAGGGGGTGGTGAGCACCTACATTGTATTAAATCATCTGTATTAAATCATTCTTATCTCAACCCACGGGTTTCCCGCTTCTCCTTTAATTCTCTCCCTCATTCCTAGGGGTGGGGGAGGGGGGTGACCGGCTGGGGGGGGGGGGGGGGTTTCAACCTAACCCACGACAGTCTTAATTGGCGCCCAACATGGGGCCCGAAGGGGTTAACATAATGATGTTGCTGGCTGGAATGCTGTTTGTTATGCTTGCGTACATGTTACCGGACATTTATAATTTATTGCCTTATTTACCCTATATGATGTTAGGCGGAATGTTTATGCGGTTTTCTGGCTCTGGGTGTTGGACCGGCATGAAAAGTATGTTATCGGTAATTAAGGGTTTTGCTATACTGTACGGTGTAACTCTGATACGATCATCGGTGCTGGGACCGGCTCAGTCTTTGTATTCGGCGATGCAGAGGGGGATGGTGATGTGGAGCTCGTTTATTAATTTTGAGCGTCACCTGGCGGATATCATCACCAATTATACCGGTGACTTTTCATTCACAAAAGCTTACGTTGATTTTGATAATGCCGAACATCATTGGAATAATTTAACCGATTTGATTGTCCTGCAAGGTCTCCTGAATATATGTTTAATTATCTATATATTCAAAATCAATCGGCCATTTAGGGGTGTATATCAATTTATTTCTCGGGTTATTGTGCTTGCCATCTCAACTCCCATGACAAGCAGTATAGCTACTCAGACTACAACGGTATCAGTTGCCCCCGTAAGGAAAAGAAAATGTATACAAAAGTTAGAAGATGAAGAAGAGCAATCAGGGCCATCACAACAACCAAATGAGGAAGAGCAATCAGGGCCATCAGAGCAACCAGACAAAGAAGAGCAACCAGGGCCATCACAACGATTGGAGGAAGAGCAACCGAGGAAATGTGTGCGAAAGTCAGAACGCAGAGGAGAGGATGATGATGATGAAGAGCGACCAGGGCCATCACGAGGAATGAAGTGGGAGCGTTCTGTTTCGCCCCAGAGAAAATCTCAATGGAGGAGGAGTGACATCATAGATGAGAGGATAACCACCAGATCTCTAAAAATGAGCGAGCTGCGAGATATTCAAAAAGATTATGGCCGTCTTAGAGGTGAGCCCATTGTCTCTTGGTTGCTCAGATGCTGGGACATGGGAGCCAATAGTCTGGAGTTAGATGGTAATAAAGCCAGGCAGCTAGGAGCCCTTGCTATGGATGGAGGCATTGATAAAGCAATTGGAAGAGAGACACAAGTTCGCAGCCTCTGGAGATGGCTCCTGGCAGCTATAAAGGAAAGGTATCCCTACAAGTTCGAGGTGCCATGTAATGTAAGCAAGTGGACCAACATAGAAAAAGCTATTCAGTATCCGAGAGAACTGGCTGTGCGAGAGTTGATTTATCTTGACTCGAGAAGCGGACCAAGACTCGAAGATCCAGATGACGTCCGGTGCACACAACCAATGTGGCAAAAGATTATACGGAGTGCGCCAGCAGCATATTCCACCTCATTGGCAATAATGGACTTTGGAGACGATGAAGCACCACTATCCGTAGGTAATCTGGTCACCTACCTCTGACGATATGATGATAATACTTCTATATGAACCTGTGTTGCGGCTGTGGAAAAGCTGTCTGAGGAGGTCCGAGAATTAAGAGAAAAAGTAGATTTCCCGCCACCTGAACGTTCTAGAATTTCAGCTGTTAGAACCAGGCGTTACCCTCCTCGAGAGGGACAAGAGAGACGGTACAGATCACAGGGTGAGCTGTGGTTCTACCTCCGTGATCATGGAGAAGACATGAGAAGGTGGGATGGAAAACCCACCTCCGCTTTAGAGGCCAGGGTACTTTCTCCAATTCCTCCAGGACAGCTGTTGCCCCAGTCTACAGTGAGCAGTCCAGTAGTCAAAATGGGAGGGCTGATCCTCCTAGCCAACCCTGCTGGTTCCTCTGATGAATATGATAACAGGCATTAGAGGGGCCCTGCCTCCAGCCAGGTGGAGGAGAGGGATAATCGAGTTTACTGGACTGTGTGGATTCGGTGGCCTGGCACATCATACCCCAGAAAGTATAAGGCTCTAGTGGATACTGGTGCCCAATGCACCTTGATACCATCGAACTTTAGAGGGGCAGAATCCATCTGTATTTCTGGAGTGACAGGGGGGGTCTCAACAACTGACTGTGTTAGAGGCTGAAGTGAGCCTAACTGGAGAGCGGTGGCAAAAACAACCTATTGTAACTGGCCCAGAAGCACCGTGCATCCTTGGCATAGATTATCTTAAGAGAGGGTATTTCAAAGACCCAAAAGGGTATCGGTGGGCTTTTGGCATAGCTGCAGTAGAGATAGAAGAAGGCAGACAGCTGTCTACTTTGCCTGGTCTCTCAATGAACCCTTTTGCTGTGGGGTTACTGAGGGTCGAAGAACAACAGGTGCCAATTGCTACTACAACAGTGCACCGATGGCAATATCGTACCAACCGAGACTCTCTAATTCCTATCCATAAGTTGATTCGTCAACTGGAGAGTCAAGGAGTCATCACAAAGACCCGCTCACCTTTTAACAGCCCCATATGGCCTGTATGTAAGTCCAATGGCGAGTGGAGGCTGATGGTAGACTATCGTGGCTTGAATGAAGTTACACCACCATTGAGTGCTGCCGTGCCAGATAGGCTGGAACTTCAGTATGAACTGGAGTCAAAGGCAGCCAGGTGGTACGCTACAATTGATATCGCTAATGCGTTTTTCTCAATTCCTTTGGCACCGGAATGCAGGCCACAGTTTGCTTTCACTTGGAGGGGCGTCCAGTATACCTGGAATCGACTGCCCCAGGGGCGGAAACACAGCCCCACTATTTGCCATGGACTGATCCAGACCGCACTGGAACAGGGTGAAGCCCCAGAACATTTGCAATACATTGATGACATCGTTGTATGGGGCAACACAGCAGAAGAAGTTTTTGAGAAAGGTGAAAAGATAATCCAAATCCTTCTGAAAGCAGGCTTTGCCATAAAACAGAGTAAGGTCAAGGGACCTGCCCAGGAGATTCAGTTTTTGGGAATAAAATGGCAAGATGGGCGTCGTCAGATTCCGATGGATGTGATTAATAAAATAACAGCTATGTCCCCACCAACCAACAAAAAGGAAGCACAAGCTTTCTTAGGCATTGTGGGTTTCTGGCGAATGCATATTCCCGACTACAGCCAGATTGTAAAACCCCTCTATCAAATAACCCAAAAGAATAATTTTGAATGGGGCCCAGAGCAAAAACAAGCCTTTGAACAAATTAAACAAGAAATAGTCCATGCAGTAGCCCTGGGACCAGTCCGGACAGGACAAGATGTCAAAAACGTGCTCTACACTGCAGCCGGGGAGAACGGTCCAACCTGGAGTCTCTGGCAAAAAGCGCCAGGGGAGACGCAAGGTCGACCTCTTGGGTTTTGGAGTCGAGGATACAAAAGATCCGAAACCAACTATACACCAACTGAAAAAGAGATACTGGCAGCATATGAAGGAGTCCGAGCTGCTTCTGAAGTGATTGGTACGGAAGCACAGTTGCTCCTGGCACCCCGATTGCCAGTGCTCGGCTGGATGTTCAAAGGGAGCGTCCCGTCTACACACCACGCAACTGATGCCACATGGAGCAAGTGGATCGCGCTGATCACACAAAGAGCTCGGATAGGAAACCTCAATCGCCCAGAAATTTTGGAAGTGATTACTAACTGGACTGAAGGTAAAGACTTTGGAATGTCACCAGTGGAGGAGGAGGTGACACGTGCTGAGGAGGCTCCACCTTATAATGAACTATCAGACAATGACAAGAAATACGCTCTGTTTACTGATGGATCCTGTCGCCTTGTAGGAAAACATCGAAAATGGAAAGCTGCTGTATGGAGTCCTACTCGACGGGTCGCAGAAGCTACCGATGGAGAAGGCGAATCAAGTCAGTTCGCAGAGGTTAAAGCCATCCAACTGGCTTTAGACATCGCTGAACGAGAAAAGTGGCCAATGCTCTATCTCTATACCGACTCTTGGATGGTAGCAAATGCCCTGTGGGGATGGCTACGGCAATGGAAGCAGAGCAGCTGGCAACGCAGAGGTAAACCCATCTGGGATGCCCCATTGTGGAAAGACATTGCTGCTCGAGTAGAGAAGCTGATTGTAAAAGTACGACATGTAGATGCCCATGTACCCAAGAGTCGGGCCACAGAAGAACATGAAAACAATCAACAGGTGGATCAGGCCGCCAAGATTAAAGTGGCTCAGGTGGATCTGGACTGGCAACATAAAGGTGAAAAATTTCTAGCTCGTTGGGCCCATGATGCCTCAGGCCATCGAGGAAGGGACGCCACATACAAATGGGCTCGCGATCGAGGGGTGGACCTAACTATGGACACTATTGCAGAGGTGATCCATGAATGTGAAACGTGTGCTGCAATCAAGCAAGCCAAGCGGTTAAAACCTCTTTGGTATGGAGGGCGTTGGTTGAAATATCAATATGGAGAGGCTTGACAAATTGACTAACCATAAGTGATTCCTAACCATAAGTTGATTCGTCAACTGGAGAGCCAAGGAGTGATCAGCAAGACCTGCTCACCTTTTAACAGCCCCATAAGGCCAGAGCATAAGTCCAATGGCGAGTGGAGACTGACAGTAGACTATCGTGGCTTGAATGAAGTGACAACACCATTGAGTGCTGCCGTGCCAGATATGCTGGAACTTCAGTATGAACTGGAGTCAAAGACAGCCAAGTGGTATGCCACAATTGATATGCTAATGGTTTGGTAGCAATCTCTGGACGTTTCAGATTTCAGAGCTGGGCTTTTCAGGATTGAGAAAGGGAGAAGTTTCCTTTTGGTGCCTAAGGAAAGGGCTGGACTGGATGTTCAAAGGGAGCGTCCCGTCTACACATCACGCAACTGATGCTACATGGAGTAAGAGGTGAAAGCCGTCAAACTGCCTTTAGACATTGCTGAATGAGAAAAGTGGCCAGTGCTCTATCTCTATACTGACTCATGGATAGTGTCAAATGCCCTGTGGGGGTGGCTATGGCAATGGAAGCAAAGCAACTGGCAACACAAAAGAAAATCCATCTGGGCTGCCCCGTTGTGGAAAGACATTGCTGCTCGAGTAGAGTAGCTACGTCATGTAGATGCTCATGTACCCAAGAGTCGGGCCACTGAGGAACATCAAAACAATCAACAGGTGGATCAGGCTGATAAGATTGAAGTGGCTCAGGTGGATCTGAACTGGCAACATAAAGGTGAAAAATTTCTAGCTCATTCAGCCCATGATGCCTCAGGCCGTCAAGGAAGAGATGCAACATACAGATGGATCGAGGAGTGGACCTAACTATGGACACTATTGCAGAGGTGATCCATGAATGTGAAACATGTGCTGCAATCAAGCAAGCCAAGCGATTAAAACCTCTTTGGTATGGAGGGCGTTGGTTAAAATATAAGTATGGGGAGGCTTGGCAAATTGATTATGTCACACTTCCACAAACTCGCAGTGGCAAGCGTTACGTGCTTACAATGGTGGAAGTGACCACTGGATGGCTGGAAACCTATGCTGTGCCCCATGCCACCGCCTGAAACACTATCTTGGGCCTTGAAAAGCAAGTCTTGTGGCGGCATGGCACTCCAGAAAGAATTGAGTCAGACAACTGGACTCATTTCCGTAGCAATCGTATAGACACTTGGGCCAAAGAGCATGGCATCGAGTGGGTGTATCACATCCCCCATCATGCACCAGCTTCCGGGAAGACTGAACGATATAACGGACTGCTAAAAACCACACCGAAAGCAATGGGTGGTGGAACCTTCAAACATTGGGATACGCATTTAGCAAAAGCCACCTGGTTAGTCAACACTAGAGGATCTGCCAATCGAGCTGGTCCTGCCCAATCAGAACTTTTACGTATTGTAGAAGGAGATAAAGTCCCTGTAGTGCACATGAGGAATATACTCGGGAAGACAGTCTGGGTTATTCCTGCCTCGGGTAAAGGTAAACCCATTGTCGTGGTTTTAGGCTGATCCAGCAACTAAAACTCACACAGTCTCTCCTTCTCCAGTAAAGTAGAGAGAAAAAAAAAAAAAAGGAACTGAGGGTTGAGACAAGAACAGAGGAAGCACCCACCAACCATGGTCTCGGGCAAAACAGACAGGGCTTTCTCAAAGCAAAACAGTTTATTAATGGTTACTTAGAAGGACAAAGGGAAACAAAACCAGTTACTTGAGAGGACAGAAAGAAACAAAACGAGATCTTAAAACCGACACCTTCCCCCCTGCCCTTTCCTTTTCCTCCCGGCTCTACCTCCTCCCCCCAGCAGCACAGGGGGCAGGGACTGGGGGGTGCAGGTCAGTTCATTCCGTGCTGTTACTGCTGCTTCTTTCTTAAAGGAGGAGGAGTCCTTACACCCTTTTCCCCTGCTCCAATGGATCCCCTACTCACGAGGAAAAATCCACAAACTTCTCCAGCATGAGTCCAGCCCACTGGAAACAATCCTTCCCACAGATTGCTCCAGTATGGGCTTTACCACAGTCTCGGGTACTTAGGGAGCTGTAGCCACTCGCTCCGGCGTGGGTTGTCACGCAGACTCCAGATGCCTCTCTGCCTTGTCGTGTGTCCCAACACGACCATCCTCAGGCTCAGGCATCTTCTCCCCACGGGCTGCGAGTGGGTCTCTACTCCACCGAGGCCGTCCTGGTTGCAGGGGGGCCGCCGGCCATCTCACCACCAGCTGCAGGGGAAACTCAGCTCCGGCACACTTCCTCCCACTCCATCCTCACTGACCTGGTGTTGATGCAGCTGTTTCTCTCAGATCTCAGTCCTCTCCAGGTGAACTCAGGCCAGTGGGCACCCCGGGAGTGGGGTGCCCCCGAGTTCCCCAGCTGACTCCGCCACCGCCATTCTCCGTGGGCGGCACCGGCCCGACGCAGGCAGCCGCCTGGCTGGGAGACAGGGAGCGGGGGCAGTGCCCTCCTCCCTTCTCTCCTCGCTCCTGGGCAAAGCACCTTTTCCGGTTCCTTTGTCCCGACTTAAATAGGGCAATTTGCAGAGGCGCCCTATTGGCTCAACCCCGAGGGGGATGGCAGTCTGATCTGGTGGCCAGAACTAAGCCTAACCCGGTTCCAAAACCAGGGAGGTCGCAGGGAGCAAAACCCCTCTCCTGCCACCAGAACCCCCACCCCCTCCACATCAAACCATGACACCCATTCATGGGATTGCTTTTGTTCAAGGACCTGGGTGCACTTGGTGGGTGATGCAGAAGGACAGGGAAGTCCGATGTGTACCTCAAGGGGATTTGATGTTGGGTGAAAATAGACGATAAAATGAATTGAATTGTTTGATATTAATTGCTGAATAACCCTGTCACTGCATACCATCATTGCTATGGTTGTCACATTAAACTAACGACGTTATATTAAGAATCATCCAGGTTAATGAAGAATGACCTTTGACAGAACCAGAACTGATTCCAGAAACCCAGCAACGTCCTCAAGATCAACATCTTCAAGCTGCAGACTGCAGACATGGACTGTTGCCAGATACACCAACTACGAGCTCCATATGTCACATGCAACAGAGACTATGTCATCTGTTCTACTGACTGTGCGAATTCCACATCATCTTTCCTGCCCTGAGAGACTGCTACAACAGATGAAGACCGGAGTTATGGACTAAATGAACTCAACACACCTTTTGGAGGGATGACCCATGGACTAAGGGAATATTATCCATGTATATATGTGAGGTTTGAGCATGACATGTATGGTATGGAATAAGGGGTGGATACTGTCCTAGCTTCAGCTGGGACAGTCAGCTCTTCTTTTTAGTAGCCAGAAGAGCTCTGTGTTTTGGTTTTAGTCTGAGACTTGCTCTGAGAAGAACGCTGACAGCGCACTGATGTTTATAGTCGGCACTGAGGCCTCAAGGACTTTTCAGCTGCCGTGTTCTTGCCAGCGTGCAGGAGCACAACAGGATGGGGGGAGCATAGCCGGGACGGGGAGTCCATGACTCTCCTTATGATTTGTACTTAGACTTAGGCTTGAGGGCCAAATTGGCCAATTAGTATTTCATATCATGCAGCATCATGCCCAATATAAAATAATAGTCAGCTGGAAAGAAGGACCTTTTGCTTTTCCAAGACTCTCACTTTCGGACTCTCAGTGTGCTCTTTCTGTTTCGCTCTCTATTTTCGGGCCTCTCGCTCATCCGGGATTGCGGTATCGGGACTTATCTGTTTCAGGATCGTTAGTTCGAGACGAGACCCACCCTCAATGTAAAAAATGTCTTCCTTAGATCTAATTGAAATCTCCCGTTCTTTCAGTTTAAAGCCATTGCCCCTCGTCTTATCACTACATGCCCTTGTAAAAAGTCCCTCTCCAACTTTCCTGTAGGCCCCCTTTAGGTACTGGAAGGCTGCTATAAGATCACTCCGGAGCGTTCTCTTCTCCAGGCTGAACAGCCCTAACTCTCTCAGCCTGTCTTCACAGCAGAGGTGCTCCAGCCCTCGAATCATCTTCATGGCCCTCCTCTGGACCCGCTCCAGCAGCTCCATGTCCTTCTTGTGTTGGGGACCCCAGAGCTGAATGCAGTATTCCAAGTGGAGTCTCACAAGAGCACAGTAGAAGGGCAGAATCCTCTCCCTCGACCTGCTGGCCACGCTGCTTTGGATGCAGCCCAGGATACGGTTGGCTTTCTGGGCTGCAAGCGTACATTGCCGACTCATGTTGAGCTTCTCATCCACCAGCACTCCCAAGTCCTTTTCCTCCGGGCTGCTCTCAATCCATTCTCCGCCCAGCCAGTACTTGTGCTTGGGCTTGCCTCGACCCATGTGCAGGACCTTGCACTAGGCCTTGTTGAACTTCATGAGGTTTGCACAGGCCCACCTCTCCAGCCTGTCTAGGTCCCTCTGGATGACATCCCTTCCCTCCAGCGTGTTGACCACACCACACAGCTTGGTGTCATCAGCAAACTTGCTGAGGGTGCACTCAATCCCACTGTACATGTTGTCGATGAATATGTTAAACACCACCGGCCCCTCTACTGACCCCTGAGGAACACTGTGGAAAAATAACAGGAATTGAGGGAATGGGAGAATATTGTCCCCCAAAGTTCAGCTTACATCTTAAACAATGAGCTGTAATATTAGAGCAGCTTTGAGGTGACACACTGTTGCTATTCCCGGGAACGGAGTGCACGGGAATGGATGTGTGAATGGGTAAGGCCTGCATCTGGCCTGATGGAACGTGCAATATCCCTGAAATGGGGAGGAGGGTGGCGTGGAAGCACCATGGCTTGTCCCTGTTATCAGAGATAAAGAGGAAGATAACAGCACAACTGTTGTCAAGAAAGACTGATCGCAACTGCCTCCTCAACAACAATGGTGGGATCGTGCCCTAAAGCTGAACTTTGCTCATTATAATGTCATTGTAATATAGAATCATAGAATCATAGAATGGTTAGGGCTGGAAGGGACCTTCAAAGGTCATCTAGTCCAACCCCCCTGCAAGGAACAGGGATATCTCCAACTAGATCAGGTTGCTCAGGGCCTCGTCCAACCTGGCCTTGAACGTCTCCAGGGATGGAGCATCCACCACCTCTCTGGGCAACCTGTTCCAGTGTTCTACAACTCTCATGGTAAAAAATTTTTTCCTAATATCCAATCTGAATCTACCTCCCTCTATTTTAAAACCATTACCCCTTGTCCTATCACAACAGGCCCTCCTGAACAGCCTCTCCCCATCTTTCTTGTAGGCCCCCTTGAGGTACTGGAAGACCGCTATAAGGTCACCCCGGAGCCTCCTCTTCTCCAGGCTGAACAGCCCCAACTCTTTCAGCCTGTCCTCATAGGAAAGGTGCTCCAGCCCTCTTATCATCTTCGTGGCCCTCCTCTGGACCCTCTCCAACTGGTCCATGTCCTTCTTATGTTGGGGGCTCCAGAACTGGACGCAGTACTCCAGGTGAGGTCTCATGAGGGCAGAGTAGAGGGGAAGAATCACCTCTCTCGACCTGCCGGCCACACTCCTCTTGATGCAGCCCAGGACGCGGTTGGCCTTCTGGGCCGCAAGAGCACATTGCCGGCTCATCTTGAGCTTCTCGTCCACCAGTACTCCCAAGTCCTTCTCCTCAGGGCTGCTCTCGATCCATTCTCCGCCCAGTCTGTATTTGTGCCTGGGATTGCCACGACCCAGATGTAGGACCATGCATTTGGCCTGGTTGAACTTCATGAGGTTGGTACGGGCCCACCTCTCCAGCCTGTCGAGGTCCCTCTGGATGGCATCCCTCCCTTCCAGTGTGTCGACAGCACCACACAGCTTGGTGTCATCGGCGAACTTGCTGAGGGTGCACTCCATGCCACTGTCCACGTCACCGACAAAGATGTTGAAGAGGGCCGGGCCCAACACGGACCCCTGAGGGACGCCACTCGTGACCGGTCTCCACTTGGACATTGAGCCGTTGACCACTACTCTCTGAGTGCGGCCATTGAGCCAATTCCTTATCCACCGAGTGGTCCATCCATCAAACCCATGCCTCTCTAGTTTAGAGAGAAGAATGTCGTGCGGGACAGTGTCAAAAGCTTTGCACAAGTCCAGGTAGATGATATCCATTGGTCGACCCTTGTCCACCGATGCTGTCACCCCATCATAAAAGGCCACCAAGTTGGTCAGGCACGATCTGCCTTTGGTGAAGCCATGTTGGCTGTCACCCACCACCTCCTTGCTCTCCATGTGCCTTAGCATGGTCCCCAGGAGAATCTGCTCCATGACCTTGCCAGGCACAGAGGTGAGGCTGACCGGCCTGTAGTTGCCCGGGTCCTCCTTGTTCCCCTTTTTAAAAATGGGGGTTATGTTCCCTCTCTTCCAGTCATCGGGGACCTCGCCAGACCGCCACGACTTCTCAAATACAATAGCCAGTGGCTTGGCAACTTCATCCGCCAGTTCCTTCAGGACCCGCGGATGGATCTCATCAGGTCCCATGGACTTGTGCACCTTCAAGTTCCTCAGATATTCCCGAACCTGCTCTTCAAGTACAGTGGGCGGTGGTTCATCCTCACAGTCCCTGCTAGTTCTTTCCACAGCTTGGGCAGTAAGACAAGAGGCTTTATCAGTGAAAACTGAGGCAAAAAAGTCATTGAGTACCTCAGCCTTCTCTATGTCCCGGGTAACCAGAGCACCAGTATCCTTCCGGAGGGGGCCTACATTCTCCTTGGACTTCCTTTTGTCCCCTACATACCTATAGAAGCTTTTCTTATTGCTTTTTATATCCCTTGCCAAATTTAATTCCTTCAGGGCCTTAGCCTTCCTCACTTGATCCCTGGTCACTCGTACAGCTTCTCTGTATTCCTCCCAGGCTATCTGTCTCCGCTTCCACCCTCTATAGGCTAACCTCTTCATTTTCAGTTGGTCCAGGAGCTCCTTGCTTATCCACGCGGGCTTCCTGGCAATATGTATGACTAGAGTCACTCAAAGCTCCACCTAAAAGTAGAGAAATAGTATAAAATGTTTAAAGAGAAATGGGATGTTAGGGTGTCCTAGTTTTAGCTGGGACAGAGTTTTTAACAGCCAGAAGAGCTCCGTGTTTTGGTTTTACTCAGAGGCTCACTCTGAGAAGAATGTTGATAGCAAGCTGATGTTTGTGGTTGGAAGTGAAACTCCAAGGACTTTTCAGTGTGCCGGAGTGCAGGAACACGGTGGGACAAGGGGGACACGATTCCCCTTGTGATTTGTGGTGGAACTTAAGATTGAGGGCCAAACTGGCCAATTAGTATTCCATATCATGCAGCGTCATGCCCAGTATAAAAGCGAGGGTCAGCCGGGAAGAAGGGCTTTTGCGCTTTGGCTCTTTTGCACTTTTGCTCTTTTGCGCTTGCTGCGCTTTTGCTCTGCTGTTTTTCTTTCTTTTCTCTCTCTCTCTGCCCCTCTCTGTTTCGGGGCCTCGTGTTCGTCCGGGATTGCAGCTTCGGGATGAGACGGGCTTCGCATATGAGGGGGTGGTGAGCACCTACACTGTATTAAATAATCTGTATTAAATCATTCTTATCTCAACCCATGGGTTTCCCGTTTATCCTTTAATTCTCTCCCTCATTCCTAGGGGTGGGGGAGGGGGAGTGACCGGCTGTGTGGGGGGGCAGTTCAACCTAACCCACGACATAGGGGCAAAGACTTCCATTGAAATGTCTGGGAGCAGTCGATGGGCTGGACCTCTCTTCCCCTCCCCCAATTGGGACGCCTATTGGGTGAGAGCTCTGTGTTATGCGCATTTACTTACTAACACCTTTCTAGCTAGTTAGTATTATTACTCATCAGTCCTAGTTTTATATTGTTTTAAATCAAATCTATTTTCGCAGTCAGTCCCTATCATCGGCTATCTTTGAGTCTGTCTCCTGTCACGAGCATCAGTATTAAAATTTGTTGTTCTAATATAAGTTTCCGGAAACTTTAATATAAGGGGGGATGACTCATTGTGCTGCCGGCGAGGTCCCTGAATAGGTTAGGCAAACACCCTCCGACTTAGCGGGCTGTCCAGGGTGGGCAGGCGGGTTGGATACAAGGGTCTTGTCTTGCTTGGGAAACTGGTAGACTGGTCGAATTGCTCCTGACTTTTATTGAACTGACCTCTATTTGTCAGATACTGTGTCATTCCATAACAAACACCACTCGTCACTGGCCTCCACTTGGACATCGAGCCGTTGACCATAACTCTTTGAGTGCGACCATCCAGCCAATTCCTTATCCACCGAGTGGTCCATCCATGATATCTGTATCTCTCCAGTTTAGAGACAATTATGTCATGCGGGACAGTATCAAATGCTTTGGACAAGTCCATGTAGATGATGTCAGTTGCTCTGTCCTTATCCACCAATGCTGTAACCCCATCGTAGAAGGTCACCAAATTAGGAGACCTATTAGCAGGATCATGCTGGTTTTAACATCCCAAGGATATTAAAAGTTCTCAAGAACTTTTGTAAATGATCTGGAGGAGAGGAGGAAAGTGATGTTCCCCCCTCCATGTATTGGCTATCCAAGGAGAAAACGCAACCGGTGTAATTGGTAGCAATGCCCACTAGATGGCTCTCGAAGTATGGAAATGAATCCACACTGCCGTTCTCTACACGCCCCGCCACCACTGAATACAGACAAAAAATGGATCCCACTACCAATGATTTTGTCATACCAGAAGCCAGCACCACACATTACAGCAAGGCGATACTCTCAATCAGCAAAGCGATAATCTTAATCCAACGCCTAGAGGTGGTAAACTCTGTATAAACACCAGCCAACATCATACACGGCAAGTAAGGTGCTACATAACACAACTCTGAAAGCAAATAAAACAACATTCCGATCAAGGCAGCACAATGAATGCTTATAGCAAATTTGTTTTAACACACTCTGATCAAATCTTTCGTTATCTCATCCCTTCTTGAGGGGTTCAGATAAAACTGCAACTATCACGCTCATAACCAGGCCAGCAACCAAACACCATGCAGCCACTCGCTCACCCTTCCCTGCCCCCGGAGGATGGGGGAGAGAATCGAAGGGGTAAAGGCAAGGAGACTTGTGGGTTGAGATAAGAACAATTTAATAATTGAAATAAAATAAAATAAAATCAACAATAATAATTATAATGATAATAATAAAATATACAAATGAGTGATGCACAGTGCAATTGCTCACCACTTGCTGACCAGTGCCCAGCTCGTCCCTGGCTAGCAATCCCAAAGGAGGGAAATCCCAAAACCGCAGTCCCAGAAGAGAGATAGCCAACTTCCTGGCCAACCCTTATTTATATATTGAGCAGGATGTTGCATAGTATGGAATATCCCATTGGCCAATTTGAGTCAGTTGCTCTGGCTATGTTCCTTCCCAGCTTCTTGTGCACTTGCACACTAGCAAAGCATGGGAAGTTGAAAAGTCCTTGATGTCTCAGCAACAACTATAAACATCAGTGTATAATCAACATTCTTCTCTTGCCAAATCCCATACTAAATCCAAAACAGAGTGCTATTCTAGCTACTAAGAAGAAAACTAACTCTATCCCAGCTGAAACCAGGATGTTAAGAAAGACTTTATGGTTTGGAGCATGAGTACTTTAGAGGGAATCAAAATTGCTGAAGAGCTACAAATTTTGTGAAGTGCTTCAATTTGTTAGTGACTAAAGTAGCACTGTAGTGAGTTTTGTAGGGCTTTTAGTGCAATCATATGCACAGCCTATAAATGTTCTTGTAATCTTCCTTAGGGTTTTTTTCCCCTCTCTATGTGTTTGGTGCTCTTGCTCATAAGACTCCCACTGTTAATATCAACATTTCTATTCAATAGGTGCAGGCGGCACACAGCCTCAGTCTGGACCAGGTGAAATGGAGGGGGATCATTGCAATGCTATCATAATAAAAGTAACCTGAAATTGTTGTTGGCATAAGTCACGTTAAAGGCAATCACTCCCTTGCTGTGAAAAAAAGAGCATATATTTTCACTCTCACATGTTTAAAGACTAAAAAGTTTGAGAAATTGAGATCAGAAAAAGCTTATAATTTAAAAAAAATATCCTAGGAAAATTATTAAAAATAAGTCCATACTAAGTTGTCTCTGTCTTACTAAGACTTATAAACATGAAATCACTTTTTTTGACAACGGACAGAATTTTATTCAAAGCGGTCTTAGGTATTCTAAAGAAAATGTCTCCTTATAGGACAACATGATTTGGTTATTTTGAGTGTTTGTGTGCATTCTTTCCCTTATTTTTTCTCCTTATTTTGTAAAGCAATATGAGAATAGTTCAATTTTCTTAGCAATCTCAAATGTTCATCCTTGTAAGGAAGGAAGGCTTGAAAGTTGTGGGTTTATAACGGAAAGATTTTGTCTTAAAATAAGAAAGGAACATTCATGTATCGTATCAATAGTGCATTTCCTGATCAATATTACACAGGGCAAAGTAAAAATTGCTAGTTGATTTACAATGTTTTCCACAAAAGCATGAATTTTTCTCAGCATTACATGTTTGGAATGATCTGACCTTTGTCATCTTTTTCATGTATTGTTTATGCCCTCTGAAATTCAACATCTGGTTAGTTGTAATTGGTCATAAATTGTTTTGTCTTCTGAATGAGTATAACTCAAGATCATAGAATCATAGAATGCTTTGGGTTGGAAGGGACCTTTAAAGGTCATCTAGTCCAACAATCCCTGCAGTAAGCAGGGACATCTTCCACTAGATCAGATTGCACAGAGCCCCGTCCAATGTGACCTTAAATGTTTCCAGGGATGGGGCATCTACCAGCTCTCTGGGCAACCTGTTCCAGTGTTTCACCACCTTTACGAATATCTTCCTTATATCTAGTCTAAATCTACTCTATTTTACTTTAATCATAGAATCATAGAATCATAGAATCATAGAATCATAGAATCATTTGGTTGGAAGAGACCCTCAAGATCATCGAGTCCAACCATTCACCCTGCATTGTCAGGATCCCTAAACCATGTTCCTCAACACCAAATCCACATGGTTTTTAAACACCTCCAGGGATGGGGACTCCACCACCTCCCTGGGCAGCCTGTTCCAATACTTCACAACCCTCTCTGGAAAGAAATTTTTCCTGATATCTAACCTAAATTTCCCCTGGCGTAACTTGAGGCCATTCCCTCTCATCCTGTCATTCATAACGTGGGAGAAGAGACCGACCCCCATCTCCCTACAACTTCCTTTCAGGTAATTGCAGAGAGCGATAAGGTCTCCCCTGAGCCTCCTCTTCTCCAGACTAAACAGTCCCAGCTCCCTCAGCTGCTCCTCGTAGGACAAGTTCTCTAAACCCTTCACTAGTTTTGTTGCCCTTCTCTGAACCCGCTCCAGCACCTCAACGTCCTTCTTGAAGTGAGGGGCCCAAAACTGGACACAGTACTCCAGGTGTGGCCTCACCAGTGCTGAGTATAGGGGAACAATCACCTCCCTGCTCCTGCTGGTCACACCATACATGCCAGGATTCCGTTGGCTTTCTTGGTTGCTTGGGCACACTGCTGGCTCATGTTCAATCGGCTGTCGACCAGCACCCCCAGGTCCTTCTCTGCTGTGCAGCTTTCCAGCCACACTTCCCCAAGCCTGTAACGCTGCAGGGGGTTGTTGTGGCCCAAGTGCAGGACCTGGCACTTGGTCTCGTTGAATTTCATATAGTTGGCCTCAGCCCATCGATCCAGTCTGTCCAGGTCCCTCTGTAGAGCCTCCCGACCCTCAGGCAGATCAACACTACCTCCCAATTTAGTGTCATCTGCAAACTTGCTGAGGGTGCACTCGATCCCCTCATCCAGATCATTGATAAAGATGTTAAAGAGAACAGGCCCCAACACTGAGCCCTGCAGAACACCGCTGGTGACCGGCCACCAGCTAGATTTAAGTCCATTCACCATCACTCTCTGGGCCTGGCTGTCCAGCCAGTTTTTGATCCAGCGAAGCGTACACCCATCCAAGCCATAGGCAGTCAGCTTCTGCAGAAGAATGTTATGGGAAACAGTGTCAAAGGCTTTGCTAAAATCGAGGTAAACAACATCCACAGTTCTTCCCTCATCCACTAAACGGGTCATTTTATCATAGAAGGAGACCGGGTTGGTCAAACAAGACCTGCCCTTCATAAATCCATGTTGACTGGACCTCATCATCTGACTGTCCTGTGCATGTCGCATGATAACACTAAGGATGATCTGTTCCACGAGTTTACCTGGCACTGAGGTCAGACTGACAGGCCTGTAGTTCCCTGGGTCTTCCCTCTTACTTTTCTCGTAGATTGGCATCACGTTTTCCAACCTCCAGTCAGCTGGTACGTCCCTTGTTAGCCAGGATTGTTAGTAAATGATGGAAAGTGGCTTGGTGAGCACTTAATACCATTACCCCTTCTCCTATCACAACAGGCCCTACTAAAAAGTCTGTCCCCATCTTTCTTATAAGCCCTCTTTAAGTATTGAAAGGCCACAATAAGGTCTCCCCATAGCTTTCTCTTCTCCAGGCTGAACAACCCCAACTCTCTCAGTCTTTCTTCATAGGAGAGGTGCTCCAGCCCTCGGATCATCTTCGTGGCCCTCCTCTGGACTCGCTCCAACAGCTCCATATCCTTCTTGTGTTGGGGACTCCACAGCTGAACACAGTACTCCAGGTGGGGTCTCACAAGAGCAGAGTAGAGGGGCAGAATCCCCTCCCTTGACCTGCTGGCCACACTTCTTTGGATGCAGCCCAGGATACGGTTGGCTTTCTGGGCTGTGAGTGCACATTACCGACTCATGTCCAGCTTTTCATCCACCAGTTTCCCCAAGTTCTTCTCCTCAGGGGTGCTCTCAATCCCTTAATCTCCTGGCCCATATTGATACCGGGGATAGCCTCGACCCACATGCAGGACCTTGCACTTGGCCTTGCTGAACCTCATGAGGTTCACATGGGCCCACTTCTTGAGCTTGTCCAGGTCCCTCTGAATGGCATCCCGTCCCTCAGGTGTGTCAACCACACCACTCAGCTTGGTGTCATCTGCAAACTTGCTGATGGTGCTCTCAATCCCACTATGTCATTGATGAAGATATTAAACAGTACTGATCCCAATATGGACCCCTGAGGGACACCACTCATCACTGATCTTCATCTGGACATTGAACCGTTGACCGCTACTCTCTGGATGCAACCATCCAACCAATTCCTTATTCACCAAATAGTCCATCCATCGAATCCTTCCCTCTCCAATTTAGAGAGAAGAAGGTTGTGGGAGATCGTGTCAAAGGCCTTATAGAAGGCCAGATAGAGGACATCCGTAGCTCTTCCCTTGTCCACCAATGTAGTCCCTCCATCATAGAAGGTCCTAAACCTCCCAATCTGAATCCTCATGGCAAGTGAGATTTACATTTGTCTAGCGGCGTGTATTCATTTTCTTGGGGATTGACTGGAAGCAAATGTCAGCAATTTAGTTCCCTCAAAATTGATGGGAACTTTCGCCTAAGGAAAAAAATCATTGGAATCTGAACCAATACTGACATAAAATTTGTATCAGTATTCACCCAGGTCTACTCATAATAATGAGCCTAAAGAGTTTCCTCCTTAGAGCACTCTTGTTAGAAACGTATTATTGAATTAATACATGATTACAGATATGCCACATTCTGCACTGTTATAGAATTTTGAAAAAATGGCAGTTAAACATTGACAGTCTGATTTTTATTTGTCACTTCTGAGACATCTGACCTTTTTAGGAAAAACTAGGAGAGCAGTTTTCAAAGACAAAAGTGCCAATTAAGACAACCACAGTGTTGTGCACTGTTGCACGCAAAAAAAAAAAAAATAAAATTGAGATTTACTTGATCTGTAACAGATACCTATTAGGAACACTCCCTCTTCCATAGAAGCTGTGATTGTTTACATTGCTTATAATTGGCTACAACACACTGCACTAGACAGAGGACGAATGATAAGTAGCTCTTATCCTTTTTCATGGTTTAAAAAAATGTCTGGGGCTGAATATCTCCAGAGTGAGCAGCAAGAAAGTATTCTAGCCATTGGCAAATGTTCCCCTTCATTTTTCCCTAGAATGGGCCACACGACAGAAGAAATCATCAGGGAAGAAGTGTGGGCAGGCTCGATTCGCAGCGCCACTGTCCCACTTCTTTTGAGGCAGAGCTCGGCTGTCCACCCTGTGACCTGGGGCTCCTCAGGGGCCTGTCTCTTCCCCTTTAGGATGGGAAAATGATCAGAAAGGGGAGGAAGAGGAAAGAAGAAGGGGGAGCAACTGCCACTTATCGCCACATATTGTGATTTTGTCTCTGGGAGGAAGAAACAGGACAGCAGCAGCTAAAGGGAATGGGAGTGGCTTTTGCAGGCTGTAGTCATGCTGTTTGATCGTGATTTTTCTGGTCTGTTTGGAGAAAAGAGGAAATTTCTTGGCTGCAAACAGGTGTGAAAGCCTGCTTTGTTCAAACTCCAGACTGGCATGTGGACAAACATGATAAATCTTTAAAACAGTATAAACCAAGGGATGGGATCGGAGGGATAAATAAAAGGAATAGTTTACATATCTGCTTTTCCCCCTTGCTTGGAAGAAGTTTGGTGTATTTTGCACTTTTTGCCTGTGAAGTGTTTCAAGACCAGACAATAATTACTTTATAAGCAGTTTTTCATAACTTCTTATTCACTTTGGGTGCCACGTTCAGTTTTCCACATGATTCTCTTGACAATTGCTTACTTTGTAATAATGACCAGAGCCTGAGAATAATTCTTTTACATTACAAGTGCATTCTTATAAACTATATTTTATGTTGGGCTGTAAAAGGACTTTGCACTCCAACACAAATGCAACACGATGTGAAGCTTTTTTTTTAAATAAAATTTATTCAAAATGTTCACTTTAATAAAAGTATTAATTTCCATGCTAGGCTATTTTTGCAATTAAATAATATTCATATTAAGATCTTTTAATGGCAAATGTAGCTAACATTTTATAGAATCATAGAATCATAGAATCATAGAATGGTTAGGGTTGGAAGGGACCTCAAAGATTATCTAGTTCCAACTCCCCTGCCATGGGCAGGGAAACCCTCCACTACACCAGGTTGCCCAAAGCCTCATCCAACCTGGCCTTGAACACTTCCAGGGATGGGGCATCTACAACTTCTCTGGGCAACCTGTTCCACTGCCTCACCACCCTCTGACTGAAAAATTTCTTCCTTATATGTAATCTAAATCTCCCCTCTTTCAGTTTAAAGCCATTGCCCCTTGTCCTATCACTACATGCCCTTGTAAAAAGTCCCTCTCCAGCTTTCCTGTAGGCCCCCTTTAAGTACTGGAAGGTTGCTATAAGATCACCCCGGAGCCTTCTCTTCTCCAGGCTGAACAGCCCCAACTCTCTCAGCCTGTCTTCATAGCAGAGGTGCTCCAGACCTCGGATCATCTTTGTGGCCCTCCTCTGGACCCTCTCCAGCATCTCTACTGAATTTTACTACTTCTCTACATTTTATCTAAAGACACAGCTGACAAAATGGAAGAAACCGAGTTTAATATAAAATGTGAATAATACATGATGAGAAAAAAATAAAAGTGAAGAGACATTTCATGATTTTGATATTTCCTAGGAGGTGGATTTTTTTCCCCCAGTATTAAGTATAAAACTAACTTTAAAAGATTTTCCTCCATATGGTTGTAAGATCTAGTCATAATGATAAGAAATAGTAATGATATCTTACATTAACTGTAGCAAATGAAATGAAAACTCATTAAAAAGAAAAAAAACGGAAGCATCACTCTCCTGTTCACCTGCTTCACAAAATCCTCAGACTCTGCCCTGCATCCTTCCCTCCTCAAAAATATTTAACATTTTCCATGTTCAAATATTTGATCAGAATAGTATATATGGAGAGAGGCAGCTTTTATATGTCATCTTTAATTATGCTTTTTGCAATATGGCCTAGGCAAGTGTCACGCCCTATCCTCTCCCATCAGCACTGCTGGGGATCTCAAGGGACCACCAAGCTGCCAGCACTGCCTTAGGCACAGTAGCCCCTAGGGGTCCCCAGTTCTGCACTTTGCCATACTGTGGACCGTCAGGAGTTACAGTGCAGGGAAAGGGCTCTAGGAGTGGACAACAAACTTGGAATGAAGCTGGAGCGGGACCTGTTGGGGAGAGCTCCCGTGGAACCTAGGGAAACAATTGTGGCAGCCATAAGTATGCAAGAGGGTACTGATGCATAAGGGGTTGGGGCACTCTCACAGCTCACTGAGACCCTGGTGTCCTCTCCTTCTCACAGAATCACAGAATCACAGAATGTTAGGGATTGGAAGGGACCTCAAAGGATCATCTAGTCCAATCCCGCTGCCGGAGCAGGACCACCTAGATTAGATCACACAAGAACGCGCCCAGACGCGTTTTGAACATCTCCAGAGAAGGAGACTCCACAACCTCTCTGGGCAGCCTGTTCCAGTGTTCTGTTACCCTTACTGGGAAGAAGTTCTTCCTCATGTTTAAGCGGAACCTCCTATGTTCCAGCTTATATCCATTTCCCCTTGTCCTATCATTGGATGCCAGTGAGAAGAGCCTGGCTCCATCCTCATGACAGTCACCCTTTGTGGATACTAAAAGGCTAGAAGCAGAAATTTTCCAGCTACTGCAGCATCCTGTGAAAGTTCTTTTTCCCATGCAGGCTAGCTGAGAAACAGTTTGAGGTTTTTGTAAACTAAGACTTTATCTTGCACCTGTAGCTTGTTATGCAGTCTTGTTTATGGCACACTGGGAAAGTTGTTTTGAAATGGGTGTTGTAGCATTTAGCCAATCACTCTGGGAGGTGGATGGTCAAGGGACCAATTGCCTTGGCCATCCTTGTGAACAATGTTATATATAATACGGATTTGTAATTAATAAACGGCTGATGCTGCTGCTGCCGCTGCTGATACTGCTGCTGCTGCTGTTGCTGTTGGCGTTGGTATTTTCTCCTGCACCTGAATTCTGTGTTGTTCTTCTCTCCGTCCCCGGCACAACAGCGACATTTGGTGATCCCGACGTGATACAACCGCAACTGAATTTAGAAGGTACGTGCTCCCCCCGAGGCTCCGGGGACAAAACTCTAGACTGAGAAGATGGGGCAAAGCTCCGTGAAAGAAAGCACGATATTTTCTGCCTTCAAAAATGTGATAACGATCGCGGGAGCTGACATAAGTGATGAAGCTCTCTGTGAATTGCTAAATTGGGCAGCAGAACATGAGTTTGTAGCTGATCCGAACACTGCCCTTAACCCAGAAGCTTGGGAACTGTTAGGGGATAAGTTATTTCATGAGACAGTGTTTGGAGATAAGAGCGTACTCGACCTGCTACGTACGTGGTGGTCGCTATACGGTATAATGCAGAAGTGGACAGCAGGAAGAGAAGGGAAAGAATTACTGGGCTCTGACGAATCTGCGGGTGAAGGCTCTGAAGGGGACGATGAGTTATTTGAGGGATCACTGACCCCGGACAGCACAGGCAGCGCACCCACCGCGTCTCTGCTGCCCTCGGGGACTGAGAGACTCGCGGGGACTGCGCGGAGGTCCTACCCCTCCCCGTGGGATTATGTTCCGCCTGAGTACCCCTCACCAGTGGAACAGTTAGCAAAACTAACCGGTCAAAGCAAAGCGTTGGAGCGGCCCCCCGCTCCTCCTCCGCACTACGGCCGCCCGTACAGCCGGCTGCTTCAGTTACCGCAGCGGGATCTGTCCTTCCTACGGCTCTGCCATTGCCGCAGTCAGGCACGGCAGCCGGGGTTCTACCGCAACCGGGAGGGGCAGGAGGTATCACGGCGGCGTCGGCTCCGGCGCCTTTGTGTCCCGCGCCAGCATCCGCGCATTTCCTGGCGCAAACGGCGCAGACGCCGGTGGCGGATTTCTCGGCACACCAGCGTACGGCGCTTTTGCGGGAAATACTACAGCAACTAGTGGTGCTGACGGAGGCGGTGCGACAGGCGCCGAGTGTGGCGCTGGCAGCCCCCCCCGACGGCGGCCCCGGAAGTGGCGCCGAGTGCGGCGCCGGCAGCCCCGGCGGCGGCGCCTGCACGGACAGTGATGCCGCCGCAAGCCGCAGCCCCCCAAGCTGCATTGCCGTGCGTAGCTCCGCAACCGTCCGCAGCCTCCGCCGCTACACCGCCTGCTGGCCCGGCACCTGTGCCCTGCCAGCCTTCCTCATCCGTGAGGCCCGATGATGCCAGCAGTGTTACTGCGGACTCGCTTACTACACTGCGGGAAACTGTGGCGGTGGTCAGACATCGGCAACCAGTAACACAGCTGGCCTACAGCCGTCCTTGGACGCTTCCCGAATGTAGTGTGACTGTGCGTCCAAAAAATTCAAAGCGGTTTTGGGAATTGGTCAAGAGGCGGGCTCTGGAGGTTGGGGACTGGGATTTAATAGAGAAAGTCGGGATGCCTAAAGATGAAAAGGGACCTGAGCGGGTTATTATAGTGCCTCAAAGTGCTGTGCAGGTAGATCAAGGTGGTAGTGAACCCACAGAGGGTATCATCCAAGCCTTTCCTGTACAGAAAGCTCTTCCTAACTCAGGTCAGTCTGACACACATGAAGTTATCGCTTGGAGAGTGGCCCAAGATTTGCAATCCAAAATGGCACAATATGGGCTAGGGTCTCCTGAAGTCATGCAGATTATTAGAGTGCTGAATACTGAGCTGCTCCCTCCATTTGATATTAAGCATTTAGGTCAGGTATTATTTCAACCTGTACAATATTCAGTTTTTGAGGCCAATTGGAAAAGGATGGCTGAAAAAGCTGCAGCTGGGAATATGCAACTGCCTCCAACTGATCCTAGACATGGAGTTCCAGCAGATGCTCTTATGGGAGCTAATGCCTTTTCTGATCCTGATCTTCAAGCCACCTGGCATCCTCAGGTCCTTGAGCAGGCTCAGAAGATTGGTATGGGAGCCCTATTAAAAGGCATGGACATGGCTGCTCCTAAAACACGATATGTGAAAATAACTCAGGGGCAGAAAGAGCATTTTTTATCTTTCGTGGAAAAGATTGCTGCAGCCCTCGAGAAGCAGGTCGAAGATGAGACCTTGCAGCAGCTGTTGTGCAGACAACTAGCAAGAGATAATGCCAATGATGAGTGTAGAAAGATCATAGATGCTTTGCCAGGGGAACCCACACTAACAGAGATGGTTGAAGCCTGTTCCAAAGTGGGATCTGAGAATCCTAAGTCTGCTCTGGCTGCAGTTCTGCGGCCTATTCAATTAAATTCTGATCATGGACTGAAAAGGCAACCTAAGGTTGAGAGCAAGCAGAAACAGATTAGACAAAAGAAGAAGAAGGAGAACAGGGAAGCTGCTCACTGCGAGAGATGCGATAGGCCAGGTCATTTTGCAAAATACTGTGAATCTATGTATGTCCTGGTTTTAGCTGGGACCGGGTTAGCTCTTCTTTTTAGCAGCTAGAAGAGCTCCGTGTTTTGGTTTTACTCAGAGGCTCGCTCTGAGAAGAATGTTGATAGCAAGCTGATGTTTGTAGTTGGACGTGAAACTCCAAGGACTTTTCAGTGTGCCGGAGTGCAGAAGCACGGCGGGATAAGGGGGGAGCATAGCTGGGACAAGGGGGACACGATTCCCCTTGTGATTTGTGGTGGAACTTAAGATTGAGGGCCAAACTGGCCAATTAGTATTCCATATCCTGCAGCGTCATGCCCAGTATAAAAGTGAGGGTCAGCCGGAAAGAAGGGCTTTTGCACTTTGGCTCTTTCGCCGCTTTTGCTCTTTTGCGCTTGCTGCGCTTTTGCTCTATTGCTTTTTTTTCCCTCTCTCTCCCAGTACTCCCACTCTCGGAGTACTCTCTCTCTCTCTCTGCCCCTCTCTATTTCGGGGCCTCGCGTTCGTCCAGGATTGCAGCTTCGGGACGAGACGGGCTTCACATACGAGGGGGTGGTGAGCATCTACACTGTGTATTAAATCATCTGTATTAAATTGTTCTTATCTCAACCCACGGGTTTCCCGTTTATCCTTTAATTCTCTCCCTCATTCCTGGGGGTGGGGGAGGGGGAGTGACCGGCTGTGGGGGGGGGTTCAGCCTAACCCATGACAATGTACCATGCCAATGGTAGACCCTTGACACGCTTGGGAAACTCGACCAGGAGCACAAAGGGGATGTGCGCTCAGACACAAATACTTCCCCAGGGCATGGCACCGACACAGGCCTACTCAGCCAGCTTAGAGCTGGCACCCAGGGATCAATCGGAGTGGATGTGCACACCGCAGCAACAGTCATCTTAGAATCCTGTCATGTTTATAAGGTTCCCTTGGATGCATTCGGGCCCCTAGGACAGGGACTGAGTGCATTGCTGGTGGGAAGATCTAGTGTCACCTCTCAAGGGATCTTTGTACACCCAGGAGTTATTGATGCTGACTTTACAGGCCAGATTTGTGCTATGGTTTCCACACCCACTCCCCCCGTCACTATTCCTGAAAAGACTCGAATTGCTCAACTTGTGCCTTTCAAGTCGTGTATTCCCAGGACAAAACAACGAAGTCGTGGAGATGGTGGCTTTGGATCTACGGGACTTCCGCAGGTCTTCTGGACCACAGACATCTCTAGCCAAAAGCCGCAGATGACGTGTACCCTAATCCTGCCAAATGCCCAGCCGTCCAAGATTCAGCTCCGAGGTTTGATCGACACGGGCACTGGCGTGACAATCATCTCCTTCTCTGCGTGGCCTCCTACGTGGCCTTTAGCCCCTGTGGGGTCAGCCATTGCAGGGTTGGGGGGAACCACACAGAGCTATTTAAGCGAACGACCTGTGGTGGTGAAAAATGCAGAGGGGCAAACAGCTACAGTTCAGCCCTATGTCACTGCAGGTCCGCTTAACCTCTGGGGGCGGGATGTATTGGCAGCTTGAGGGGTACGGATTGGGACAAATTTTTGATGGGGGCCACTGTGCTGAAGGGCGCACAGCATCCTATGCTGCCTTTGCGGTGGCTAGTGAGCAAACCCATCTGGCAACCCCAGTGGCCCCTACCAAAAGAGAAACTAGTCGCCCTTCATCAGTTAGTTCAGGAACAATTACAACAGGGACACCTTGAGCCTTCCACTAGTCCCTGGAACACTCCTGTTTTTGTAATTAAGAAAAAATCAGGAAAATGGAGATTGTTGCAGGATCTCCAAAAAATCAATGCAGTCATGGAAAGTATGGGGGCATTGCAGCCTGGTATGCCCTCACCCACCATGATTCCAGCAGGGTGGGAAATCCTGATCATTGATTTGAAGGATTGCTTTTTCACTATTCCTTTACATTCTGATGACAAGCCAAAATTTGCTTTTACTGTGCCTGCAGTTAACAATGCCGAACCTGCGAAGAGGTATCAATGGAAGATTCTACCTCAGGGCATGAAGAACAGCCTGACTATCTGCCAATGGTATGTCGCTCAAGCTTTGTCCGGAGTCCGCGAGCAGTTTCCTGAGGCATACTGCTACCATGCCATGGATGATATCCTGGTGGCAGCATCCACCCAGGACGAGTTGCTGAGGATACAGCCTCGGCTGCTCGCTGCTCTGCATTCTTATGGATTGCAGGTGGCTCCGGAGAAAGTTCAAAAGCATCCTCCTTGGAAATATTTAGGAGTCAAAATTCTGGATCAAACTATACAACACCAAGAGGTGCAATTCTCAGGTTCTATTAAAACCCTGAATGATGCTCAGAAATTCCTGGGTATCGTCAATTGGTTACGTCCTTATCTAGGGCTAACCACGGCACAACTTTCCCCACTTTTTAATATTTTAAAGGGGGACCCCGAGTTTAATTCAGCTCGGAAATTGACTCCTGAAGCGCGACGAGCGCTGGAGGAGGTTCAACAGGCTGCTTCTGCTCGTCAGGTTTATCGAGTGGATCCCTCCATTGATATCACTGTTTTCATTACCACTCCAGATTTTCACCCTACAGGTATCATTGGCCAGTGGAATAAACAGTGGCCCGACCCTTTGCATATTCTGGAATAGGTCTTTTTGCCACATCAGCCAAAAAAGACAGCACCCACATTGTTTGAATTGATCGCTTGTCTGATAATCAAATGCCACCAACAGTGTTTGCAATTAATGGCAGAGGATCCTGCAACAATTGTTCTTCCAGTACAGCAGGAACACTTTGAGTGGAGCCTTACTAACAGTGCTCCTCTCCAAAGTGCGCTGCAAAACTTTTCGGGACAGATTGCTTATTATCTGCCCAGCCATAAATTACTGCAATTGGCAAAATCGACAAGCTTTACCTTGTGGCCAAAAAACAGTCGGGTGCCAGTGCAAGGACCCACCGTCTTCACCGACGGGTCCGGGAAAACCGGGAAAGCTATTGTTACCTGGAAGGAGGAATCTGAGTGGCAGGTGCTGGAAGGCCACGAGTCAGGCTCAGCCCAGTTGGTTGAACTGAGGGCCGTTGCCATGGCTTTTCAGCCGTTCTCTCAGGTACCTTTGAATTTGGTCACTGATTCTGCCTACGTAGCAGACATAACCCAACGCTTAGATTGTTCACTTTTGAAGGAAGTGAATAATGCGGCTCTGTTTTCACTATTGAAAACTTTGTGGTGTGCAATTCAAGCTCGAGTTCATCCGTATTACATTTTGCATATTCATAGTCACACCAACTTGCCAGGTTTTATAACAGAAGGCAATGCCAGGGCTGACATGCTAGCTAACCCTGCATGGGTAGCGCCTCAGCCTGACAAAATTGCACAAGCCAAGGCATCGCATAGTTTTTTCTATCAAAGTGCGCATACCCTGCAGAAACAGTTCCACTTAACGCCCACTGAGGCTCGGGACATTGTCAGCGCTTGCGCTGACTGTCATGGACTTGCTGCACCTCTGCCATTGGGGGTAAACCCCAGGGGTCTAAAAGCCTTGCAGCTTTGGCAGACGGATGTAACGCATGTTCCTGAATTTGGCAGGTTTAAGGTGAGATGCACCTGCCTCGAGCGAAAGTCTGGGTACGGGACCTGCTCACTAAGAAGTGGGAAGGCCCGTGTGAGCTTATTGCTTGGGGTTGTGGGTATGCTTGCGTTCCCACAGATACTGGGGTACGATGGCTACCTGCAAGATGCGTTCGCCCTGACCTGCGGCACCAGAAGCAGAACAGGCAACCTCCAAGGCAACCTTCAAATGATGGCCAGAATGCAGATCATTCGATTGATGATCCTCCTGATGACGATCGAGACATCGACCATCAGCCCGGTCCTTCTACAAGCAGAGACTGAACTTTAAGTTTCTTATGTTATGGAGTCAGAATGTAGAGCAAACTACAGTTGACTGGACGTATAACTGGGTTTGCTATATGTGTATCTCTTATGGCATTGCTGGAGAATCTCTCTGCCCACTTTAAATTAGTCTTAAACAAAAAGGGGGAATTGTGGATACTAAAAGGCTAGAAGCAGAAATTTTCCAGCTACTGCAGCGTCCTGTGAAAGTTCTTTTTCCCATGCAGGCTAGCTGAGAAACAGTTTGAGGTTTTCGTAAACTAAGACTTTATCTTGCACCTGTAGCTTGTTATGCAGTCTTGTTTATGGCACACTGGGAAAGTTGTTTTGAAATGGGTGTTGTAGCATTTAGCCAATCACTCTGGGAGGTGGATGGTCAAGCAACCAATTGCCTTGGCCATCCTTGTGAACCATGTTATATATATATACGGATTTGTAATTAATAAATGGCTGATACTGCTGCCGCTGTTGCTAAGGCTGCTGCTGCTGCTGGCGTTGCGTTGGCATTTTCTCCTGGACCTGAATTCTGTGTCGTTCTTCTCTCTGTCCCCGGCACGGCAGCAACAACCCTTTACATATTTATAAACATTTATGAGGTCCCCCCTCATGAGGTCTCCTCTTCTCCAAGCTAAAGAGACTCAGCTCCCTCAGCCTTTCCTCATAAGGGAGATGCTCCACACCCTTAATCATTTTTGTGGCCCTGCGCTGGACTCTCTCAAGCAGTTCCTTGTCCTTCTTGAACTGAGGGGCCCAGAACTGGACACAATATTCCAGATGTGGCCTCACCAGGGCAGAGTAGAGGGGGAGGAGAACGTCTCTCCACCTACTAACCACACCCCTTCTAATACACCCCAGGATGCCATTGGCCTTCTTGGCCACAAGGGCACATTGCTGGCTCATGGTCATCCTGCTGTCCACCAGGACCCCCAGGTCCCTTTCCCCTGTGCTGTTCCCCAACAGTTCAGTCCCCAACTTGTACTGGTACATGGGGCTGTTCTTACCCAGATGCAAGACTCTACACTTGCCCTTGTATTTCATTACATTTCTCCCCAACAACTCTCCAGCCTATCCAGGTCTCTCTGAATGGCAGCACAGCCTTCTGGTGTGTCAGCCACTCCTCCCAGTTTAGTGTCATCAGAAAACTTGTTGACCATGCACTCTATTCCCTCATCCAAATCATCGATGAATATGTTGAACAATACAGGTCTCCTCCAGTGTCTTTCTTTTTTACCTTGCCTCATATGGTTTGACATTTGTGCCTGATTTCCAGCAGAAGCCTCAGTGACTTACACTGATATTACCTGCATCTCTTTGCCCTTTCCCTTCTTAATCTTCTACTTTTACAGGTGGAGAAACTGAGGCATGGAGCTAGCAAGACATAACTCTGACCACTTACTGGCCTATGACAGAGCCAAGCAGATTCCTAAATGCACCTGATACCTTGTCTTCTCTTTATCTTTTCCTCCACCCATTTTGATGTCCCCTTTATTAATCTTCTTGGAGATGGCAAACCATTTCTTAGACATTGTTAATCAAAAAACAGCATCAGGTAACCACAGACAGATACACTGTCGCGAATGGTTGATTTAGGCTGCTTAAAGAACCACTGTCAAAGGTATCAGCAAAAGTAGTTTTACTGAAATATGATGTTGTAAAAGTGCAACTTAACGAAGTTTGATGGCAAGGTTCACTCTATTACTTACTGCACAAATGATATAACAATGATTCAAACTACCAAGACAGAATCAAAGTTACCAAGACAAAATTAAAGTTACCAATACAGAATCTTAGTGCACTATAATACAAGATTATGTGCGATATCAGTCACTTAACAAAGAGCTGCAATTGGTAAAAGGTCTCTCTGCCTTGAGGAGTTGTCCTGGTTTCAGCTGGGACAGAGTTATCTCTTCTTTTTAGCAGCCAGAAGAGCTCTGTGTTTTGGTTTTAGTCTGAGACTTGCTCTGAGAAGAACGCCGACAGCGCACTGATGTTTAGACTTGGCACTGAGGCCTCAAGGACTTTTCAGCTGCCGTGTTCTTGCCAGTGTGCAGGAGCACAACAGGATAGGGGGGAGCATAGCCGGGATGGGGGGTCCACAACTCTCCTTATGATTTGTACTTAGACTTAGGATTGAGGGGCAAACTGGCCAATTAGTATTCCATATCATGCAGCGTCATGCCCAGTATAAAATGACGGTCAGCTGGAAAGAAGGGCCTTTTGCTGTTCTGGGACTCTCACTTTCGGACTCTCAGCATGCTCTCTCTGTCTTGCTCTCTATTTTCGGGCCTCTCATTCAACTGGAATTGCGGTATCGGGACTTATCTGTTTCGGGATCGTTAGTTCGGGATGAGATGGGCCTCGATCAAGGGGTGGTGAGCAATTGCACCGTGCATCACTCATTTGTGCATATTTATCATTGTACATAGTAGCAGTAGTAGTAAATTGTTCTCATCTCAACCCACGGGTCTTTTTTTCTTTTTCTCTTTTAATTCTCTTCCTCATCCCTGGGGGGTGGGGGAGGGTGAGTGAGCTGCTGTTTGGAGTTTAGCTGCCGGAGCGGCCTAAACCACGACAAGGAGCAATCTTGAGAGGTGTCCCAGCTCAAGGGGAGATCATCACCATGCAGCCAGCTGCTTAGCAGGGAGAACTCAAAGAAGGCTCATTTAGGCTGTCATATTTATGGAATAAAGTGGTTGACTCATAGTCAAATCACATGCCATGGAAAACGTATGCATGAGACTCCTCATATCCACAACTTTGTTCCTTGATAAATGAGTCTTGGAAAAGCCACTTGCTATTCATGTGTTAATCATGTAATTGGTGTTCCAAGCTCATATGCGTCAATGCTCACCATGTCACTCTGTTCCTTTGTGGGTTTCCAGAGAACAGATTGGAACTAGAGAAGTTCTTGGCCCAGTTACAGCTTAGACCTTTGCCTCCTTTGGAGCCTGAACCAAACTGCCACTAGTTTGGCCAAGGAGTGGAGTGCATCTGTCACATGCACAAATTTGTGCATTCTCCCTTCTTGTTGCTTAACTTCCTTCTTCTTATTCATGCACTAAAGTGTACATGAATTAGGTCTTGATATCAAAAGTGAACAGCAGAAAGAGTCTTTCATTAGAATTACCACTATATTCCTGAAACACATGGAAAAGTATTGAGCTTAAGTTTCAGTGATGTAGCAGGTCACACCCAAACTGATTCTGCTTTCTTTTATTGGAGAGATTTTCTTTGTGAGATAGTTTTGATACCGTAAAAGTCAGCAGAGAAAAACCCTCTAAGGCTTGTTTTGAAGTTTTAGAAGGCAGGCATTCTTTATTGCAGCACTGGAGACACAGGAGATAATTCCTCTGAACATGTCTGCTTTTGGTTGAAGTTAGTAGAGTTTATATAAGTCAATTGTATCCATATGTATTAGATTTCCAAGAATGATTATACATATTCATCCCATTTCCAAAAACTAATGATAATATTTGCATCCTGATTACACATGTGCCTTAAGTCCTTTGAGGTCTTCTGTGAGGGTCCTTTGGGGTCTTCAGGACCCTCTGGTGGTCGTTTTTTAAATGTCCTTTGGTTGAACTTTCTTTGGAGCATATGCTCTGAGGAAGCATCCAAGTGTCCTTTATTTTGATTCTAATGGTTAACCAGTTCTGGCTATTATTCAAGGTTGATCTGGTCTATGTTTAGCTCAAAGTGATTAGTTTTCTGCTCGTTAAAATTCTTGAATAATCATAGAATCATAGAATGGTTAGGGCTGGAAGGGACCTTCAAAGGTCATCTAGTCCAACCCCCCTGCAAGGAACAGGGATATCTCCAACTAGATCAGGTTGCTCAGGGCCTTGTCCAACCTGGCCTTGAACGTCTCCAGGGATGGAGCATCCACCACCTCTCTGGGCAACCTGTTCCAGTGTTCTACCACTCTCATGGTAAAAAATTTTTTCCTAATATCCAACCTGAACCTACCTCCCTCTATTTTAAAACCGTTACCCCTTGTCCTATCATAACTGGCCCTCCTGAACAGCCTCTCCCCATCTTTCCTGTAGGCCCCCTTGAGGTACTGGAAGACCGCTATAAGGTCACCCCGGAGCCTCCTCTTCTCCAGGCTGAACAGCCCCAACTCTTTCAGCCTGTCCTCATAGGAAAGGTGCTCCAGCCCTCTTATCATCTTCGTGGCCCTCCTCTGGACCCTCTCCAACTGGTCCATGTCCTTCTTATGTTGGGGACTCCAGAACTGGACGCAGTACTCCAAGTGAGGTCTCACGAGGGCAGAGTAGAGGGGGAGAATCACCTCCCTCGACCTGCTGGCCACGCTCCTCTTGATGCAGCCCAGGACGCGGTTGGCCTTCTGGGCCGCAAGAGCACATTGCCGGCTCATATTGAGCTTCTCGTCCACCAGTACTCCCAAGTCCTTCTCCTCAGGGCTGCTGTCGATCCATTCACCACCCAGTCTGTATTTATGCCTGGGATTGCCACGACCCAGATGTAGGACCTTGCATTTGGCCTGGTTAAACTTCATGAGGTTGGTACGGGCCCACCTCTCCAGCCTGTCAAGGTCCCTCTGGATGGCATCCCTCCCTTCCAGCGTGTCGACGGCACCACACAGCTTGGTGTCATCGGCGAACTTGCTGAGGGTGCACTCCATGCCACTGTCCACGTCACCGACAAAGATGTTGAAGAGGGCCGGGCCCAACACGGACCCCTGAGGGACGCCACTCGTGACCGGTCTCCACTTGGAGATAATAATTGGAGACAATAATCTATTGTTTAGATATAAAAAGGGCATATACAAAAAGAATACTATTTCAAATTTTCAGTATCAGTTTTAAAACAGGAAGTTTTATTCCTAAGTGTGCAGAGAACAATGACAGGTTTCTTCTACCTTGATTTCATTAATCCTAGTAAAGCATCAGTCAGAGCTCATCTTCATGAAGATGAAAAAATGATTTTACTAGTTAGAAAACTTAAGCTTGCTTTATAGTAGCAAGATAAACTATTAAAAAATACCTGTTTGAGTTAGGACCCAATTTTCAGGAGTCACATGAATACAAAGGTTTAGGACACAGATGAGAAAAATAGCTCAGGGGATCACAAGTATTGCAGGAGTAGTTTAAGACTACCATAATTGGTAGTTCCTAAGGGGGTACTGATATACTTGTGGCCTTATTTGTCCAATGCAATATGATACTACCTTTTACTTGTTGTAAGGTCCATATCCTCAGTTCTACATCACCTTCATGATACAGGCATAAGCATTGACCTTGATTCCCTACCATCCATTGGGCACTGCTCATTGTTCTATGTCTGCTTAAAGACTGGCCTTTTAGTTCCCACTTGAGAGTCTTTTGTATGCCGAGCAGGTGAGGCTTCCAACTTTGGTGTAATTTACAGGTTGTTGACAGATGTTGCTTCAGGCTAGTGCAGCAATGAGTGTTGGAGGAATTATATAGCCATCACCTAGACTGTTGGAGTGCAGATCCTTGAAGAGACTGCACGAAGAAAACCCTGTGTAAATAAAGACTGGAGCTCTAAAGTTAGGCCTCAAGGGCAGAATGCCCTTGAAGTTAAGGATAAGAAAACTATGCTGTATGATAAGGGAGTAGTGTTTGCTTAGAGCAGAGCTTCGCTAGGCAGGTACCTGTTTGAAATAAGCTGTTAAATATGACAAGCATATGTATCATCCAATAACGGTGTAGAAAAGGTGTGGTCTCAGGATTATTGGCAAATACTGTCTATATAAGCAATAAGAACTGCGCAATAAACAAGACTTCCTGCAGCTAACTCATATTGAGTCGTCTCAGTACTTCTCCAAATCCCTTCTCCGCATTATGGTGCCCGAACAGGGACGGGAAAAAAATGAGCTGGACTCACTATCGTTTCACTTGGGACATTATTACTTGTTCTGAACGAGTGTTATTTTAGCGGAGAAGGGACGGCGACTTCAGGCGGCCCATCGGGGAAAGCCGGGCGGATCTACTTCAGGCGGCCTATACGGGAAAGCCGACGATCCGCAGGATCCACATTCAGGCGGCCCATCGGGGAAAGCCGTGCAGATCTGCATACAGGCGGCCTATAAGGGAAAGCCGGAAGATCTGTAGGATCCACTGTCGCGGTAAGACGATGGAACGGGACGTTGCATTGTCGTTGTTGAGAAGCTTCTTAGAGGAGCGTGGATTAAAACTTGGAAAAAGATATTGGCCCCCCCTGATTGCAGGGGGGTATGCAAAAGATATTATCGTGAAACACGAAGAATTAGGAACCAAAAGAAAGAAGAAGTAAGCGACTGAAGAAAAAAAAAAAAATAAGCGACACCTGCCTCAACAGGAGGAGGTAAGCGACTGGGAACAATGGGAAGCACGGCTTTAACAGAACATAAGTCTGCACTTAAAGTGTTGACAAAGTGCTAGAGAAACCAGCACTATTAACAGTTCTGACTTGATAAAACTCCCGGTACTCCTGGTTTGGGTATCAGCCCATGTACCGGAGGCAAGCTCTTCAAATATATACCTGACAAGGACTTGGGACACTATAGACGTTAAACTTTGGCGTGCAGCCACCTGTGGGGATGCTGCTGGCCTGGAAAAGTCATCATCGAATCTTTTGATCCAGGGCCCCGAACGAAAGACAGACTTATTGCTTTCCCCCTCTTCCAACGAAGTCGGTACACCGGCACTCCTGCGCCGCGCCGCCCACCGCGCCCGGCGGCGCCCCGGGGACGCCGCTGCTGCTGCCGGCCGGGGCCGCGGGCGCGGCGTTTGCCTCGGCGCTGCCGCTCGTGTGCGGAGCGAGTCGCGGCTGGAGGGGACGGAGACGCGCGGCGGGCCCCGCTGCGCCGGTTCGTTCGCAGCTGATGGTCCCTCGGCGGGAGGGGGCGGCGGCGGTTACGGAGCGCGAGCGGCCGGAGCTGCGGCAACAACAACAACAACAGCAACAACAGCAAGGGGGGGCCGGCACAGGGCTGCTGGGTCGTCATCGCCACCCTGCCCCCCGCCCGGCTGAGGCGAGGGAGGGCTGACCCGTCCGTCCCTCCGTCCCCCCCCCCCCCCCCCCCGTCGCTGCTGCCCCCCCACCCGTCGGCCGCGCCTGGAGAGCGGCCCGCTTGGCCCCACCCCCCCCGCCCGGCTGAGGCCCGGGGCCCAGGTTGTACCGAGAGACAGCACATCTTAACTTGGATCGTCTCGATCGGCATCGCGGGAAATAACTAATCCTCTTCTGTTCCAGCAATTTCAACAATTAATATCAGTGTTGCAAAACCGTAAACATGCATATTCCATTGTACATCTGCGAGCGCACACCGCGCTGCCAGGGCCTATAGCAGAAGGGAACAGGCGAGCTGAGCCTCTCACGAGTGCAGCTCTGGTACCAAACTCGCTCGTGCAGGCAAACATCTTGCATGACTTCTACCATCAGAATGCTAATGCTATTAGGTGACAATTTGGTATAACAACAGAGCAAGCCCGCTCAATCGTACAATTGTGTAGTACCTGTCAAAATACGATCGTGCCACCAGTGAATGGTGTTAATCTTCGTGGTTTACGCTCGCAGGAACTTTGGCATACACTTCTTATCAGACATATGTATTTTTGTCATCATAAAGTATTGAGCATGTTGCTGGTATTTCTTACAACCCTACTGAGCAACCGATCATAGAATACGCACATTGTACTTTGGAGAATATGCTTTTGAAACAAGAAAAGGGAATGATGGGGAAATGTCCCAATGAAACAATAGCTAAAGTGTTATAAGTGTTAAATCTCTTAAATCGAGAGCTAAATATTTTGGGATGAATAAAATGTCACTCATGTCAAAATCAGGCACAGGCAAGGTTACAGCAAGTGGCTTTCCAACGGCTGACTGAATTGGCTACGAGAGCATTAAGACGTGTCCCTGATTTTTGGGACAGGGGAGGCTTCCTTTGCTTCCATTCGGCAGGGAGCACAGGAACCTTATGAGCATTTCTTTGATCAGCTACAAATGGCAGTTCAGAGATAAACAGAAAATCCGGCTACTGCAGATGTGTTGGTATTCCAGTTAGCCATTGAAAATGCTAACACAGACTGCCAACAAGCTCTTGATCTTATCAGAAATCGGGCAAAAACGATTGCAGATTTAGTAAAGGCGTGTCACAATGCGGGCTCGGAACACTATAAAGCAGAGATATTGGCAGCTAAATGTTTTGGTCAACAGTAATCACTGACACGTTGGTGCATTTAATTCCTACTGGTGTCTTTGGTCTTATATCACAAGGATTATGTGCACTATTGCTGGGACGATCATCCACCACAAAATTAGGATTGTTTGTACTCCCAAGGGTAATTGATTCAGAGAAAAAAAAAAAAAAAAAAGGCAAACAAACAAACAAAACACCAAAATGCTAGTAACTGCTTCTGCAGGGCTATAATAGAGCTTAGCAGGGTATTCCTTTGCATATAAGGGGAGATCCATGTACTATAGGGACTTTAAGAATGTATTTCCCTAACACCACCATGAACCTAAGTCATAGACACACCCGGAATAGGTGCAGCGCGCATGCTTATGATAGCTAGTGCGATTCCAGAGCAGAATTTTGGGAACCAGCTAAAATCATTGCAGCTTCAATATTTGCACCAGGAGTTGAAGTGGCACAGGTGTTAACTATACTGAATAAGTTGGGTTGTTGGCTTGCAAAACAAACTAATGCTACAGCTTCTGCTTTATCAATGCTCTTAATTGACAGGATGGTTAAAATCTTTAGTAAAGCAGACATTATATTGCTAGTAGTTCTTTTATGCATAGTAATAATCATCCCCTGCCTATTGTCACGCTCCCAGCGAACGGTACAGAGTACGGTTCATCAAGTAATGGTCATAGAAAAACAAAAAAGGGGAATTATGGAATCATACACACAGTTACAGTTAGGGTTTGACCTTGATGATTTAAGCCTGTGCTCCTTTCTGAAGTTGGGAAACACCGATAAAGAGGATGAGAAAGAAAAGGGAGTGTGAACAGCTGGTGCAGGGAGTGTGAGAAGCTGACATGGGGAGTTTGGGAAGTTGATATAGAGTGTGTGAGAAAATGATGTTTAGTTTAGCAAGTAAAAAATAGCTCCTTTTTAGGCATAGCCAATAGTAAAGTTAAAATAGGTGCGTGCACTATTGTTTGTACCCAATCACAGTTGGGTGAGGGCCGCGTGGACACATCGTGGCTAGAGTAATAATCTATAAAAGCTGCCTATATAACAACAATAAAGGTCACTCTGCTATCACAAAAGAATTTTGGACACAGACAGTCACAGCTGCACAGCCTCCTTTAACAGTAATCATTAATGGGAAGGCTTTTCTGGCCTAGTTGACACAGGGGCTGAAGTATCTATAGTGAAAAATCCTGACTGGCCGCCCTCTCGGCCTCTGATACAAGCCCTGGCAGCTGTGATCAGAGTAGGTGGAACACAGATCCCACAGCAGAGTGCACAGACCTTGTTAGTAGTAGGCCCAGGTAACAAACAAGCTATTTTGAGACCATATGTTTTTGATGTCCCATGTACATTATGAGGTCGGGATTTGTTGAATCACTGGAATGTGAGGCTAACCTCAAATTTTTAGCACGTCACTGATGTCCAGCCCTGACTCAAGCTGGCAAGCCGGTCTGGGTCGATCAGTGGCCATTAAAAAGTGAGCGGCTGGAGTGAGCTCAAAAATTAGTCGACGAACAGCTCAAATTAGGACATATAATTCTCTCCACTAGCCCATAGAATACTCCAAAATTTGTTATCTCAAAGAAATCAGGAAAGTGGAGATTTATGTTAAAAGATTTAAGAGCTATTAATGCAATCATTTCACCAATGGGTGCGTTACAACCGGGTGTACCAAATCCTACTATGATTCCAGAATGTTAGCATTTGATGGTGATTGATTTAAAAGATTGGGTTATTTCACCTTTTTACTTTTTTATTTATTTGCACCCTAACGATTGTCCTAGATTTGCCTTTTCAGTTCCAGTGCTTAACAATGAACGACCCACGCAACAATATCATTGGATTGTACTGCTTCAAGGAATGATGAATAATCCTACAGTTTGTCAATTGGTGGTAGATGATGCTCTCTGTCAGGTCAGACAGCAGATCAAGCTCAGCAGATTGTACGTGCCTGCCCCGACCGTCAACATATTGTGCCTTCAAATACTCCAGCAGGAGTAAATCCAACAGGTTTATGTGCCAATGAATTATGGCAATCTGATATTACTTACATTTCATCGTTTAATTGATCTAAATATGTGCATGTAACTGTTCTCTGCCTTTGTTGTTGCTACTGCTCACACTGAAGAAAACCATGGGAGTACCAAAGAAAATTGGGACAGACAGTGATCCAGTAGGGTGCCTTCTTACAGGATTGGGGAGTGACTCACACTACCAGTATCCCTCATTCACCTATGGGACAAGCTGTTATTGAACAAACTCATTTAACGTTAAAACAAATGCTTGATAAACAAAAAAGGGGCAGTCTTCCGTATATTTCCCCACAAGAGTTAAATTTATTAGGATCAAAATTTGTAGGTAGTGCCAGCAACAACCACGTTACACAAACATGTGTTGTTTTAATCTAAGTGACCATGGTGAGTCCATCCACGAACAATTGCAATGGCTTGGAGAGCATTCGGGGAGAATTGTGGTAGAGGATTGTATATTGATATGTAAACTGTCTTTATGTTTCTTATGATTTAGTATATTACGTGTGTGAAAGTTGTTTGTATATATTGCTTGTATATATGCTTTGTGTGTTTTTTCCAATCAGAAGTGAGCTACTGGAAGGAGAGGCGTTAACTGGTACCGAATTAATGACAAAGAATTACTAACTAGACTTAGTTGTGAGCACGTAACTTTGAAAAAGGAAGCTAGGAGAAATATGTTACAACTTAAAAAATCCGCTGTTGGCCAGCAGAGCACATACCTGGCGGCCTTGTTGCACGCACTGGCCACGCGTGCAGCAACGCCGTGTCAGTACCTATTTCATAGACTCTGCTGAGGGTGTAAAAGGGATGGCTCAGAGCGGAGCGGAAGGAGGCTGCAGAGCACACTTTGTGGATAAACAGGGGACGCCCTGAAGGTGCCGTGCCTGCCTCTCTTCTCTGCGATGACCCTGCCGATTGACACCCTCCTGCTCAGTGGAATCTTGGATATAGCAGAAATAGTAAAGCCCTCTAAAGGGAAGTAGTATGCTAGAAACTGCTTTTGCAAGGCTGTACCAAAACAACATGCTAGTAACTGGGGTTGACAGTCTCGTGCACAGGGTTTTCTTCGTGCAAGAAAAGAAAGGGGGATTTGTTGGAGTGCAGATCCTTGAAGAGACTGCACGAAGAAAATCCTGTGTAAATAAAGACTGGAGCTCTAAAGTTAGGCCTCAAGGGCAGAATGCCCTTGAAGTTAAGGATAAGAAAACTATGCAGTATGATAAGGGAGTAGTGTTTGCTTAGAGCAGAGCTTCGCTAGGCGGGTGTCTGTTTGAAATAAGCTGTTAAATATGACAAGCGTATGTATCATCCAATAATGGTGTAGAAAAGGTGTGGTCTCAGGATTATTGGCAAATACTGTCTATATAAGCAATAAGAACTGCGCAATAAACGAGACTTCCTGCAGCTAACTCATATTGAGTCGTCTCAGTACTTCTCCAAATCCCTTCTCCGCACTAGACCATGATAGGAATTATGTGAATGCCACCTCAACAGGGCTTTTTCCTAGGTTCTGCTTTAATAAAAGAATCAGAGTTATAATAGAACAGACTATTTCAGTTGGAAGGGAACTACAATGATCATCTAGTCCAACTGCCTGAACAATTCAGGGCTGACCAAGTTAAAGCATGTTATTAAGGGCATTGTCCAAATGCCTCTTAAACACTGACAGGCTTGGGTCATTGACCACCTCTCTAGGAAGCCTGTTCCAGTGTTTGACCACCCTCTTGGTAAAGAAATGCTTCCTACTGTCTAGTCTGAACCTCCCCTGGTGTGGCTTTGAACCATTCCCACATGTCCTATTGCTGGATACCAGGGAGAAGAGATCAGCACCTCCCTCTCCACTTCACCTCCTCAGGGAGCTGTAGAGAGCAATGAGGTCATCCCTCAGCCTCCTTTTTTCCAAACCAGACAAACTCAGAGTCCTTGGCTACTCCTCATAGGACGTTCCTTCCAGCCCTTTCACCAGCTTTGTTGCCCTCCTCTGGATGCATTTGAGTACCTTAACATTCTTCTTAAATTGTGGGGTCCAGAACTGCACACAATACTCAAGGTGAGGCCACACTAACGCTGAATACAGCAGGATAATCACCTCTTTTGACCAGCTGGTTATGCTGTGTTTGATGCATCCCAGGATGCGATTTGTCCTCTTGCCTGCCAAGGCACACTTCTGACTCATATTGAGCCTGCTGTTGACCAGCACCCCTGTATTGCGTTTGTGTGGGGAGATTTTGGTAGCAGAGGAGGGGCTACAGGGGTGGCTCCTGTGAGAATCTGCTAGAAGCTTCCCTGACTCCAAGTCGGACCTGTCTCTGGCCAAGGCCAAGCCAATCAGCAATGGTGGTAGCACCTCTGTGATAACATATTTAAGAAGGACAAAAAAAATAACCTGCTGGGGAACCTGCAGTGGAGAGAGAGGAGAGGCACGGGCCTTGCCCCCAGCCTCCTGCATAGGTGGCTGTCTTCACTGGGCCACTGCCACTCGCCTGTCGACAGGGTGGCAGCCACAGTGGCGTGCCTGGGGTGCCTCGCGGGCCCTTACATGGTCCCAGGCCAGGGAGCAGTTCCCCACAGTCCAGAGGCATTAGCTAAGGGCCTTCATTGCCCCTAAATTGAGACGCAGGGAGCACTCTGAACCTCCCGCTCCCAGAGCGTCCCCTGGGCAGAGCTCATCCCACTGTGTCGCAGCTGGAAGGCTTCAGGCGGCTCCAAGCAGACCAATGTTCTAATGCAAAGGCTTTAGGCTCTACTCTAAGGAAGGCCCACACTCCTCCAAGGCTCAGGAGGAAATGCCTCACCCTTAGGAGTAAACGCCCTGCCTTAAATAGTCAGGAGTCACATGATTTGCTAGATGGGTCAAGGCTATTGGTCACTTGACCATCCATCTCCCAGAGTGATTGGCTGAATGCCACAGCACCTGTTTCAAGGTAACTTTCCCAGTGTAACGAGCTACAGGTGTTTCTTAGTTAGCCTGCATAGGGAAAGAACTTTCACAGGATGCTGCAGCAGCCAAAAGGTTTCTCCACAATTCCCCCTTTTTGTTTTAAGATTAGTTTAAATCAAGCAGGGAGATTTTTCAGCAATACCATGGGAGATACATCTAGCAAACCAGTCATACATTTAGTTATTAATTCTAACTCCGATGGAGACTTGAAATTTAGTCTCTACTCATGGAAGGAACAGGTTGATGGCCGATGTCATTATTTCCATTAGAAGGGTCATTTGATTGATGATCTCCATTCTGGCCATCGTTCGGATGTTGCCTGTTCTGTTTCTGATGTTGCAGGTCAGGGCGGACGCATCTTGCGGGTAGCCATCGTACCCCAGTATCTGTGGAAACGCAAGCATACCCACGACCCCAAGCAATAAGCTCATATGGGCCTTCCCACGTCTTAGTGAGTAGGTCCCGTATCCAGACTTTTGCTCGGGGCAGGTGCGTCTCACCTGAAGACTGCAACGAAAGAAAGTGATTCAAAATAATGGGATTATTTGAATTTGATGGCACCGTAAGATGGTTAATTGTGTATAACGCTTTTTCTAGGCGACTCTGTGGGGTTTCTCCATGCATTCCCCCTTTTTGTTTTTCTAAAACACGCTTCAAGGTGCCATGAGCGCGTTCAACAATGGCTTGGCCAGTAGGAGAATGCGGAATACCCAAGGTATGATTTACATCCCATAGTTGTAAAAACTGCCGCGTCTTCTGTGAGACGTAGGCCGGGCCATTATCGGTTTTTATAGAAAAAGGCACGCCCAAGACCACAAAAGCGAGTTTCCAATGGGCAATGGCATCGCGACTTTTCTCCCCAGTATGAGCAGACGCCCACATAGCTGAGGAGAAAGTGTCAATAGACACGTGCACATACTTAAACCTGCCAAATTCAGGAACATGCGTTACATCCGTCTGCCAAAGCTGCAGGGCCTTTAGGCCTCTGGGGTTTACCCCCGATGGCAGAGGTGCCGCAAGTCCGTGGCAGTCAGTGCAAGCGCTGACAATGTCCCGAGCCTCAGTGGGCGTTAAGTGGAACTGTTTCTGCAGGGTATGTGCACTTTGATGGAAGAAATTATGCGATGCCTTGGCTTGTGCGATTTTATCGGGCTGAGGTGCTACCCATGCGGGGTTAGCTAGCATGTCAGCCCTGGCGTTGCCTTCCGTTATAAAGCCTGGCAAATTAGTATGACTATGGATATGGAGGATGTAATATGGGTGAACTCGAGCTTGAATTGCACACCATAAGGTTTTTAACAGAGAAAACAGAGCCACATTATTCACTTCTTTCAGAAGTGAACAATCTAAGCGTTGCGTTATATCAGCCACATAAGCAGAATCGGTGACCAAATTCAAAGGTACCTGCGAGAACCGTTGAAAGGCCATGGCAACAGCCCTCAGTTCAACCAACTGGGCTGAGCCTGACTCATGGCCTTCCAGCACCTGCCACTCAGATTCCTCCTTCCAGGTAACAATAGCTTTCCCAGTTTTCCCGGACCCATCAGTGAAGACGGTGGGTCCTTGTACTGGCACTCGGCTATTTTTTGGCCGCAAGGTAAAGCTTGTCGATCTTGCCAATTGCAGCAATTTATGGCTAGGCAGATGGTATGCAATTTGTCCTGAGAAATTTTCCAGCACACTTTGGAGAGGAGCACTGTTAGTAAGGCTCCACTCAAAGCATTCCTGCTGTACTGGCAGAACAATTATTGCAGGATCTGCTGCCACCAATTGTAGACAGCGCTGACGGCATTTGATTATCAGACAAGCAATTAATTCAAATAGCGTAGATGCTGTCTTTTTTGGTTGGTGCGGCAAAAAGACCCATTCCAGAATATGCAAGGGGTCAGACCACTGTTTGTTCCATTGGCCAATGATACCTGTTGGATGAGAATCTGGAGTGGTAATAAAAACAGTAATATCAATGGAGGGATCTATTCGGTAAACCTGACGAGCAGAAATGGCCTGTTGAACCTCCTCTAGTGCCCGTCGCGCTTCAGGAGTCAATTTTCGAGGTGAATTCAACTCAGGGTCCCCCTTTAAAATATTGAAGAGCGGCGCAAGTTGCGCCGTGGTTAGCCCTAGATAGGGACGTAACCAATTGATGACGCCCAACAGTTTCTGAGCGTCATTCAAGGTCTTAATAGAACTCGAGAATTGCACCTCTTGGTGTTGTATAGTTTGGTCCAAAATTTTGACTCCTAAATATCTCCAAGGAGGATGCTGTTGAACTTTCTCCGGAGCCACTTGCAATCCATAAGAATGCAGAGCAGTGAGTAGCCGAGGCTGTATCTTCAGCAGCTCGTCCTGGGTGGATGCTGCTACCAGGATATCATCCATGTAATGGTAGCAGTATGCTTCAGGGAACTGCTTACGGATTCCGGACAAAGCTTGAGCAACGTACCATTGACAGATAGTCAGGCTGTTCTTCATGCCCTGAGGTAGGACCTTCCATTGATATCTCTTTGCAGGTTCAGCGTTGTTAACCGCAGGTACAGTAAAGGCAAATTTTGGTTTGTCATTAGGATGTAAGGGGATCGTGAAAAAACAGTCCTTCAAATCAATGATCAAGATTTCCCACCCTGCTGGAATCATGGTGGGTGAGGGCATACCAGGCTGCAATGCCCCCATGCTTTCCATTACTGCATTGATTTTTCGGAGATCTTGTAGCAATCTCCATTTTCCTGATTTCTTCTTAATTACGAAGACAGGCGTATTCCAGGGACTGGTAGAAGGTTCCAGGTGTCCCTGTTGTAATTGTTCCTTAACTAGTTGATGAAGGGCGACTAATTTTTCTTTTGGTAGGGGCCACTGGGGTTGCCAGATGGGTTTGTTTGCTAACCATCGCAAAGGCAACGTAGGATATTGTGCGCCCTTCAGTACAGTGGCCCCCATCAAAAATTTGTCCCGATACATACTCCCCAGGCCGCCAAGACATCCCGCCCCCAGAGGTTGAGTGGAGCTGTAGTGACATAGGGCCGAATTGTAGCTGTTTGACCCTCTGCGTTCTTTACCACCACAGGTCGTTCGCTTTGATAACTCTGTGTGGTTCCTCCCAGTCCTGCAATGGCTGATCCCGCGGGGGCTAAAGGCCATGTAGGAGGCCATGCGGAGAAGGAGACGATTGTCACATCAGCCCCTGTGTCAATCAAACCTCGGAGCTGAATCCTGGACGGCTGGGCATCTGGCAATATTAAGGTGCAAGTCATCTGTGGCTTTTGGCTGGAGATATCTGCAGTCCAGTAAACTTGCGGAAGTCCTGTGGAACCAAAACCACCACCTTCACGACTCTGTCGTTTTGCCTTAGGGACGCTTGATTTGAAGGGTACAAGTTGAGCGATCCGAGTCTTTTCTGGTATTGTGACAGGGGGGGTGGGCGTGGAAATCATCGCACAAATTTGTCCTGTGAAGTCAGCGTCAATAACTCCTGGGTGAACAAAGATCCCTTGAATGGTGGTACTAGATCTGCCCACCAATAATGCACTTAGTCCATGTCCTAGAGGCCCAAACGCATCCAAGGGAACCTTATAGACCCGACAGGATTCTAAGACGACTGTTGTTGCGGTGCATACATCCACCCCGGCTGATCCCTTTGTGCTGGCTGAAAGCTGGCTGAGTAAGCCTGGGTTGGTATCATGCTCTGGGGAAACATTTCTGTCTGAGCGCACATCCCCATTGCGCTCCTGGGGAAGTTTCCCGAACGTGTCAGGGGTCGGCCATTGGCATGGTATAACGATTCACAATATCTCGCAGAATGGCCTGGCTTATCGCATCTTATGCAGCGAGCAGGTCTCCTGTTATCCTTGTTTCTTCTTCGTCTCGTCTGTCTTTGTCTATTGTCCCTCTTAGGTTGTCTTTTCAGTTCCAGGTCAGCATTTTTGGGTTGAATAGGCCGTAGAATTGTGGCCAGAGCAGACTTATAGCTTTCAGATTCTAGCTTAGAGCATGCTTCGATCATTTCTGTTAGTGTAGGCTCCCCTGGCATGGAATTTATGATTTTTCTACATTCTTCATTGGCATTGTCTTTTGCCAGCTGCTTACATAGTAGTTGTCTCAGGTTTTCATCTTCGACCCGTTTTTCAAGGGCTGCAGCAACTTTCTCTACGGAAGATAAAAAGTGTTCTTTCTGCCCCTGATAAATCTTCACATACCGTGTTTTTGGGGCAGCCATATCTATGCCCTTTAATAGAGCTCCCACGCCGATCTTTTGGGCTTGCTCAAGAACTTGGGGGTACCATGTAGCTTGAAAATCAGGGTCAGCGAAAGCATTGGCTCCCAGTAGAGCATCTGCTGGAGCTCCGTATCTGGGGTCAGTTGGGGGTAATTGCATATTTCCGGCTGCAGCTCTCTCAGCCATTCTTCTCCAATTGGCCTCAAAGACCGTATATTGTACTGGTTGAAATAATACTTGACCTAGATGTTTAATGTCGAATGGGGAGAGTAGGTCAGTATTTAATATCCTGATGATCTGCATGACCTGAGGAGAGTCTAAGCCGTATTGTGCTACCTTGGTTTGCAGGTCTTGGACTACCTTCCAGGCGATGGTTTCGTGTTTGTCAATTTGACCCGAGTTAGGAAGCGCCTTTTGTACTGGGAAGGCTTGGATAAGATCCTCTGTTTGTTCATTACTTCCCTGAACAATCTGCTCAGACCCCTTTTCAGGCAATCCAACTTCTTCTATTAGATCCCAGTCACCAGCTTCCAGAGCCCGCCTCTTGACTTCTTCCTAGAACCGTTTTGAATTTTTTGGACGCACAGTCACCTTGCATTCGGGAAGCATCCAGGGACGGTTGTGGGCTGGCCATGTTTGTTGTTGTCTGACTGTCGCCACGGCTTCCTGCAGTGATGAAACATTATCAGGCAGGGGTGTGTCCAATGGCTTCTGACAGGATGCAGACACTGGGCCAACGGGTCGTGTAAAGGCGGAGGCTGTGGCCGGTTGTGGAACAGTCCATGGAGATGCAGTCTGGGTTGCAGAAACTTGTGTCGGCACCACTGTCTGTGAAGGTGCCACTGCTGTTGTCAGTGGCATACTTGGCGCCACTTCCGGGGTCGTTGCTGGGCTGGTTGGCACGGCCAGCCCAGGTTGTCCCGGTACAGATTCGGCAGCAGTAACCTGCCGCAACATTTCCATCAATGCCGTTAGTTGTTGCGACATTCCTTGCAAGCCTGCCATAACCTGCTGTATTATGAAATGCGTTGTTCGGGGCTGCTCCATTTGTGCCCGTGGCAGATAGCTGGGCGCTATGGGTGATGCTGCAGGACATGAAGTTGCGGTAAACCAGGGTGCCATGCCCGGGAACTGTCCTTGTGGTGCCTGGTCTGGTTGAGGGGCCAATGGCGGAGCAGTAGGAAGAACATGTTCTGCTGTAATGGCTGAAGTAGCCGGTTGAGATGCAGAAGAAGGGGAGGCTGTTGGGGTAAAGGGTGGGGGACGCTCCGATGCTTTGTCTTGTCCGGAGGAGTATTCCCGCAAAAAACCACAAGGAGGACACTTGGGTTGGACATAATCTCGCAGGGAGGGGTAAAGCTTCTGTGCAGTCCCCACAACTTTCTCCATATCTGAGGACAGCGGGGGCACAACTGGTGCACTACCCATGGTCAGTCCCCTTTCAGATAATTCATCGTCCCCTTCAGAAACTTCACTTGTGGATTCATCAGAATCTGGCAATACTTTTTCCTTCCTTTCTACCGTCCATGTCTGCATTACATCATATACAGTTCCCCAAATACTTAGCAGACCAGTCAGGTTCTTTCGTCCAAATACTGTTTCATAGATTAGCTTATCCCCTAGCTGCTTCCACGCTTCTGAGCTAAAGGGGGTGTTGAGGTCGGTCAGGCATTCATGCTCTGCCACCCAATTTAGCAGCTCACAGAGAGCTTCATCACTTATTTTAGCCCCTGCGACTGTCATTGCAGGTTTGAGAACGGAAAACATCATGCTTTCTTTTGTGGAGCTTTGTCCCATCATTCTAATTTGCAGTTCATCCCTTGGAGCCCCGTGTACGGAAGCACGTACCTTCAGATCTTGGTTGTGGCTGGATCACGTCGGGGTCACCAGTTGTCGCAGCTGGAAGGCAGCTGGAAGGCTTCAGGCGGCTCCAAGCAGACCAATGTTCTAATGCAAAGGCTTTAGGCTCTACTCTAAGGAAGACCCACACTCCTCCAAGGCTCAGGAGGAAATGCCTCACCCTTAGGAGTAAACACCCTGCCTTAAATAGTCAGGAGTCACATGATTTGCTAGATGGGTCAAGGCTATTGGTCACTTGACCATCCATCTCCCAGAGTGATTGGCTGAATGCTACAGCACCTGTTTCAAGGTAACTTTCCCAGTGTAACAAGCTACAGGTGTTTCTTAGTTAGCCTGCATAGGGAAAGAACTTTCACAGGATGCTGCAGCAGCCAAAAGGTTTCTCCACACTACTGGGCGGAGCTCATCCTGCCAGGGCCACCAGGGTTCATCCGGTCAGTTGGGCCCAGTGCAGTAGTGGGGAGAGAGGAGCGAGATGTGAGAGAAACAACTACGCAGACACCAAGGTCAGTGAAGAAGGAGGGGGAGGAGGTGCGACAGAGCTAAGATTCCCCTGCAGTCCATGATGAGATGGCAGGCTGTCTCCCTGCAGTCCATGGAGGTGCAGCAGAGATCCACCTGCAGCCCATGGAGGACCCCATGCTGGAGCAGGTGGCTGCACTCGAAGAAGGCCGTGACTCCATGGGAAGCCCGTGCTGGAGTAATCTGTTCCTGAAGGACTGCGCCCTGTGGGAGGAACCCACGCTGGAGCAGTTCATGAAGAGCTTGTTGCGATTTAACCCCCAGCTTGTTGTGCACCTGCACACTGGCAAAGCATGGGAAGTTGAAAAGTCCTTGATTTCTTAGCAACAACTAAAAACATCAGCATATTATCAGCATTCTTCTCATACCAAATCCCATACTAAATCCAAAATGCAGATTATTTTAGCTACTAAGAAAAAAATTAACTCTTTCCCAGCGAAAACCAGGACAGAGCTGCAGCCTATGGGAAGGAATCACATAGAAGTTCATGGAGGACTGTCTCCTGTGGGCTGGAGCAGGGGAAGAGTGTGAGAAGTCCTCCCTCTGAGGAGGAAGGAGCGGCAGAAACAACATGTGACAAACTGACTGCAACTCCCATTCCCCATCCCCTTGCGCCGTTCGGGGCATAATTGGTGAGTGATCCCTCCCTGTCCTTGTCTTGACCCATGAGCCTTTTGTTATATTTTCTCCTCTTGGGGGGAAGGAGTGAGTGAGCAGCTGCATGGTGCTTAGTTGCCAGCTGGACCTAAACCGTGACAGTCCTCAGAACCCTTTCTGCAGGGCTGCTCTCCAGCCACTCCTCTCCCAATTTATACTTGTGCCAGGCATTACTCCGTCCTAGGTGCACAATTCAGCAATTGGACTTGTTAAATTTCATCCCATTAATCACAGCCCAATGCTCCAATCTATCTAGATCCTCCTGCAAGGCATCTTGTCCCTCAACAGAGTCAACAGCACCTACCAGTCTGGTACCATCAGCAAACTTCCTAATGGTGCACTGTGGGAAACTGCGGCTGGTCCGTGGATCCCAGGTCAGAAGATGAAGAAATTGACCTTGGAGAATCATAGAATCATAGAATGGTTAGGGCTGGAAGGGACCTTCAAAGGTCATCTAGTCCAACCCCCCTGCAAGGAACAGGGATATCTCCTACTAGATCAGGTTGCTCAGGGCCTTGTCCAACCTGGCCTTGAACGTCTCCAGGGATGGAGCATCCACCACCTCTCTGGGCAACCTGTTCCAGTGTTCTACCACTCTCATAGTAAAAAATTTTTTCCTAATATCCAACCTGAACCTACCTCCCTCTATTTTAAAACCATTACCCCTTGTCCTATCATAACTGGCCATCCTGAACAGCCTCTCCCCATCTTTCCTGTAGGCCCCCTTGAGGTACTGGAAGACCGCTATAAGGTCACCCCGGAGCCTCCTCTTCTCCAGGCTGAACAGCCCCAACTCTTTCAGCCTGTCCTCATAGGAAAGGTGCTCCAGCCCTCTTATCATCTTCGTGGCCCTCCTCTGGACCCTCTCCAACTGGTCCATGTCCTTCTTATGTTGGGGACTCCAGAACTGGACGCAGTACTCCAAGTGAGGTCTCACGAGGGCAGAGTAGAGGGGGAGAATCACCTCCCTCGACCTGCTGGCCACGCTCCTCTTGATGCAGCCCAGGACGCGGTTGGCCTTCTGGGCCGCAAGAACACATTGCCGGCTCATATTGAGCTTCTCGTCCACCAGTACTCCCAAGTCCTTCTCCTCAGGGCTGCTCTCGATCCAATCACCACCCAGTCTGTATTTATGCCTGGGATTGCCACGACCCAGATGTAGGACCTTGCATTTGGCCTGGTTAAACTTCATGAGGTTGGTACGGGCCCACCTCTCCAGCCTGTCAAGGTCCCTCTGGATGGCATCCCTCCCTTCCAGCGTGTCGACGGCACCACACAGCTTGGTGTCATCGGCGAACTTGCTGAGGGTGCACTCCATGCCACTGTCCACGTCACCGACAAAGATGTTGAAGAGGGCCGGGCCCAACACGGACCCCTGAGGGACGCCACTCGTGACCGGTCTCCACTTGGACATTGAGCCGTTGACCACTACTCTCTGAGTGCGGCCATTGAGCCAATTCCTTATCCACCGAGTGGTCCATCCATCAAACCCATGACTCTCTAATTTAGAGAGAAGAATGTCGTGCGGGACAGTGTCAAAAGCTTTGCACAAGTCCAGGTAGATGACATCCATTGGTCGACCCTTGTCCAATGGAGAGATTGCTGTGTACCCATGAAGATCTGGAAACTCCCTGAACAGAAGAAATGGAAACAACTTGCAGGTGCTGGAAGAGCCAGGGAACCATAAGATAAGGAGGAACTGTAAGATAAGAAACTGGACTGTGTTTTTGCACTAATTGCATGATGTAATGAATTTGGCTTGGATTATATAGAGCACGTGATCACCAATCATGTATTAGGTTAAGGCACGTGAACAGCTGTAGTTAACCAATCACCTAATTGCTTATGCTGCGTGCACTGTTAGAATTAGTATAAAAGCATGCTGAAACCTGCAAAACACACACGCACGCACAAATACTGCTTGAACCTGTGTATGTTGTGTCCGTCTCAACAGCGACATACAGCGACATCTGGTGACCCCGACGTGATACGTCAGGACACAAACTTTTTGACCGCAGGGTGAAGTGCGATGGAGACGGAGCCCAGCGTAGCTTGAGAGCGGCGGGGAAGCTGCGAATTGATACGGATCGACTTAGACACCTGGAGAGGTGTGCCGCTGGGAACGGGACAATGGGGAATAGCCTCACAAAGGAGGAGGAAGCCGTCCATTCTTTGTGGACGCTAATATTGAAAAGAAAAGGACTGAAAATGACTGTCATGGTTTGATGTGGAGGGGGGGTGGTTCTGGTGGCAGGAGAGGGGTTTTGCTCCCTGCGACCTCCCCGGTTTTGGAACCGGGTTAGGCTTAGTTCTGGCCACCAGATCAGACTGCCATCCCCCTCGGGGTTGAGCCAATAGGGCGCCTCTGCGAATTGCCCTATTTAAGTCAGGACAAAGGGACCGGAAAAGGTGATTCGCCCAGGATCGAGCAGAGAAGGGAGGAGGGCACTGCCCCCGCTCCCTGGCTCCCGGCCGGGCAGCTGCCTGTGTCGGGCCGGCGCTTCCCACGGAGAATGGCGGCGGCGGAGCCAGCTGGGGAACTCGGGGGCACCCCACTCCCGGGGTGCCCACTGGGCTGAGTTCACCTGGAGAGGACTGAGATCTGAGAGAAACAGCCGCATCGACAGCAGGTCAGTGAGGATGGAGCGGGAGGAGGTGTGCCGGAGCCGAGTTTCCCCTGCGGCTGATGGTGAGATGGCCGGCGGCCCCCCTGCAACCAGGACGGCCTCGGTGGAGCAGAGACCCACTCGCAGCCCGTGGAGAGGAGATGCCTGAGCCTGAGGATGGTCGTGTTGGGGTGCACGACAAGGCAGAGAGGCATCTGGAGTCTTCGTGACAACCCACGCCGGAGCGAGTGGCTACAGCTCCCTAAGTACCCGAGACTGTGGTAAAGCCCACACCAGAGCAATCTGTGGGGAAGGATTGTTTCCAGTGGGCTGGACTCACGCTGGAGAAGTTTGTGGATTTTTCCTCGTGGGTAGGGGATCCATTGGAGCAGGGGAAAAGGGTGTAAGGACTCCTTCTCCTTTAAGAAAGAAGCAGCAGTGACAGCATGGAATGAACTGACCTGCACTCCCCCAGTCCCTGCCCCCTGTGCTGCTGGGGGGAGGAGGTAGAGCCGGGAGGAAAAGGAAAGGGGGGGGGAAGGTGTCGGTTTTAAGATCTGGTTTTGTTTCTTTCTGTCCTCTCGAGTAATCAGTTTTCGTTTCCCTTTGTCCTTCTAAGTAATCATTAATAAACTGTTTTGCTTTGAGAAAAGCTCTGCCTGTTTTGCCCAGGACCATGGTTGGTGGGTGCTCCCTCTGTTCTTGTCTCAACCCTCAGTCCCTTTGGTTTTTTTTTCTCTCCTCTCTACTTTACTGGAGAAGGAGAGACTGTGTGAGTTTTAGTTGCTGGATCAGCCTAAAACCACGACAATGACTAATAATAACCTCCGAAAAATGTTGTTGTGGCGCAGCGACAAGGGCTTGAAGCGAACTCTGCCACAGCATTCAGTGTGTCTGTTTGGCAAGCCCTAGGGGAAAAACTATTTGATGCTGCTTCTGGTGGGGCAAAAGAAGCTACAGACTTATTGACAACGTGGCGATCACTTTTAGAGGCTTTGAAAGACTTGAAGTCTGAGCGCAATTGTTGGAGTGTGGATCTTTGAAGAGACTGCACGAACAAATCCCTGTGAAAATAAAGATTGGGAAGTTAGGCCTCCAGGGTGGAATGCCCTTGAAGTAAAGGATAAGAAAACTATGCTGTATGATAAGGGAGTAGTGTTTGCTTAGAGCAGAGCTTCGCTAGGCGGGTGTTTTTTGAAATAGTTAAACACGACAAGCATTATGTATCATCCAATAATGCTGTAGAAAAGGTGTGGTCTCAGGATGACTGACAAAAGTTGTCTATATAAGCAATAAGAACTGCGCAATAAACGAGATTCCTGCAGCTAACTCATATTGAGTCGTCTCTGGGGTCTTCAAATCCCGCTTCCGCACGTGATAAAGCAGAGGATAAGACGGACTCTGTTCCGATAACCTCCTCTGCAGTAAACGAGGTTGAGGGAGAGACTTCTGAAGTAAATGATAGCTCAGCTGGGAGGTTACCACCTGTGCTTAAGCCAAGAAAGAGTGCTGAAACCTGCTTGTTTAGTGGAGCCAGACTCCCTGGGAACGTATGTGTCCCCTGCAGAACAGCTAAAGGTGGCAGAAAAATCCTCAGGAACGTATGTGTCCCCTGTAGAACAGTTAAAAGCGGCGGAAAAATTTACTCCCTACAAGTTGCCTTGGCAGCAGCTGCAAGAGGCAAAAGAAAAATATGCAACTCCTAAGGTTGAAACATGCTCTCTCCCTTCTTCTCCATTGAATTCCTCTGATATTAAGGAGACAGAGGACGAACAAATACAGGATCAGTTATATCCCCCTTTACCGGAGAGTGACAGAGAGGATGATCCTATGAGAGATTTTGCTGAGATACCCACTATTTCTGCAAAGGGGGTGGGAAAACAGGGGGGTCTATCATGTCGGCCTCCCTTACCCTGGTCATGGGAGTTGCCACCTGCTACAGTGATGGTTCAGCCACGTAATGCAGCCATTCATTATTCTGTCGTTGGGATGATGCATCTGTAAACTACACTCCCTTTAAATCACTGTCCTCCTTTAGAGGGGGTGCTTCCCGGATTGGGGATGGTTCACTAGGCAGGGTTTAGAATAGTGAATTACTATCAATGTCCTTTTGTAATTTGGATACTTTAGCATTGCCCTCTTTAATTGGCATAATTTCATTTATCCCTTCCAGGTAAGCATACCGTTTGCGAACAGTGGGTTTCTGGGCAATGCCAGCAGGTGGTGCTGTGCCCTCGTGGACCATATCTAAAAGGCGGAAAGGTCCGCGAAGGATCACACTTTGCCCCTTCCTTATCTGTTCTACCCGCTTCACTGCTCGCACTAAGGACAACAGGCCTTTTTCAAGATCTGAATATCTTGTTTCAGTGTCATTAAAGGAGTGAGAGCTGAACTCCAGTGGTCTTTCTCGTCCGTCTGGTCCCTTTTGCCACAGATTACAATAGGAACCATGCTCACTGAATCCCCACTCTACACGGATGGGGTCTGTAGAGTGGATAGGACCGAGTTGTTGGAATAATCTCAGTTCCTTTATCAGGATCTCTAATGCATCCTCATGTTGTTTGGTCCAGTCCCATGATTTGTTTTTCTTAAGCAAGTTATACAGGGGATGAACAACAATGGAAAACCCAGCGATATGCTTACGCCAGTAACTTAAAGTTCCTAGGACTTGTTGTAACTCCTTTTTACTGGAAGGGTTTTGCCCATGTTCTATTTTTTCCAGGGTGTCTGGAGGAACAGAGGCAGCTCCTTTGATCCACCAGACTCCCAGGAATTTGGCCTCTTGGGCTGGCCCCTGACATTTGGATGGGGGTGTTTCTAGGCCCAAAGCTGTTAACTTTTCTTTTATGACATCCATCATCTGCTTGACTGCTTCTGGGTCCTCACCTCCAATTAGTATATCATCAATATACTGATAAACAGTGATATTTGGAGGGACAGGAATTTTTGCTAAAATTTTTGCTAATGCATTATGAGCAATAGTAGGAGAGTGTTTATATCCTTGAGGCAGTCTATTAAAAGTATACTGTGTTCATCTCCAAGTGAAAGCAAATTGTGCTTTATCTCTCTCTTCCAGAGGGATCATGAAAAACATGTCTTTTATGTCTAAAGCTGCCATCCAGGCATGCGCTGCTCCTTGAATTTGGATCATTAGTTCTGCAATGTTTGGTACAGCTGCTGTTAGAGGCACAGTGTTGGCATTTAATTGCCTGTAATCGATAGTGAGTCTCCACTGTCCGTTTGGCTTTTTAACCGGCCAAACTGGAAAGTTGTAGGGTGAGTGAGTGCGGGTAATTATACCTCGCTCCTCTAAGTCTTTTACCACCCCGTCAATCCCTGCCTGCGCTGCAGCTGACAACGGATATTGTTTTATGTTTGTGACTCGGGATGGGGGCAGGGGAATAGACACTTCTAACAGTTTCAGGCTTACAAAGTCAGAACCGACCTGCACCTGATTCCTGTCACTTCGTCCTGCAAAGCTCCACAACGAGCCATCGGGTAATTTCCATGTCCTCCCATATAACAGATCAAAACCTAAAATGTTAGTGTTGGCAGCCCTGACTAGTACCTTATCACGGGTTAATTTCTCCTCCCCCAGCAACCATAGGGTTACATTGGCTGTTGGCCACTCATTTACAACTCCTCCAATTCCTACAACTTTCACTTTGCTGCAGCTGTTTTTTATGTCTAAATCCTCAGCTGTTTCCTCAGTTACTACAGACATTTGAGCACCTGTATCAACATGGAAATCTGCATAAATTTTCCTTGGTCCAATTGGAATAGACACAATCGGGTCAGACAATTTGTTAGGGAGCCATTGTGTAGCTAATATCCATCGGAGAGGGTGGCTCACTGTCCTCCCCGGGGACTCACATTTTTTGGCTGGGGTTCTGATAGATCGATCAGATCTGACTGTGGTGCAGAAGGCACCTGTATATCTTTAGATTGCAGCTTATTGTGCGGCTGCCCTTTACTACTGCCACCACTCTTTACTTCAATAAAAGTTTGAACTATTTACAGAGACCTTCTGTGGTAGTACCTCACAGTAAGTGTACAGGCACTCCCAACTCTTGAGCTTGATTCCACCAGCCAGTCTGATTGTTAAGTTGGAATTTTTTCTCAAATTTAGGAGGTGGGGCAGTAAGTTGGTGGACTCAACGCGTACGATCTGTGGGTTTTTCTAGGATCATACTGACCCAACCCACTCGGCGCCCGTAACTGATTAAAACCCATAGTAAATCAGTCCAGCTAGGTATAGGAGCTGGCTGTTGCCTTCTCGGCAAGCCTGCATTTCTTGCAACGTCAGCTTGCAGATGATCCTGCATGACTAATAAATACGATTGCAGGCTAGCAGGGAGACCACGAATTAGAGGTGTTAAACATTCGGGATCAATGGGAGCCGACACAGGGGATCTCGTTCCCAAATTTCTGTTGTATATTGCTTATACACATGCTGCCTTTTGCACTGAAGAAGCCAAATCTGAGAGCCCCTTGGTGGTAATTACTAACAGATCACCTCTCTCCTGAGGATTTATACCACCTGCCCAGTATGCCGCTTGTGCAGTTAAGGAATAAACATGATTTCCAGGTGTAGTGTTTAAAAACACACCAGAGTCCCAAACACCTTCTGCCTCCTCCTCACTTAGCATAATATGATCTCCTCTGGTAAGGGAGACTCGCCACACATATTCAGTCTCTGTTTCGTCTGGGTGTCTGGAATATTTTTCTTGCAGTTTAGCTAGGTCTGCAGGGGACCAGGGGACTGTTCGCACTCTAGCATGAACTTCCCTGTTTTCGTCATAAGTTTCGGTCTTAACTATTGGTCTTAAAGGAAGTGGCTGGGAGTTGGGGTCGGGGGTCCCCGTAAATTCATTATCGTCATCCTCATCACACCAGATGTCCCTGTCCCAAGTCTCAGGATCTGCATAATGTGCTGATTTACGGAGATGTCTGACTGAAACAGAGATTGCCTTTCCAGCAATTCTCTCTCTTTGCGCTGTGCCTCGGTGAGCAGAGTTTTAAGGTGGTCCATTTCAGTTGTAAGGCGGTCCACTTCTGTTTTAAGGTGGTCCTTTTCAACTTTCATTAAGACCTTAGTATGATCCAATTCAGTCTTAAATTGATTATTCTCAATTTTAAGTTTATCATTTTGGGTTTCCAATTTTTCTTTCGTCTCCCTCTCAAAAGCCAATGATGATTTTAATACCTCATTTTCTGATTTCATGGTAGCGTATTCTACATTGGCAATCTGTTTAGAGGGGGCCGAAGAATCTTTAGCTTCCTGCTGTGTGCAAGACAAACAGGCTCCAAGCACAGCACAGATAACTCCCTTTTGGCCTTTTCTTTTACTTATTTTAAATCGCTGTTCAGCCTGGCATTGTTCAATGCGTTCTACTATTTTCTCCTCATCTCTCCAATGTTTCTGAGCCCACTCCTTCCCAGCTGGGGAAGGGGCACATTTATGTTTTTGTAGCAGTTTAGCCATGGCTATCCTGTCCGTGACGCCAATTTTACTGTCACGTTAAGTGGTTGAAGCGACCAGTCTGCAACTTGGAGAGTACACCAGTTTCGGTAGTACTATAACCCGATGTCCTTATAATAATAAGGGCAAGAAATCTCCAGGACTTTTGAATATAAATATATATTTTATTCATGACAGAATATAGATTCTTAGATAGCCAGTGATAGTGACTGACTACAAAAACAACTTTAATTGAAATACTGCAGTGTGGAGAAATCTTTTGGCTGCTGCAGCATCCTGTGAAGGTTCTTTCATCCAAATACTGTTTCATAGATTAGCTTATCCCCTAGCTGCTTCCACGCTTCTGAGCTAAAGGGGGTGTTGAGGTCGGTCAGGCATTCATGCTCTGCTGCCCAATCTAACAGCTCACAGAGAGCTTCATCACTTAATTTAGCCCCTGCGACTGTCATTGCAGGTTTGAGAATAGAAAACATCATGCTTTCTTTTGTGGAGCTTTGTCCCATCATTCTAATTTGCAGTTCGTCCCTTGGAGCCCCATGTACAGAAGCACGTACCTTCAGATCTTAGTTGTGGCTGGATCACGTTGGGGTCACCAGTTGTCACAGCTGGAAGGCTTCAGGCAGCTCCAAGCAGACCAATGTTCTAATGCAAAGGCTTTAGGCTCTACTCTAAGGAAAGCCCACACTCCTCCAAGGCTCAGGAGAAAATGCCTCACCCTTAAGAGTAAACGCCCTGCCTTAAATAGTCAGGAGTCACATGGTCTGCTAGATGGGTCAAGGCTATTGGTCACTTGACCATCCATCTCCCAGAGTGATTGGCTGAATGCTACAGCACCTGTTTCAAGGCAACTTTCCCAGTGTAACGAGCCACAGGTGTTTTAGTTAGCCTGCATAGGGAAAGAACCTTCACAGGATGCTGCAGCAGCCAAAAGATTTCTCCACACTGCAGTGATAATATAAAACAATTACTGATCAGTGATAATACTAAATAGCTAGCAAGATGTTAGTAAATAAGCACGCATAACACAATGTTCTTACCCAATAGGCGTCCCTAGTGAGGGGGGAGAAGAGAGGTTCAGCCCATCGACTGATCCCAGACATTCCGATGGAGGGGCTTCTCCCTAACATCCCCTTTGTTCTGCTGCCATTTTATACCTTTTTCATATCTTTTAGGTGGAGCTCGAGTGACTCTAGTCATACATAACTTTTATTAGTATTGGTGTAAATTGCTCTTGTGAGGGGTGGTCGCAGCTCAGAGGCAGGTGGAGGTGTGATTTAGTAGCTGAAGGACACAATTTCGCCATCACTGCTGAGGCAGCGGTTGTGATTCATTTCCCTTGATGGCATTTTTATGGTTATCTTTACCAGGTGCCTCTCATCCCTGATAACAGGGATGAGCCGTGATACCTTTGTACCACTCTACTCCCCATTTCAAGGATATTGAGGCCTTGTTTGTTCCTGGGAGCAGCAGCTGTGCTTCATCTCAGAGCTGCTCTAATATTAGCTGAATTCTGGGGAACAATATTCTCCCATTCCCCTCCAATTTCAATCATTTTCCCACAGCGACCCTTTTCACGGTGTAGGTGCTGATGTGTCGATGGGAATGGGTCAAGTGTTTAGCAATCTGGCAACTCAAGCACAGTGGCATCCCCAAATTCTTGTGCAAATTAAGCAAATAGGGATGCAAGCTTTAATGCGCATGGCAGAAATGGCGAGCCTAAGGCAAGGTATTCAACAATTAAACAAGGGGTCAGAGAACCTTTCTTACAATTTGTGGGAAAGTTGCAAGGGGCTATAGAAAAACAAGTATTTGACAGCAATTTTCGAGCCCTGTTAACAAAACAGTTGGGGAAAGATAATGCCAACCTTGATTGTCAGAGAGTTATTGAGACATTACTGGGGGACCCCTCTTTAGAGGAGATGGTTACTGCATGTGCTAAAGTCAGGTCTGTAGAGCATAAAATGACTGCACTGGCCACCGCCCTAGCTGCCTTGTGTGTTAAGGAGCAGAAGTGTTACAGATGTGGAAACCTGGGACATATAAAATCAGAATGCTCAGAACTGAAAGGTCAGAAGACAACAACAAATGCCAGAAAAGTTAATGGCTCAGTAATAGTTACTTGCCATAAATGTGGGAAAACAGGTCATTTTGCTAAACAATGTCCATCAAAGTTTTATACTAATGGTCAGCCAATTCAGGGAAACCGCAAAAAGAGCACGAGGGTGTTGGAATGTGGATCTTTGAAGAGACTGCACGAAGAAAACCCTGTGTGAATAAAGACGGGAGCTGGGAAGTTAGGCCTCAGGGGCGGAATGCCCTTGAAGTAGAGGATAAGAAAACTGTGCTGTATGATAAGGGAGTAGTGTTTGCTTAGAGCAGAGCTTCGCTAGGCGGGTGTTTTTTGAAATAGCCTGTTAAACACGACAAGCATATGTATCATCCAATAATGCTGTAGAAAAGGTGTGGTCTCAAGATGACTGACAAAAGTTGTCTATATAAGCAATAAGAACTGCGCAATAAACGAGATTCCTACAGCTAACTCATATTGAGTCGTCTCTGGGGTCTTCAAATCCCGCTTCCGCAGTGGCACCCAACGTGGGGCAAGCCACGGCCCCGGAGAATGAGCTGGACTCACGTTCGGGGTATACCTGGAGAATGAGCTGGACTCACGTTCAGGATATACCTGAAGAATGAGCTAAACTCACGTTCGGGACATTCCGGAGAATGAGCTAAACTCACGTTCGGGAGATTCCCGAAGAATGAGCTAAACTCACGTTCGGAATATTTATTACTTGTCGTGAACGAGTGTTTCGCGGAAGGAAGGACGAGCGACTACAGGCGGCCTATAGAGGAAAGCCGGAGTGGATCCACTGTCGCGCCGGAGAATGAGCTGGGCTCACGTTCGGCACATACCTGAAGAATGAGCTAACCTCACGTTCGGGATATTCTCGGAGAATGAGCTAACCTCACGTTCGGGACCCTATACTTGTTGTGAACGAGTGTGCTAATTCCGCAGAAAGAAAGACGAGTGACTACAGGCGGCCTATAGAGGAAAGCCGGAGCAGATCTACTGTCACGAATTAGGAACCAAAAGAAAGAAGAAGTAAGAATCTAAAGACAGAAAAAAAAATAAGCGACAACTGCCTCAACAGGAGGAGGTAAGAGACTGGGAACGATGGGAAGCACGGCTTTAACAGAACATAAGTCTGTAGTTAAGGTGTTGACAAAAGTGCTAGAGAAACAGAACAGCACCATTAACAGTACTGACTTGATAAAACTCCTGGTACTCCTGGTTTGGGTATCAGCTCACATACCAGAGGCAAACTCTTCAAATATATACATGACAAGGACTTGGGACACTATAGATGTTAAACTTTGGGACGCAGCCACCCGTGGGGATGCTGCCGTGCACCGACAGCTGACAGCCTGGTGTGCTGTGTTCGAGGCCTTGAAGGGCGCGGCGGGAGAGAGCGAGGGCGAGGGAACATCAGCGTCCGCCTCCCCCGGTAGCCCCGGCAGCGCCGCTGGCACCGGCAGAGCCAGCAGCCCCATCCCTGCCCCCCCCCCCCGGCAGAGGAGCTGTGCGGAGCTGCCGGCCTGGAAAAGTCATCATCGAATCCTTTTGATCCAGGGCCCCGAACGAAAGACAGACTTATTGCTTTCCCCCTCTTCCAACGAAGTCGGTACAGCGGACCCCCGCGCCGCGCCGCCCACCGCGCCCCGTGGACGCCGCTGCTGCTGCCGGCCGGGGCCGCGGGCGCGGCGTTTGCCTCGGCGCTGCCGCTCGTGCACGGAGCGAACCGCGGCTGGAGGGACGGAGACGCGGCAACAACAACAGCAACAACAACAAGGGGGGGCGGCCGGCACAGGGCTGCTGAGTCGTCGTCCCCGTCCGTCCCCCCCTCTCCCCCCCACCCCCAATCCGGCGGAGGTGAGGGAGGGCTGACCCTCCGCCGCCGCTGCCTCCCCACCCCCCCCCGCCGGCCGCGCCTGGCGAGCGGCCGCTTGGCCCCGCCCCCCCGCCCGGCTGAGGCCCGGGGCCCAGGTTTTACCAAGAGACAGCACATCTTAACTTGGATCGTCTCGATCGGCATCGCGGGAAATAACTAATCCTCTTCTGTTCCAGCAATTTCAACAATTAATATCAGTGTTGCAAAACCGTAAACATGCGTATTCCATTGTACATCTGCGAGCGCACACTGCGCTTCCAGGGCCTATAGCAGAAGGGAACAGGCGAGCTGAGCCTCTCACGAGTGCAGCTCTGGTACCAAACTCGCTCATGCAGGCAAAATCTTGCATGACTTCTACCATCAGAATGCTAATGCTATTAGGTGACAATTTGGTATAACAAGACAACAAGCCCGCTCAATTGTACAATTGTGTACTAGCTGTTAAAATATGATCATGCCACCAATGAATGGTGTTAGTCCTCGTGGTTTACGCTCGCAGGAACTTTCGCATACACCTCTTATCAGATACATGTATTTTTGTCATCATGAGGTATTGAACATGTTACTGGTACTCCTTACAATCCTGCTGGGCAACCGATCATAGAACACTCACATGGTACTTTGGAGAATATGCTTTTAAAACAAGAAGGGGGAATGATGGGGAAATCTCCCAATGAAACAATAGCTAAAGTGTTATAGGTGTTAAATTTCTTAAATCGAGAGATAAATATTTTGGGATGAATAAAATGTCACACATGTCAAAATCAGGCACAGGCAGGGTTACAGCAAGTGGCTTTCCAACAACTGACTGAATTGGCTAAGAGAGCATTAAGACGTGTCCCTGAATTTTGGGACAGGGGAGGCTTCCTCTGCTTCCATTTGGCAGGGAGCACAGGAACCTTATGAGCATTTCCTTGATCAGCTACAAATGGCAGTTCAGAGATAAACAGAAAATCCAGCTACTGCAGATGTGTTGATATTCCAGTTAGCCATTGAAAATGCTAACACAGACTGCCAACGAGCTCTTGATCTTATCAGAAATCGGGCAAAAACGATTGCAGATTTAGTAAAGGCGTGTCAAAATGTGGGCTGGGAACACTATAAAGCAGAGATATTGGCAGCTAAATGTTTTGGTCAACAGTAATCACTGACACGTTGGTGCATTTAATTCCTACTGGTGTCTTGGTCTTATATCACGAGGATTATGTGCACTAGCTGGGACGATCATCCACCACAAATCACGATTGTTTGTACTCCCAAGGGTAATTGATTCTAAAGAAAAAAAAAAGAAAAAAAAAAGAAAAAAAAATAAAAAGGAAAAACCAAAAAGGGGGAGCCTTCCGTATATTTCCCCACAAGAATCCTCAGACAAAGCTACATATGTTTTAAATTTTCTTAATTCGCCTGCTTCTAGGCAACATACTACGGCTGTGGATCATAATTTTAAACCCAGTGCCATTTTTGTACGAAAAAACAACAGTATATTATAAGAAACTGGGCTCAACTCATGGGATGGCCCTGTGCCTCTGCTTACATGGGGAAGAGGGTATGCTTGTGTTCTCTTTCCCACAGGTCCATACTGGTTACCAGCAAGAAACGTAAAGCGATGACAGAGACGCAGAATGAGGAAAATGGCTCAAAAGAGTTGTAATAGAAGATTGCATGTTGATATGTAAACTGTTTTTATGTTTTCTTATTGTTTGGTATATTACGTGTGTGAAAGTTGCTTGTATATATGCTTTGTGTGTTTTTTCCGATCGGAAGGTGTATGGATTCCACCCGTAGCTACTGGAAGGAAAAGAATTAACTGGTACCAAATTAATGACAAAGAATTACAAACTGGATTTAGTTGTGAGCACGTAACTTTGAAAAGGGAAGCTAGGAGGATTGTTATTGAACAACATGTTGCGATTCGCAAAAACTGCTGTTAGCCGGCAGAGCACATACTGGGCAGCCTTGTTGCACGCACTGGCCACGCGTGCGGCAACGCCGTGTCAGTACCTTTGTCATAGACTCTGTTGAGGGTGAAAAGAGATGGCTCAGAGCGGAGCTGAGGGAGGCTGCAGAGCACACTGTGTGGATAAACAGGGGACGCCCTGAAGGTGCTGTGCCTGCCTCCCTTCTCCACAACGACCCTGCCGACTGACACCCTCCTGCTCAGCGGAATCTTGAGTATAGTGGAAATAGTAAAGCCCTCGGAAAGGGAAGTAGTATGCTAGAAACTGCTTTTGCAAGGCTGTACCAAAACAATATGCTAGTAACTGGAATTGCCAGCCTCGTACACAGGGTTTTATTCGTGCAAGAAAAGAAAGGGGGAATTTGTTGGAGTGTGGATCTTTGAAGAGACTGCACGAAGAAAACCCTGTGTGAATAAAGACGGGAGCTGGGAAGTTAGGCCTCAGGGGCGGAATGCCCTTGAAGTAGAGGATAAGAAAACTATGCAGTATGATAAGGGAGTAGTGTTTGCTTAGAGCAGAGCTTCGCTAGGCGGGTGTTTTTTGAAATAGCCTGTTAAACACGACAAGCATATGTATCATCCAATAATGCTGTAGAAAAGGTGTGGTCTCAGGATGACTGACAAAAGTTGTCTATATAAGCAATAAGAACTGCGCAATAAACGAGATTCCTGCAGCTAACTCATATTGAGTCGTCTCTGGGGTCTTCAAATCCCGCTTCCACACGAGGGGGCGCGCGCAGGCACAAATGCCCTACAGTCCTGGCAACCCCTTTGCAGGAGCAATGCAGCATCCACAGACCAATTCGCAAACTTGAGTGACAAATTATCAGGGAAAACAGTCGGAGCTGCCAGGATGGATGTATCCATCGCCAACACAGTAACAATAAATAACTGTCAAATTCACAAAGTGCCTTTGGATGCATGGGGACCAATCGGTAAAGGACTTAGTGCTCTATTAATACAATGATCAAGTGGCACTTTGCAAGGGTTGATAGTGCATGTAGGAGTGATTGATGCTGATTATACAGGACAGATCTGTGCTATGGTATCTACTGCAACACCACCAGTAACCATTACTAAAGGGACTCAAATTGCTCAACTTGTGCCTTTTGTGAGTTGTGTTCCTAGAACAGAGCAGACTGTTCATGGCAACAACGGATTTGGATCTATGGGGAAACCATCTGTTTTTTGGTCCCAGGCTGTCACTGACAAGAGACCACAAATGATGTGCACACTTACAATGGATCATGCAACCCCATCGCAGCCAAAACTAATGGGTTTGTTGGATACAGGAGCTGATGTCAACATCATCGCGCAATGTGACTGGCCTTATACCTGGCCTTTAGTGTCGAATAATATGGGAGTAATGGGTCTTGGGGGGGGTTGCTAACAGTTTCATGGCCACCAAGCCTGTCCTTATTAGTAGCCCTGAGGGACAGAAGACCACTATTAGACCATATGTGACCACAGCACCCTTGAATTTGTGGAGGAGGGAATGTCTTGGACAATGGGGGGTGAAAATTACAACGGATTTTTAGTAGGGGTCACTGTGCTGCAGGGCGTGACACAGCCCACACTGGCATTAATATGGTTAACAGAAAAGCCTGTTTGGGTGGACCAGTGGCCCCTCAATCAAGAAAAACTCACAGCCCTGCACCTTCTGGTTAAAGAGCAATTGGCTGCAGGACATATAGAAGCCTCTCACAGCCCTTGGAACACACCTGTGTTCGTGATAAAAAATAAATCAGGAAAATGGCATTCGTTGAATGATTTAAGAAAGATCAATGAGGTGATGGCAACAATGGGGGCCTTGCAACCAGGGTTGCCCTCACCAACTATGATTCCAATACAATGGGAAATTGTAGTAATGGATTTAAAGGATTGTTTTTTACTATTCCTCTTGCTAACCAGGACATGGAGAAATTTGCATTCACAGTGCCTTCAGTGAATAACAGTGAACCAGCCAAAAGGTATCATTGGAAAGTTTTACCACAAGGTATGAAAAATTCACCCACTATTTGTCAGTGGTTTGTAGCGAAAGCCTCGATCCCTGTTCGAGCTGCATTTCCATCAGGGTATTGTTATCATTATATGGACGACATCTTACTAGCTGCACCTTTGCAGGTAATGCTATCTGAAATGGAGGCTGAAGCACGAAAGTCATTACAATACCATGGATTGGTGATTGCCCTAGAAAAAGTGCAACGCCAGCAGCCATGGTTGTACCTGGGTATGAAGGTGTTAGATCAAACGGTAATGCCACAACCAATTCAGTTGCAAATAGACGTAAAAACCCTGAATGATGTGCAAAAACTAGCAGGGGTGATTAATTGGGTCCGACCTTATTTGGGGTTGACGTCTTCCAAATTACAACTGCTTTTGGAGTTGTTAAAAGGGGACTCAGGCATTTCTGCACCACGAGTTCTAACTCCAGAAGCAAAACAAGTAATTGAAGAGGTGGAACAGGCAATCATGCAAAGACATGTATGGAGAATTGATTTAACTGTATCAGTACAAGTGTTTGTTTTGATAGATGATCTGATACCTTTTGCAATGCTTGCACAGTGGAATTCTGATTGGCAAGATCCCTTGCATGTTTTGGAATGGGCCTTTCTGCCCTTTAAAACTAAGAAAACTGCTCCTGGCCTTTTTGAACTTTTAGCTCAAATTATTATGAAAACTAGAGCTCGTTGTGTGGACTTGTTGGCAAGAGATCCTGAGAACATTGTGATACCAGTAAAAAGCGAATATTTTGAATGGTGCCTTGCCAACAGTTCAGCACTTCAAGCAGCAATGACAAATTATACAGGTCAAATTAGTTATCACCTGCCCTCACAGCCATTAATAAAAACGGGTGGCCAGATTCGATTTGCACAAAACCAATTAAGCCAGTCTGACCCTGTGCTTGGTCCCACAGTGTTCACTGATGGTTCAGGAAAAACAGGGAAGGCTGCCATTGTCTGGTATTATGGACATCAATGGCAGAACCGAGTGGAATACCAAGAAGGCTCTCCTCAAATTGTTGAACTGAGGGCTATGACTATGGTATTTCAGCAATTTTCTTGTCCTTTTAATGTTGTTACTGATTCGGCCTATGTGGCTGGGTTAGTGCAACGGTTAGACAAGGCTGTCCTTGGCCATGTTACTCAAGAAAAACTTTTTGGAATTTTAAAACTATTATGGACTGAAATTCAAAAGTGACACTCTCCTCATTACGTATTACATATTAAGAGTCATACGACCCTTCCTGGTTGTGATGGTTTGATGTGGGGGGGGAGGTTCTGGTGGCAGGAGTTGGCCACCAGATCGGACTCCCATCCCCCTCGAGGCTTGAGCCAATCGGTGCCTCCGCGAATTGCCCTATTTATGTTGGGACAAAGGAACCGGAAAGGTGTGCCTTTGCCCAGGAGCGAGGAGAGGGGAGGGGGGCGCTGCCCCTGCTCCCCAGCACCTGGCTGGGGCACCAGCCCGCACTGGGCCGGCACTACCCACTGAGGATGGCCGCAGCGGAGCTGCTTGGGGAACTCAGGGAGCGCCCCACTCCCGGGATGCCCACTGGGCCGAGTTCACCCAGAGAGGACTGAGATCTGAGAGAAATGGCCACACAGACACAAGGTCAGTGAAGATGGAACGGGATGAGGTGCACCGGAGCTGAGTTTCCCCTGCAACCGGTGGCGAGACGGCAGGTGGCCCCCCTGCAGCCAAGGCGGTCTTTAGTGGAGCACAGACCCACTCGCAGCCTGTGGAGAAGCCTACACTGGAGAAGAGATGCCCAGATAACTCAGTCGGTAGAACAGATGATGTAGTCTCTGCTGTGTGATGACCCACACCAGAGCGAGTGGCAACAACTCCCTAAGAATCCAAGACTGTGGTAAAGCCCGCACTGGAGCAATCCGATGGGGAAGGATTGCATCCTGTGGGTAGGACTCACGCTGGAGAAGTTTGTGGATTTTCCTCGTGAGTAGGGGATCCACTGGAGCAAGGGAAAATGGTGTAAGGACTCCTCCTCCTTTAAGAAAGGAGCAGCAGTAACAATATGGAATGAACTGACCTGCACTCCCCCATTCCCTGCGCCACTGGGGGGAGGAGGTAGAGCTGGGAAGAAAAGGAAAGAGGGGTGGAGAGGTGTTGTTTGTAAGATCTGGCCTTGTTTTCTTTTTATCCTTCTAAGTAACTGGTTTTGCTTGTCTTTATTCTTTTAAGTAACTGTTAATAAATTGTTTTACTTTAAGAAAGCTGAGTCTGCTTTGCCCGGGACCATGGTTGGTGGGTGCTTCCTCTGTTCTTGTCTTGACCCTCAGTCCTTTTATTATATTTTTCTCCTCTCCACTTTACTAGAGTGAGAGAGTGGCTGTGTGGAGTTTAGTTGCCAGATCGGCCTAAATCCACGACACTGTTTTTTTGGTGGAAGGAAATGCAAGAGCAGATGCACTAGTATCAGGCGTAGCAATGGGACCTACTCCAAATATTAAACAACAAGCTATTGCTTCTCATCAGTTTTTTCATCAGGGCTATCGAGCCCTGAGATGACAATTTTGCTTGTCCAATGCTGAGGCTTGTGCTATTGTTGCTGCATGTCCTGACTGCCAAGGCCAACATGTCCCTCACTACTATGGGACCAACCCTCGAGGGTTGCGGGCCCTCCAGATCTGGCAAACAGATGTTACTCATATTGCTGAATTTGGCAGATTAAAATTTGTTCATGTATCTATTGACACGTTTTCCTCGGTCATCATTGCTACTGCTCATGCGGGAGAAACTGCCAAAGATGCCATTCGCCATTGGCAATGGGCTTTTTCTACTGCTGGAGTCCCACATCAGATAAAAATGGGTAATGGTCCAGCCTATTTGTCTGAAAAAGTTAATTCATTTTTACAGTTGTGGGGTGTGACTCATGTTACTGGTATCCCTCATTCTCCCACTGGACAAGGTATTGTCAAACATGTTCATGGCACATTAAAACGACTTCTGCAAAAACAAAAATGGGGAATGGCAGGGGATCCTCCAGAGGCTCGATTGAACAAAGCTATGTATGTCTTGAATTTTTTACAGGTTTCTGATGATTCTCAGGAACCCCTGATAATACGTCATTTTGGCTCATTAACCACCACCTGTGGGATGTCCCCAGGAGCCAAAGTTAGGGTTCGGGATCCACAGACAGGTCAATGGTCTGATCCCTATGATCTGATAACCTGGGGACAAGGGTATGCTTGTGTCTCGACAGATGGTGGGCCCTGGTGGGTTCCTGCTCATTGTGTCTGGCCTGTGGTGGAAAGTTTACCTCGTTGAAGGATGAATGTTGGCTGAGTAAGCAAGCCAATGCTACATCAATAGCATTGAGTGATTTATTAACTGATGTTGATAGTGTTAGGCATGCTACACTACAGAATAGAGCTGCAATTGATTTTTTATTGTTAGTGCAAGGACATGGATGTGAAGATTTTGAAGGAATGTGTTTTTGTATGAATACACAGGAGCATACAGCTCCTGAAAAATGGAGTTAAGAAATTGAAAGCAGATGATGGATGGACTGGCTGAATAAATTGTTCAGGGGATGGGGTTTGTCCGGCTGGTTGTTATCATTGCTAAAAACAGGGTTGTTAATTCTGATTATTGTTGTAGTTGTGTTATTAATGTTGCCCTGTCTGGTCAGTTTGTTGCAAAGGGCCCTGCAGCGAACTGTCAGAGCAATTTTTTTTAGCACAAATACAAAAAGGGAGAATTGTGGGAAACTATGGCTGGTCTGTGGATCCCAGGACAGAAGATGAAGAAATTGACCTTGGAGAGATTGCTGTGTACCCCTGAAGATCTGGAAACTCCCTGAACAGAAGAAATGGAAGCAACTTGCAGGCACTGGAAGAGCCAGGGAACCATAAGATAAGGAGGAACTGTAAGATAAGAAACTGGACTGTGTTTTTGCACTAATTGCATGATGCAATGAATTTGGCTTGGATTATATAGAGCGCGTGATCACCAATCATAGAATCATAGAATCGTTAGGGCTGGAAGGGACCTTCAAAGGCCATCTAGTCCAACCCCCCTGCAAGGAACAGGGATATCTCCAACTAGATCAGGTTGCTCAAGGCCTATCATGTATTAGGCTAAGGCGCGTGAACAGCTGTAGTTAACCAATCACCTAATTGCTTATGCTGCGTGCACTGTTAGAATTAGTATAAAAGTATGCTGAAACCTGCAAGAGTTAGATGGAATTAATTATATAATAAATGAATATTGCTTGAACCTGTGTATGTCGTGTCCGTCTCAACAGCGACATACAGCAACAGTGCACCATTTAGCCATGAGTTCCTTCTTCTACTGTTTAATATGCAATAGTAGCTACAGTTAAAGCTGAGTACCTCTGAAGAGGGACCCCACCTATTGATTGTTACCGGATTTTGTAGTCTATAGTTCACTTGGTTTCCTGATGGCACTTCTGCTCATCCAATCCTCTTCCTGGAGTCTGGGGTCTTCTCTTCTTCTGATTTGCTCCCACAGCCTCCAGGCACCCTTTTTCTCTGTGTCTTAAGATATTTCTTTATCTTTTGTTACAGAATATCCTGTAGTTAAAGTTTTACTTATACTTCCCTACCTACTGGTTACATTTCCATAGATAAAAACCAAAGTTAAATCATAGAATGGTTTGAGTTGGAAGGGACCTTGAAGATCATCTACTTCCAACTCCTCCGCCTTCTTTTCTCCAGGCTGCACAACCCCAACTCTCTCAGCCTGTCTTCATAGGAGAGGTGCTCCAGCCCTCTGATCATCTTCATGGCCTTCCTCTGGACCCACTCCAACAGGTCCATGGCCTTCTTGTGTTGGGGACTCTAGTTCATGCAGCTTAAGGCTTCATTTACTTTAGTCACTAGTGCTAGGTTCTGGCACAAATTGCTCATAGCTGGTGTATCTGGCAACAGTCCATGTCCACAGTCTGCAGGTTGAAGATGTTGAGCTCGAGGAAGTTGCTGGGTGTCAGTTATGGTATCCTGTTATTACCCAGCTGGCTTGAATTGAATTGAATGTAATTAACTAATTAACTAAGGTATAGACCCTGCCTACAAAAGGTGGGCTGTTTCCTCCTGGCTGTGGAAGATGCAATGGCATCCTTGGAGCTGCAGTTCAGGCTGGTGAGCAACATCAGTTGTTGGCATCAGTTCTGTTTCCATCAAAGTTCATTTTTCATTAACCTAGATGATTCTTAATATAATGCTGTTAGCATAATATATAGCAGCCAGAGCAACAATGGTATGCAGTGACAGGGTTATTCAGCAATTAATATCATATGATTCAATTCATTGGCTATTTTCACCCAATATCAAATCCCCTTGAGGTACATATCGGACTTCCTTGTCCTTCTGCATCACCCACCAAGTGCACCCAGGTCCTTGAGCAAAAGCAATCCCACGAATGGGTTTATCTTTACTGGAGGCAGGAATAACCCAGACTGTCTTCCCTGGCATATTCCTAATGTGAACTACAGGGACTTTATCCCCTTCTACAGTACGTAAAAGTTCTGCTTGGGCAGGACCAGCTCGATTGGCAGATCCTCTAGTGTTGACTAACCAGGTGTCCTGGTTTCAGCTAGGACAGACTTAGTTCTTCTTAGCAGCTAGAAGAGCTCTGTGTTTTGGTTTTAGTCTGAGACTTGCTCTGAGAAGAACGCTGACAGCGCACTGATGTTTATAGTTGGCACTGAGGCCTCAAGGACTTTTCAGCTTGCTGTGTTCTTGCCAGTGTGCAGGAACACAACAGGATAGGGGAGAGCACAGCTGAGACAAAGGATCCACAAATCCTCTTATGATTTGAACTTGGCCAGTTTGACCCTCAATCTTAAGTCTAATGAAGTATTTCGTATCATGCAGCGTCATGCCCAGTATAAAAATGAGGGTCAGCTGGAAAGAAGGCCCTTTGCTCTTCCGAGGTCTCTCACTCTCAGAGTGCTATCTCTCTCTTTTTTTTTCAGGCCTCTCACTCATCTGCGATTGCAGTGTCAGGACTTATCTGATTTAGGATTGTTATTCTCGAACAGGATGGATCTTGGTCACCAGGTGGTGAGCAATTACACTGTGCATCACTTGTTGGTATATATTGCTATCATTATACATATGTATATATTCATATATTAGTAGTAGTGGTATTAAATTGTTCTTATCTCAACCCATAGGTCTCTCTCCCTTTTCCCCTTTAATTCTCTTCCCCACCCCCTGGGGGTGGGGGAGGGTGAGCAAGCAGCTGTGTGGCGTTTAGTTGCCAGCTGGCCTAAACCACGACACCAGGTAGCTTTTGCTAAATGCTTATCCCAATGTTTGAAAGTTCTACCACCTATTGCCCTCAGTGTAGTTTTTATCAGTCTATTGTATCTTTTGATCTTCCTGGAAGCTGGTGCATGATAGGGGGTGTGATATACCCACTCCATGCCACGCTCTTTGGCCCAAGTGTCTATGACGTTCTTTCAAAAGTGAGTCCTGTTCTCTGATTCATTTCTTACTGGGGTGCCATGCTGCAACAAGACTTGCTTTTCAAAGCCCAGAATAGGGTTCTGGGTGGTGTCATGGGGCACAGCATAGGTTTCCAGCCATCTGGTGGTTGATTCCACCATTGTGAGCACATAACGCTTGCTACTACGGGTTTGTGGATGCGTGATATAATCAATCTGCCAGGACTCCGCATATTTATATTTTAATTAACATCCTCCATACTAAAGAAATTTCAACTGCTTGGCTTGCTTGTTCACAGCACATGTTCCACATTCATGGATAACCTCTGCAATAGTGTCCATAGTTAAGTCCACTCCTCAATCATGAGCCCATCTGTACGTTGCATCTCTTCCTTGATGGCCTGAGGCATCGTGGGCCCAAGGAGCTAAAATTTTTCACCTTTGTGTTGGCAGTTCAGATCTACCTGAGCCACTTGAATCTTAGCAGCCTGATCCACCTGCTGATTGTTTCTATGTCTTTCAGTGGCCCCACTCTAGGGTATATGAGCATCTACGTGACACACTTTTACAGCCAGCTTCTCTACCTGGGCAGCAATATCTTGCCACAATGGAGCAGCCCAGATGGGTTTGCCTCTGCGTTGCCAGTTGCTCTGCTTCCATTACTGTAACCATCCCCACAGGGCATTTGCCACCATCCATGAGTCGGTGTAGAGAGAAAGCACTGGCCACTTTTCTCGTTCAGCAATGTCCGAAGCCATTTGGAAGGCTTCCATTTCCGCAAACTCAAAGAGTTGTGGTCAACGGTTCAATGTCCAAGTGGAGGCCAGTGACGAGTGCTGTTCCTCAGGGGTCAGTACTGGGGCTGGTGCTGTTTAACATCTTTGTTGGTGACATGGACAGTGGGATCGAGTGCACCCTCAGCAAGTTTGCAGATGACACCAAGTTGTGTGGTGTTGTGGACACGCTGGAGGGAAGGGATGCCATCCAGAGGGACCTTGACAGGCTGGAGAGGTGGGCCTGTGAGAACCTCATGAAGTTCAACAAGGCCAAGTGCAAGGTCCTGCACGTGGGTTGGGGCAATCCCAAGCACAAGTACAGGCTGGGCAGAGAATGGATTGAGAGCAGCCCTGAGGAAAAGGACTTGGGAGTGCTGGTGGATGAGAAGCTCAACATGAGCCGGCAATGTGCACTGCCAGCCCAGAAAGCCAACCATATCCTGGGCTGCATCCAAAGCAGCATGGCCAGCAGGTCGAGGGAGGGGATTCTGCCCCTCTACTCTGCTCTTGTGAGACCCCACCTGGAATACTGCGTTCAGCTCTGGAGTCCCTAGCACAAGAAGGATATGGAGCTGCTGGACCGAGTCCAGAGGAGGGCCACAAAGATGATTCAAGGGCTGGAACAGCTCTGCTATGAAGACAGGCTGAGAGAGTTGGGACTGTTCAGCCTGGAGAAGGCTCCGGGGTGATCTTATAGCAGCCTTCCAGTACTTAAAGAGGGCCTACAGGAAAGCTGGAGAGGGACTTTTTACAAGGGTGTGTAGTGATAGGACAAGGGGCAATGGCTTTAAATTGAAAGAGGGCAGATTTAGATTAGATATAAGGAAGAAATTTTCCACTCAGAGGGTGGTGAGGCACTGGAACAGGTTGCCCAGAGAAGTTGTGGATGCCCCATCCCTGGCAGTGTTCAAGACCAGGTTGGATGAGTCTTTGGGCAACCTGGTGTAGTGGAGGGTTTCCCTGCCCATGGCAGGGGGGTTGGAACTAGATGATCTTTAAGGTCCCTTCCAACTCTAGCCATTCTATGATTCTATGATCCTATGATTCTATACTTGTTCACCTTCAGGTTCTTTAGATGGTCTCGAACCTGATCTTCTCCTACAGTGGGTGGTTCTTCATTGTCCCAGTGCCTGCCTTTTCCTTCTGTGACTTGGGCTGTGAGGCTGGAGCTCTTGCCAGTGAAGACTGAGGCAAAGAAATCATTGAGAACCTCAGCCTTCTCCATATCCCAGGTAGCCAGGTCCCCCGTTTCCTTCCGGAGAGGGTCTACATTTTCCCTAGATCTCTTTTTATCACTGACATATCTATAGAAGTTTTTCTTGTTGCCCTTGATGTCTCTGGCCAGATTTAACTCTATCAGGGCTTTAGCTTTCCTAACCTGATCGCTGGTTGCTCGGACAATCACTCTGTATTCTTCCCAGGCTACCTGTCCTTGCTTCCACCCTCTGTAGGCCTTCTTTTTGCGTCCGATTTGGTCCAGGAGCTCCTTATTCATCCATGCAGGCCTCCTGGTGTTCCTACCTGACTTTCTCTTTGTTGGGATGCACCGCTCCTGAGCTTGGAGGAGGTGATTCTTGAATATTATCCAGCTTTCTTGGGCCCCTCTTCCCTCCAGGGCTTCATCCCATTGTACTCTACCAAGCAGATCCCTGAAGAGGCTCTGCTCTCCTGAAATCCAGGGTAGTGAGCTTGCTGTGCACTCTCCTTGCTTCTCTAAGTATCTTGAATTCCACCATTTCATGGTCACTGCAGCCAAGGCTGTCCTTGAGTGTCACGTTCCCCACCAGCCCTTCTTTGTTGGTGAGAACAAGGTCCAGCAAAGCACCTCTCCTCATTGGTTCCTCTACCACTTGGAGAAGGAAGTTATCATCCATGCATTCCAGGAACTTCCTGGTTTGCCTATGCCCTGCTGTGTTGTCCCTCCAACAGATATCAGGGTGGTTGAAGTCCCCTGTGAGGACCAAGGCTCATGAACGTGAGGCTGCTCCTATCTGTCTGTAGAGGGCCTCATCCACCCAGTCTTCCTGGTCAGGTGGTCTGTAGCAGATGACCCCTACTACTGTGTCCTCTGTCCCTGCTCTCCCTTTAATCCTGACCCATAAGCTCTCAGTCAGCTCCTCATCCATCCCCAGGTGCAGCTCCATGGACTCCAGCTGGTCATGGACATAGAGGGTGACACCTCGTCCTCATCTCCCCTGCCTATCCTTCCTAAAGAGCCTGTATCCTTCCATTCTGACACACATAGGAGCCATCTCACCAAGTCTCCGTGATGCCAATAAGATCATAGCCCTGTGAGCGTGCACCCACCTCTAACTCCTCTTGTTTATTCTTCATGCTACATGTGTTAGCATAGAGGCATTTAAGTTGGGCCCCAGGTGAATCTGATTTCCTGGCTGGAGTGGCTGGAATTTCTTTCTGCTGTTCTTCAGGTGCTCTCACCTTGTCTTAATCAAGCTTGATATCATCCCTCTCCCCCTTCAAATCTAGTTTAAAGCTCTGTCAATGAGCCCCGCTAGCTGTTGTGCAAAGACTCTTGTTCCCCTTTGAGAAAGGTGAATCCAATCCGGTGCCATGTAAGTGTGCCTGGTGCCGTGTAGGCCATCCTATTATCAAGAAACCCAAAAGTGTGGTGGTGACACCAGCCACGGAGCCACGTATTAATATACTGGTCACGTCTGTTTCTTCTAGTGTTGCTGCTTGCAACTGGAAGGAGAGAAGAAAAGATAACCTGTACTCAGATTCCCTTACCAGCTGTCCCAGGGCCCTGAAGTCTCTCTTGATCGCCCTTGGAGTTCACGTTGCAGCTTCATCATCACCTGTATGGAAGAGCAGTAGTGGGTAATAGTCCGTGGGCCATACCAGGCTAGGAAGTTTCCTAGCGATGTCCTTAACCTGGGCTCCAGGAAGGCAGCAGACTTCTCTAAGAGGAGAGTCTGCCCGGCATATCGGTCCCTCTGTTCCACTCAGAAGGGAGTCGCCTATAACTATAACCTGTCTTTTCTTCCTCGTAGAGGTGGTTGTGATATGGGTAGGTAAGCCTTTCTGACCCTGGCAGCACCTCTGGTGTAGATGGACCGTCATCCACATCATCCATTGACAGGCCTTCCACATTCAGAGCCTCATATCTGTTGTGCAGAGGCACCTGGGAAGATGAGATGGGCAAGGAGGGGGTTCACCTTCTGCCCCAAGCACGGACTTGCTTCCATTCACTCTTTTCCTTTAAGCTCCTGTCTTCAGCTTGGTGGGAGGAGGATACAAAATCCCTTTCATCTTGTGGGTTTTTTTTGTGGCTCTTCCCGTTTCTGTGTCAGGGAGGGCAGAGCATGGTTCTACCAGTCTCTCTCAGACTCCCTGATGCTCCTTGATCTTTCTACTTCCTCTCACAGCTCTGCCGCCTTGCTGAGCAGATCATCCACCTGGTCACACCTCACACAGCTGTTTTCACCACTGCCGTCCCTTACCAGGGAAAGGCTCTGACACTCCCTGCAGCCTGAGACCTGGACAGCTGTGTGTTTTCGTGGGAGCTCTGTCTGTGCTGCTACATCCCTTCCGCTGAGTGCAGAGGACTTCACCTTCTGCCGGGTGGTCACCATAGCTGATCTCCTGAGAGGGTGATGGCCACCAACTAAACTCACCTCTTGAGCTGGCAGGCTGACTGCGCCCTTCCCGTGTGCTCTTCTGTGTGAACTGCAGCGCAAACTAACTGATGTGTCACGCTCTGTTCGCAGCACTCCTGGTCGTTTGTGCTCTCTAGGCTGCTTTTTGTAGGGCTGAGGGTGGCTGCCATTGCTCTGACAACGCCTAGGCCACATCAGCGTCTCCTGAGAGAGCTGCTGGCTCCTGAGGAGTGTCTTTGCCCTCCTGGTATTTCCTTGCTTTTTTTATCACTTTTTTAAAATCGATTGTAATTCTCCAGGGGTTTTCAGTTGTTTTGTTGTTTGTTGTTTTTTTGTCTTTTTTTTTTTTTGTGGAGGGAATGGGACTATTGAAGGTCGAATGAGCTCAGAGAATAATTATAGCCTCCAAAAGCTATTTAACTGTCTGGGTGATCTCTGCATAGGCTCTGGCCAGCCTGTACCACTTGGATGCAACCACTTTGCAAGGAGGATCCAAACCAACAGGATCCATAACAACTTTTCCCACAATGCTAATACGAAGCTGAAAAGAGTATTTGCCTTCCATCATCATGAAAGTTTTATCTGCCAACATATTGTACCCAATATTGTTTGGATACTTTAGTTATCCATACCTTTGCCATGAACGACGGGTAGGAATTCAGTTGCAGTATCAAAGAGATTTCCAAAGCAGGTGGTTCTTCTCCCTCAAATTTTCATCAATCTATTTTTCAAATACCAGGATGAGTCCCCGTGAATTAAAGTTACCTCAGCCCCTATGTCCATTAAAGTCATCACCCTCTGCTGGTTATGATAGTTCCAATGTATTGTCAGAGGAATTTAAGGTCTATTAGCTCCTCGTGGGGCTCCAATCACCTATCATACCTTGGGGAGGAGATCCAAATCTAGTCAGTCTGTATGGGTTTTGTATGTTTTCCAGTGAGCCACTGAGATGTGATCAGGATAATTACTTGATTCTAGTGTACTCTCCCTTTCTTCACTGAAGCAGGTGGAGCAGAGTATGTAATCAGTCTATTCATTGTCCTAATTTTCATTTGTGATCTCTTTTCCTCTTTCAGTTGTTTATATTTTTCCCATAAATAGAGGTTAGGCTTCCTATCGATTTTGTCTTTTGGGACTTGGGACTGGAGTAAAGCTATGAACGTCTCCTTTTGGTTAACAATTTTCTTTTGCAGTTTATGCACAAAGGGCAATCTCCTCTTTTCCCTTCTGGTTTGGTATTCTCCTAACTGCCTCAGTGCAAGAATTAGTTCCCGAACCGTTTTCCCCTGGGCAGCTCCCAGGAGTGATGTGATGGTTACTTTAAGATTAAAAGACACTCTGGATAACAGCCTGGATTGCATTGCTGAGGTGAATACCTCTGAGTTGGGGCTAGTGAAGGCAGGACTGTAAACACCCTGTTGAATAAACAGTTCTCTCCGATACTGCTCCCTGTCATCTATGAACTTCCATGTCACTGTTCTATAATTCCAACTAGATGACGAGGGATGCTGTAGCTTTACTGCCTCCTGCAATCATTCCCAAAGAGAATAAATCACGTTTCCATTTCCCTGGGCCCCTTTTAAGCATTGCATCACCATTGGATTTTGGGAAACTGCTCCCAGAAACATCACTTTTGGGGCATGAACCTGGCACCCATTTGGGCTTTTCTTGCTCTCTGCTATTCATAGAATCATAGAATGGTTTGGATTGGAAGGGACCTTCAAGATAATTAAGTTACAATCCCCCTGCCATGGGCAGGGACACCTTCCATTAGATCAGGTTGCTCAAAGCCTCATCCAACCTGGCCTTGAACACTTCCAGGGATGGGGCATCTACAACTTCTCTGGGCAACCCGGTCCAGTGCCTCACCACCCTCAATGTAAAAAATTTCTTCCTTAGATCTAATCAAAATCTCCCCTCTTTCAGTTTAAAGCCATTGCCCCTTGTCCTATCATTATACACCCTTGTAAAAAGTCCCTCTCCAGCTTTCCTGTAGGCCCCCTTCAGGTACTGGAAGGCTGCAATAAGATTACCCCGGAGTCCTCTCCAGGCTGAACAGCCCCAACTCTCTCAGCCTGTCTTCGTAGGAGAGGTGTTCCAGCTCTTGGATCATCTTCGTGGCCCTCCTCTGGACTCACTCCAGCAGCTCCATATCCTTCTTGTGCTAGGGACTCCAGAGCTGAACGCAGTATTCCAGGTGGGGTCTCACGAGAGCAGAGTAGAGGGGCAGAATCCCCTCCCTTGACCTGCTGGCCATGCTTCTTTGGATGCAGCCCAGGATACGGTTGGCTTTCTGGGCTGCCAGTGCACATTGCCGGCTCATGTTGAGCTTCTCATCCACCAGCATTCCCAAGTCCTTTTCCTCAGAGCTGCACTCAATCCATTTTCTGCCCAGCCTGTACTTATGCTTGGGATTGCCCCGACCCACATGCAGGACCTTGCACTTGGCCTTGTTGAACTTCATGAGGTTCTCACAGGCCCACCTCTCCAGCCTGTCAAGGTCCCTCTGGATGGCATCCCTTCCCTCCAGCGTGTCCACAACACCACACAGCTTGGTGTCATCTGCAAACTTGCTGAGGGTGCACTCGATCCCACTGTCCATGTCGCCAAGAAAGATGTTAAATAGCACTTGTCCCAGTACTGACCCCTGAGGAATGACACTCATCACTGGTCTCCACTTGGACATTGAACCGTTGACCACAACTCTTTGAGTGAGACCATCCAGCCGATTCCTTATCCACAGAGTGGTCCATCCATCAAAACCATGTCTCTCCATTTTAGAGACGAGGATGTCGTGTGGGACAGTATCAAATGCTTTGAATAAGTCCAGGTAAACAATGTCAGTTGCTCTTCCCCTGTCCATCAATGCTGTAACCTCATCATAGAAGGTCACCAAATTAGGCAGGATTTGCCCTTAGTGAAGCCATGTTGGCTGTCACCAATCACCTCCTTATTTTCCATGTGCCTCAGCATAGTCACCAGGAGGATCTGCTGCATGATCTTGACAGGCACAGAGGTGAGACTGACTGGCCTGTAGTTCCCTGGGTCTTCTTTTTTTCCCTTTTTAAAGATGGGGGCTATGTTTTCCCTTTTCCAGTCATTGGGAACTTCACCAGACTGCCACGACTTCTCAAATATAGAATCATAGAATGATGGATAGTGGCTTAGAAACTTCATCCGCCAGTTCCCTCAGGACCCACGGATGCACCTCATAAGGTCCCATGGACTTGTCAGTTGCAGGGTCCCTGCTGCGGATGAGACCCGAGTCATGACCGTACACCAATATGGTTAGAAATCATGCCCGTTTATTAAAACCGACACACAGGTTATATAGAAGAATATGGCGTGACACATCTACATTCTACAATTGGTTTGTTTAAAGTAAACACACTCTCGTGGGTTATAGTGATAGGCTAGCTTTAGCAGACTACAGGTGATAAGCTCATCCCTTTGTTCTCCTCGTTGCAGTTCGATCATTGGAGAGGCAGCCGGGAGGCGTGCATCTGCGCTCTGGGGCCCAAACAGGGATTGTCCATACCCGAGAGAATATTGTGGCCAGTCTCGGAGAGGAATTCCTCCACACTTGTCCACCTTCAGGTTCCTTAGATGGTCTCAAACCTGGTCTTCTCCTACAGTGGGCGGTTCTTCATTCTCCCTGTCCCTCCCTTTGCCTTCTGTGACTTGGGCTGTGCAGCTGGAGCTCTTGCCAGTGAAGACTGAGGCAAAGAAGTCATTGAGTATCTCAGCCTTCTCCATATCTCCAATAGCCAGTTCCCCCATTTCCTTCCGGAGAGGACCTATGTTTTCTCTAGATCTCTTTATCACTGACATATCTATAGAAGCTTCTCTTGTTGCCATTGATGTCCCTGGCCAGATTTAACTCTATCAGGGCTTTAGCTTTCCTAACCTGATCTCTGGTTGCTCGGACAATTGCTCTATATTCTTCCCAGGCTACCTGTCCTTGTTTCCATCCTCTGTAGGCTTCCCTCCTGGGCTTGAGTTCGTCCAGGAGCTCCTTGTTCATCCATGTAGGCCTCCTGGTGTTCCTACCTGACTTTCTCTTTATTGGGATGCACCGCTCCTGAGCTTTGACAAGGTGATCCTTGAATATTAACAGCTTTCTTGGGCCCCTGTCACGTTAAGCGGTCAAAATGACCAGTCTGCAACTGGGAGAGTACACCAGTTCTGGTAGTACTATAACCCGATGTCCTTATAATAATAAGGGCAAGAAATCTCCAGGACTTTTGAATATAAATATATATTTTATTCGTGACAGAATATAGATTCGTAGATAGCCGGTGATAGTGACTGACTACAAAACCAACTTTAATTGAAATACTGCAGTGATAATATAAACCAATTACTGATCAGTGATAATACTAAATAGCTAGCAAGATGTTAGTAAATAAGCACGCATAACACAATGTTCTTACCCAATAGGCATCCCTATGGGGGGGAGAAGAGAGGTTCAGCCCGTCGACTGATCCCAGACGTTCCGATGGAGGGGCTTCTCCCTAACATCCCCTTTGTTCTGCTGCCATTTTATACCTTTTTCATATCTTTTAGGTGGAGCTCGAGTGACTCGTCATACATAACTTTTATTAGTATTGGTGTAAATTTCTCTCGTGAGGGGTGGTCACAGCTCGGAGGAGGCGAGTGGAGGTGTGATTTAGTAGCTGAAGGACACAATTTCGCCATCACTGCTGAGGCAGCGGTTTGGATTCACTTCCCTTGATGGCATTTTTATGGTTATCTTTACCAGGCGCCTCTCATCCCTGATAACAGGGATGAGCTGTGATACCTCCGTACCACTCTACTCCCCATTTCAAGGGTATTGCGTAGGCCTTGTTTGTTATTTCTTATCCCAGATAACAACGATGAGCCATGATACCTTCGTACCACTCTACTCCCCATTTCAAGGATATTGAGGCCTTGTTTGTTCCTGGGAGCAGCAGCTGTGCTTCATCTCAGAGCTGCTCTAATATTACAGCTTATGTTAAGATGTCGCTGAATTTTGGGGGACAATGTTCTCCCATTCCCCTCCAATTTCAGTCATTTTCCCACAGCTCCTCTTCCCTCCAGGGTTTCATCCCATTGTACTCTACCAAGGAGATCCCTGAAGAGGCCAAAGTCTGCTCTCCTTAAATCCAGGATAGTGAGCTTGCTGAGCACCCTCCTTGCCTCCCTAAGAATCTTGAATTCCACCATTTCATGGTCACTGCAGCCAAGGCTGGCCTTGAGCATCACGTTCCCCACCAGCCCCTCTTTGTTGGTGAGAAAAAGGTCCAGCAAAGCACCTCTCCTTGTTGGTTCCTCTACCACTTGGAGAAGGAAGTTATCATCCATGCATTCCAGGAACCTCCTGGATTGCCTATGCCAGGAACCTCCTGGATTGCCTATGCCCTGCTGTGTTGTCCCTCTAACAAATATCGGAGTGGTTGAAGTCCCCAGTGAGGACCAGGGCTCGTGAATGTGAGGCTGCTCCTATCTGTCTGTCGAGGGCCTCATCCACTCAGTCTTCCTGGTCAGGTGGTCTGTAGCAGACCTCCACTACTATGTCCCCTGTCCCTGCTCTCCCTTTAATCCTGACCCATAAGCTCTCAGTCAGCTCCTCATCCATCCCCAGGTGCAGCTCCATGCACTCCAGTTGGTCTTTGACATAGAGGGCGACACCTCCTTGTGTCCCCTGCCTGTCCTTCCTAAAGATCCTGTGTCCTTCCATTCTGACACTCCAGTCATAGGATTCATCCCTCCACATCTCTGTGATGCCAATAAGATCGTATTTCAACAGGCGCTCACACACTTCTAACTCCTCTTGCTTATTCCCCATGCTGCATGCGTTAGCATAGAGGCATTTAAGTTGGGCCCCAGATGAATCTGACTTCCTGGCTGGAGTGGCTGGAATTCCTTTCTGTTGCTCTTCAGGTGCTTCCAGCATATCTTGATCAATCTGGATATTACCCCCCTCCCCTTTGAATCTAGTTTAAAGCCCTGTCAATAAGCCCTGCTAGCTGTTGTGCAAAGACCCTCATCCCCCTCTGAGAAAGGCAAATCCCATCCAGTGCCAGTAGGCCTGGTGCCATGTGGCCCATCCCATTGTCAAAAAAGCCAAAATTGTGGTGATGACACCAGCCACGGAGTCACATATTAATTGATTGGATGCATCTGCTTCTTCCAGTGTCACTGCTCGGAAATGGAAGGATAGAGGAAAAGATAACCTGTGCCCCAGATCCTCTTACCAGCCGTCCCAGGGCCCTGAAGTCTTTCTTGATCGACCGTGGTCTTCGTGTTTCAGCTTCATCACCCCTCACATGGAAAAGCAATAATGGGTAATAGTCCGTGGGCTGTACCAGGCTAGGAAGTTTCCTAGCGACGTCTTTAACCCGAGCTCCAGGGAGGCAGCAGACTTCCCTCAGAGCAGGGTCAGCCCAGCATATTGGACCTTCTGTCGCTCTCAGATGGGAGTCACCTATAACTATTACCCTTCTTTTCTTCCTTGTAGAGGCAGTCTTGATACTGGGGGTTGTCCTCTCTGACCCTGGTGACACCTCCAATGCTGATGGACCCTCAGCCACATCATCCGTCAATGGGCCTTCCACTTCCAGAGCTTCATAGTTGTTCTGTAGAGGCACCTGGGGAGCTGAGGTAGGCAAGGAGGGGGGTCGCCTGTTGCCCCAAGCACGGACTTGCTGCCATTCTTGGTTTCCCTTTAAGCTACTGTCTTCTGCCTTGTGGGGTGAGGAACTAGAAACCCCTTCGTCTTGGGGTTCTTTTTTTGGCTCTTCCTGTTTTTGCTTCAGGTCAGGCAGCACCCGACACCACCAATCTCTCTCTTTCTCAGACTCCCTGATGCTCCTCAACCTTTCTACTTCCTCTCTCAGCTCTGCAACCATGATGAGCAGATCATCCACCTGATTGCACCTCACACAGCTGTTCTCACCACTTACCATGGAGAGGCTCAGGCACTCCCTGCAGTCTGAGACCTTTCTGCGGAGATCCACTTCAGAGCAGGTAAGACTGCGACTGGGGAGAGCTACTGCAGGAAAAAGCCAGAAAAAAGCTCTTTTCTAGGGCTTTTCTGGAAGCATTTTCTAGCCGGGACCAGATCTGCCGCTGTTGGGGGCGGTGCCGGCGTAGGCGGGCTGCTGCGAGAGCCGGGGAGGAGCCAGCACAGCTGTGAGTCACTGGGCTATAAATAGCCTCAGGGAGGGCCAGGACTAGTTGCTGCCCACTGAGATGGAGCTGAGGAAGGCTATTGTTCCCGCCTAACGAGGGGCCAACTGCTGCAGTTTACAGCTCCTTGGACGGGATTTGAGGTACTTCATCTTATCAGGGAGTCATGGTGGCCACTCGGAGGAGGAAAAATGTGCTTTCAGCACCCACTCGAAGGGATGTGGGTGTTCAGGTCACAGGCTGTGAGGAATGTCACAGCTTATCCTTGGTAGCTGGGAGCAACCCTGAGGATGGCTGTGTGAGGTGTGAGCAGGTTGATGACCTGCTAAGCCGGGTGGCACAGCTCCAGGATGAAGTGCTGGAGCTCAGGGAGGAGGTGAGCAGGTTAAGAATAATTAGGGAAAGTGAGAGGGAAATTGACAGCTGCCATAATCTGGTTGTGGCAGAGCAGAAAGAAGTGGAGAGGGTAAAGGGGATCAGGGAATGCAAGGAATTAGGGGACGAGGAGCAATGGCACAAGGTCCCTGCTCGGCGTGGCAAGCGCAATGGAATAGCAATTCCCCCGCCCCCTCAGGTGTCCTTATGCAACAGGTACAGTGCTCTGCAAGGGGAACTAGATGACAGGGAGGGTGATGGCTGTCCCTGCTTGGAGGTGTCTCCAAAGCTGGATCAGACTGCCATCGGTACTAAAACCTCATCAAAAGAAGAAAGCATAGACGAGGGCCCACGCAGAGGGTTGCCTAAGGGGAGTCAGTCTGCCTCACGACTTCTGACTGCCCCTATTAAAAGAAAAAGGAGGGTAATTGTCATAGGTGATTCCCTTCTGAAGGGAACAGAGGGGCCAATATGTCGACCAGACCCAACCCACAGGGAAGTCTGCTGCCTCCCTGGGGCCCACGTCAGGGACGTCACTAGGAAACTCCCTGCTCTGGTACGGCCCTCTGATTATTATCCATTACTGGTAATGCAAGTTGGTAGTGATGAGCTAACAGAGAGAAGTCCAAAGGCCATCAAAAGGGACTTTAGGGCATTGGGGCAATTGGTCGAAGGGTCAGGAGCCCAGGTAGTGTTTTCTTCAATCCCTTTAGTGGCAGGAAAGAACATAGAGAGGAACAGAAAATCAGATTTGATTAACAGATGGCTCAGAGGCTGGTGCCACCGACGGAAATTTGGTTTCTTTGATCATGGGGAGGCTTTCCCTGAACCAGGTCTGATGGTACCGGATGGAACATGCCTTTCTCAGAGGGGAACCAGGGTCTTAGCTCAAAAGCTAGCAGGGCTCATTGGCAGGGCTTTAAACTAGATTTGAAGGGGGAGGGGGGGAATATCAAGAATGATAAAGATATGCTGGAAGTACCCGTAGAACAGAAGAAGGGAATTCCAGCCACTTCAGCCAAGAAGTCAGATTCATACCGCTGTCAGCATGGCACCAGTGCCAGCACTGAGGGTCCAGAGGCTGGGGAAGGATCGCAGGTATGTTCAAATGAACTTACACTGCCGTCCAAGAGAACCCCTGTCGCTCCAGCCAGCGAGTCGGCTTTGTCGGGAGCCCAGCTGAAGTGTATGTACACCAACGCACGCAGCATGGGAAATAAACAGGATGAGCTGGAGATGCGTGCACATGAGCAGGGCTACGACCTTATTGGCATCACGGAGACGTGGTGGGACGACTCCTATGACTGGAGTGTCAACATGGAGGGGTATAAGCTTTTTAGAAAGGACAGGAAGGGGAGACGAGGAGGGGGTGTCGCTCTCTACGTCAGCAACCGGCTGGAGTGCGTGGAGCTTCGCCTGGGGTCGGAGGAGGAGCTGACAGAGAGCTTATGGGTCAAGATTAGAGGACGAGGACGGATAGGGGATGTTACGGTAGGGGTCTGTTACAGGCCACCTGGCCAGGAGGACAGAGCAGATGAGGCGCTTTATAGCCAGATAGGAGCAGCCTCGCAGTCACAAGCCCTGGTCCTCATGGGGGACTTCAACCACCCTGACATCTGTTGGAGAGACAATACAGCAGGGCACAGGCAGTCCAGGAGGTTCCTGGAATGCGTGGATGACAACTTCCTCCTGCAGGTGATAGAGGAGCCGACAAGGAGGGGTGCCATGCTCGACCTTGTGCTCACCAACAGGGAGGGACTGGTGGGCGATGTGAAACTTAAGGACAGCCTTGGCTGCAGTGACCACGACACGGTGGAGTTCAAGATCCATGGGGCAGCAAGGAAACCATTCAGCAAACTCTGTACCCTAGACTTTAAGAAGGCGGACTTCGGCCTCTTCAAAGACTTGATGGGCAAAGTGCTGTGGGAGGCGGCCCTGGAGGGACGAGGGGCCCAGGAAAGTTGGTCCACATTCAAGGAGCACCTCCTCCAAGCTCAGCAGAGGTGCATCCCGATGAAGAACAAGTCGGGCAAAAAGACCAGGAGGCCTGCGTGGATGAGCAAGGAGCTCCTGGACCAACTGAAAATGAAGAGGTTAGCCTATAGAGGGTGGAAGCGGAGACAGATAGCCTGGGAGGAATACAGAGAAGCTGTACGAGTGACCAGGGATCAGGTGAGGAAGGCTAAAGCCCTGAAGGAATTGAATTTGGCAAGGGATATAAAAAGCAATAAGAAATGCTTCTATAGGTATGTAGGGGACAAAAGGAAGTCCAAGGAGAATGTAGGCCCCCTCTGGAAGGATACTGGTGCTCTGGTCACCCGCGACATAGAGAAGGCTGAGGTACTCAATGAATTTTTTGCCTCAGTCTTCACTGATAAAGCCTCTTGTCTTACCACCCAAGCTGTGGAAAGAACTAGCAGGGACTGTGAGGATGAACCACCGCCCACTGTACTTGAAGAGCAGGTTCGGGAACATCTGAGGAACTTGAAGGTGCACAAGTCCATGGGACCTGATGAGATCCATCCGCGGGTCCTGAAGGAACTGGCGGATGAAGTTGCCAAGCCACTGGCCATTGTATTTGAGAAGTCGTGGCGGTCTGGCGAGGTCCCCGATGACTGGAAGAGAGGGAACATAACCCCCATTTTTAAAAAGGGGAACAATGAGAACCCGGGCAATTACAGGCCGGTCAACCTCACCTCTGTGCCTGGCAAGGTCATGGAGCAGATTCTCCTGGGAACCATGCTAAGGCACATGGAGAGCAAGGAGGTGGTGGGTGACAGCCAACATGGCTTCACCAAAGGCAGATCGTGCCTGACCAACTTGGTGGCCTTTTATGATGGGGTGACAGCATCGGTGGACAAGGGTCGACCAACGGATGTCATCTACCTGGACTTGTGCAAAGCTTTTGACACTGTCCCGCACGACATTCTCCTCTCTAAACTAGAGAGGCATGGGTTTGATGGATGGACCACTCGGTGGATAAGGAATTGGCTCAATGGCCGTACTCAGAGAGTAGTGGTCAACGGCTCGATGTCCATGTGGAGACCGGTCACGAGTGGCGTCCCTCAGGGGTCCGTGTTGGGCCCGGCCCTCTTCAACATCTTTGTCGGTGACGTGGACAGTGGCATGGAGTGCACCCTCAGCAAGTTCGCCGATGACACCAAGCTGTGTGGTGCCGTCGACACGCTGGAAGGGAGAGATGCCATCCAGAGGGACCTCGACAGGCTGGAGAGGTGGGCCCGTACCAACCTCATGAAGTTTAACCAGGCCAAGTGCAAGGTCCTACATCTGGGTCATGGCAATCCCAGGCACAAATACAGACTGGGTGGTGAATGGATCGTGAGCAGCCCTGAGGAGAAGGACTTGGGAGTACTGGTGGACGAGAAGCTCAATATGAGCCGGCAATGTGCTCTTGCGGCCCAGAAGGCCAACCGCGTCCTGGGCTGCATCAAGAGGAGCGTGGCCAGCAGGTCGAGGGAGGTGATTCTCCCCCTCTACTCTGCCCTCGTGAGACCTCACTTGGAGTATTGCGTCCAGTTCTGGAGTCCCCAACATAAGAAGGACATGGACCAGTTGGAGAGGGTCCAGAGGAGGGCCACGAAGATGATAAGAGGGCTGGAGCACCTTTCCTATGAGGACAGGCTGAAAGAGTTGGGGCTGTTCAGCCTGGAGAAGAGGAGGCTCCGGGGTGACCTTATAGCGGTCTTCCAGTACCTCAAGGGGGCCTACAAGAAAGATGGGGAGAGGCTGTTCAGGAGGGCCAGTTGTGATAGGACAAGGGGTAATGGTTTTAAAATAGAGGGAGGTAGATTCAGGTTGGATATTAGGAAAAAATTTTTTACCATGAGAGTTGTAGAACACTGGAACAGGTTGCCTGGAGAGGTGGTGGATGCTCCATCCCTGGAGACGTTCAAGGCCCGGTTGGATGAGGCCCTGAGCAACCTGATCTAGTTGGAGATATCCCTGTTCCTTGCAGGGGGGTTGGACTAGATGACCTTTGAAGGTCCCTTCCAGCCCTAACGATTCTATGATTCTATGACCTGGACAGCTGTGTCTTTCTGTGGGAGCTCTGTCTGTGCTCCCACATCTCTCCTGCTGGGTGCAGAGGTCTTCGCCTTCCGCCGAGTGGCCACCATGGATGAGCTTTTTCTGAAAGGATGACAGCCAGCAACTAAACTTACCTCTTGAGCAGCAGCCTGACTGACCTACTGCGCCCTTCCTCGTGAACTGCCGTGCTGCGCTCCTGGTCACTCGTGCTCCCTGGGCTGGTCTTTTATAGGGGTGAGAGGGACCGCCGTTACTCTGGCAGCACCCAGGCCATGTCAGTGTCTCCCGCGAGAGATGCCAGCTCCTGGGGGGGGTCTCTTCGCTCCCCTGGTGCTTCCTGACTTCTTCAGGAAAAGCCCCTGTGTGCCGAGATCTGCCACTCCACAGCGGGTCGAGCCGGCTAGTGCGCAGCTCCCTTCGGTGTAAAGGCTGTTGGGGGTGGGGTTCACAGAACTCTACAGTCTGTCCCCCATTCTAAAATTATAGATAAAAAGAAGCGCTATTTAATTGATCTAAATATCAATGACAATAATCTCTGTTTTTCTGAGAGTCTCACAGCACTTACAGCAGTGAGGGATCTGACATGCAGAATAGTTAAACAGCAATAGAGCTACATGACAAATTGGAGTGGTCTCTGCACAGGAAGGTCATGCTGAGTGACATCCCCTTGTTTGAGGATCTGCTACATATTAATATACACATCATCCTCCTATCTGCGAGGGGAAAGGGCTGGGGGATTTTTAGGTCAAATGACAATCTTAGATATTCCAACATCTGTTTCTTCCTTTTACATGATTAATGCTATTATGGTGTTAAGGATGTCAGGAAGGTATTTGAGGTGAGAAACTTTTGTGAGCTTTGTCATACATTGTACAACCATAGCCATATCTGTAAATATTATTGCTGGCTCTACTAGTCTCATGACTGTGCAATTAACTTGAGGACAAGGATAAGGTGCCCCAGCTGCAGGCTGCTGTGCAAGTCTGGGGATTGCTTACAGGGGCAAAAGGCCTTGGGTATTAAAAAAATAAATTGATTGTTTGGCTATGCTTTTCTGTGAAAAGTATAAGGCCTACATAGAAAAACAGAACAAATGTAAAGCCTGGAAGTACGGAATGTGCTATAAATAGATCTGTAATGTAAAACAGCAGCAGTGTTTCATGCCCGTGAGCAAAAGTCTAGAAAAAGGACAAGGTTATATTATTTGTGACATGGAATGTATGCAGGAAACTGGGACACATATCCTGAACTTTTGCCATTGAATTAGCTCCAAATTCCCCTTGGGATGAAGAAGAAGGGGCAGAAAGGAAAACTGAATGAGAATGTGAGTTTAAAGGGGCCACAGGTCTCATGGACTTTATTCAGTTGTTTATGGACATAAAGTTTCAGGGCTGCACTTTCCTAGTGCATAATGCTAAAGGCTATAATGGCTATTTTGTTGTTAGTCAGCTTCTGAAGGGAAAAATAGATATGCAATTAATCACCCGAGGTGGTAAACTCATGTAGAAGTACCCAGCCTGAGTATACATTTCATAAGCTCTCTACGTTTTTTACCCATGAAACTAAGCAGCCTTCCCCAAGCTTTGGGTATTGAGGACTTCAAAGGTTGTTTCCCCCATTTTTTAAACACTGCTGAAAATCAAAGTTATGTGGGCCCTCTTCCACCACCGGAATATAATGGGGGGGACAGCATGATGCTTGAAGAGAAAAAGCAGTTCTTGGCATGGCACACAGCTAATCAGGAGAAGATTTTTGACTTGCAAAAAGAACTGAGTTATTCCCAACAAGATGCAAAAATTCTGAGGGAGGCCTGCCAATCATACAGGAATGAGATTACAGCGATGACCTGTCACACATTCTATAAGAAAGAGAGCGATGAAAAGGTGAAGATTTAGCACTGTACAGATTCCTTTTAGTATATTTTGCATGTCCACATACCAGTTTATATTCCTTAAACCTAACATGATAGTACTCTTCCCTCCAGATGGCTATCACTGAAAGAAAAAGAGATATTCACTCCTCTATATTCAATGGCTTATGCATGTGACTGTGGTCCAAAAAGTAATGGAATCTGACAATATGTTATGAAGCAAAGCTTTATTGAGACAGTGGGAAAGATGAGCAAAAACATGCCCATACAGTGACTCACCTGATCACTGATAGCCAACACAGGATCATAGGTGATGCCATGGCTCCAGCAGACTGCCAAGGACACTTAATGTCCTGGTCATCTGGCAGCAACAGCCAACTGTGCAAATATCTTCTGAATGTGGGTAAGATTCGAGCCGCTCCTTGGCTCCACCAGTGGTAGTGTGACTTGAGAGAATTCTACCTTATATGGAATGTGGGCAGCACCCTGCCTATGCTGCTGATGTCACTCAATGGGCAGGGTGTCAGGGGACAGGGTATCACTTCTATCCCTTGATTCTCTCAAATCACTTGATGTGGAGTTATAGGCTAAGGTGTTATTTTGGCTGATTGTTGGCTAGGGGAGATTGGTGTTCTGACACCTGCAGGGTATAAGTTACATAGTTAGAGGTTGAAAGCTGGTGCATCATGAGATGAGTACCACAGAATCACCTCTATCAAGTATCAGTTGTGCGGGCATCTGGGAGGTGATTAATACACTGGCATCTTTCCAATCATTATGAGAGGCTGTGAAAGAGATTACAATTCAGGGTTAGCATCCGCTTATATCTAGTGGCCTCCCAACCCAGGTTGGGGAGTGGCTTGACCATGACTGGGAAAATGCTTAACAACACAATCTACGACCCCATCCACTGATACAAAACAAAACATAAATGATTACAATAAACAAGATAATCCCAAAAGGTACAGCCAAAATCTTTTGACAGCTACCCTGATATCTGGGAACCAAGAGGTAAGTCATGATGAAAATTCACCAATTCCCCAAATGGTATTTTCGGTTGCCACCTGATGCAAGGGATTTAGTTGTTCTAAGGTCTTCTTAAGATCAGTCTCAATGCATAGATCTTAGTTGACATAGACACAGCAGGTAGTATTTACTAATGTGCAAATGTCACCTTGCATGGCCAGCAAGTAGTCTAAGGATCCATGGGAGGTTTTTCATGGCACGGTTGCCACACTGCCATTATAAGGCAGATGCATCTATCGCGCTAAGGTCAAAGACGTGAGTAGTGCCTCTCACAATACAGAATCATAGAATGGTTAGGGTTGGAAGGGACCTCAAAGATCATCTAGTTCCAACCCCCTTGCGATGGGCAGGGACACCCTCCACTACACCAGGTTGCCCAAAGACTCATCCAACCTGGCCTTGAACACTTCCAGGGATGGGGCATCTACAACTTCTCTGGGCAACCTGTTCCAGTGCCTCACCACCCTCTGAGTGAAAAATTTCTTCCTTAGATCTAATCTAAATCTGCCCTCTTTCGGTTTAAAGCCATTGCCCCTTGTCCTATCACTACACACCCTTGTAAAAAGTCCCTCTCCAGCTTTCCTGTAGGCCCCTTTTAAGTACTGGAAGGCTGCTATAAGATCACCCCGGAGCCTTCTCCAGGCTGAACACTCCCAACTCTCTCAGCCTGTCTTCATAGCAGAGCTGTTCCAGCCCTTGAATCATCTTTGTGGCCCTCCTCTGGACTCGGTCCAGCAGCTCCATATCCTTCTTGTGCTAGGGACTCCAGAGCTGAACACAGTATTCCAGGTGGGGTCTCACAAGAGCAGAGTAGAGGGGCAGAATCCCCTCCCTCGACCTGCTGGCCACGCTTCTTTGGATGCAGCCCAGGATACGGTTGGCTTTCTGGGCTGCCAGTGCACATTGCCGGCTCATGTTGAGCTTCTCATCCACCAGCACTCCCAAGTCCTTTTCCTCAGGGCTGCTCTCAATCCATTCTCTGCCCAGCCTGTACTTGTGCTTGGGATTGCCCCAACCCACGTGCAGGACCTTGCACTTGGCCTTGTTGAACTTCATGAGGTTCTCACAGGCCCACCTCTCAAGCCTGTCAAGGTCCCTCTGGATGGCATCCCTTCCCTCCAGCGTGTCCACCACACCACACAACTTGGTGTCATCTGCAAACTTGCTGAGGGTGCATTCGATCCCACTGTCCATGTCTCCAACAAAGATGTTAAATAGCACTGGTCCCAGTACTGACCCCTGAGGAATGACACTCATCACTGGTCTCCACTTGGACATTGAACTGTTGACTGCAACTTTTTGAGTACGACCATCAAGCCAATTCCTTATCCACTGAGTGGTCCATCCATCAAAACCATGTCTCCCCAGTTTAGAGACAAGGATGTCGTGTGGGACAGTATCAAATGCTTTGAATAAGTCCAGGTAAACGATGTCAGTTGCTCTTCCCCTATTCATCAATGCTGTAGCCTCATCATAGAAGGCCACCAAATTATTCAGGCAGGATTTGCCCTTAGTGAAGCCATGTTGGCTGTCACCAATCACCTCCTTATTTTCCATGTGCCTCAGCATAGTCACCAGGAGGATCTGCTCCATGATCTTGCCAAGCACAGAGGTGAGACTGACTGGCCTGTAGTTCCCTGGGTCTACTTTTTTTCCCTTTTTAAAGATGGGGGCTATGTTTCCCCTTTTCCAGTCAGTGAGAACTTCACCAGACTGCCACAACTTCTGAAATATGATGGATAGTGGCTTATAAACTTCATCTGCGAGTTCCCTCAGGACCTCACCTCATCGGGTCCCATGGACTTGTCCACCTTCAGGTTCTTTAGATGGTCTTGAAACTTATTTTCTCCTACAGTGGGCAGTTCTTCATTCTCCCAGTCCCTGATTTTGCCTTTTATGACTTGGGCTGTGCAGCTGGAGCTCTTGCCAGTGAAGACTGAGGCAAAGAAGTCATTGAGTACCTCTGCCTTCTTCATATCTCCAGTAGCCAGGTCCCCCATTTCCTTCCGGAGAGGGCCTACGTTTTCCCTAGATCTCTTTTTATCACTGACATATCTATAGAAGTTTTTCTTGTTGCCCTTGATGTCCCTGGCCAGATTTAACTCTATCAGGGCTTTAGCTTTCCTAACCTGATCTCTGGTTGCTCGGACAATTTCTCCGTATTCTTCCCAGGCTACCTGTCCTTGCTTCCACCCTCTGTAGGCCTTCTTTTTGTGTCCGAGTTGGTCCAGGAGCTCCTTGTTCATCCATGCAGGCCTCCTGGTGTTCCTACCTGACTTTCTCTTTATTGGGATGCACCGCTCCCGAGCTTGGAGGAGGTGATCCTTGAATATTACCCACCTTTCTTGGGCCTCTCTTCCCTCCAGGGCTTCATTCCATTGTACTCTACCAAGCAGATCCCTGAAGAGGCCGAAGTCTGCTCTCCTTAAATCCAGGATAGTGAGCTTGCTGAGCACCCTCCTTGCCTCCCTAAGAATCTTGAATTCCACCATTTCATGGTCACTGCAGCCAAGGCTGGCCTTGAGCGACATGTTCCCCACCAGCCCTTCTTTGTTGGTGAGAACGAGGTCCAGCAAAGCACCTCTCCTTGTTGGTTCCTCTACCACTTGGAGAAGGAAGTTATCATCCATGCATTCCAGGAACCTCCTCGATTGCCTATGCCCTGCTGTGTTGTCCCTCCAACAGATATCGGGGTGGTTGAAGTCCCCTGTGAGGACCAAGGCTCATGAACGTGAGGCTGCTCCTATCTGTCTGTAGAGGGCCTCATCCACCCGGTCTTCCTGGTCAGGTGGTCTGTAGCAGACCTCCACTACTATGTCCCCTGTCCCTGCTCTCCCTTTAATCCTGACCCATAAACTCTCGGTCAGCTCTTCATCTGTCCTCAGGTGGAGCTCCATGCACTCCAGCTGGTCTTTGACATACAGGGCAACATCTCCTCTTCTCCCCTGCCTGTCCTTCCTAAAGAGCTTGTATCCTTCCATTCTGACACTCCAGTCAAAGGATTCATCCCACCATGTCTCCGTGACGCCAATAAGATCATATTGGCATGGTAGGTTTACATAGTGTAGGATGGACCCTGCCGCGTGGTTTGTAGTTGGTCATAAAGTTCTGGAGGATGTAGGATTCTGATCCATTCTTCACCAAGGCAGCAGTGAGTAGTTGGTGGTTGAGGGGTTAGCCCAAATAGAGTAATATTTGACAAAAGATTTAGGTGCATGGCCCTACAATTCCACTGATACATGCATTCCCACCACAGGCGTGGCGTCTGTCTCGGCGCTGCTGCTCATGGCCGCCCCCGTACTCTCCGATTCATCGACCGATGGATGGGGAGGAGCGCGGAAGCAAACCTGGGCTGGAGGGGACAGAGACATGCTGCGTGCCCTGCTGTGCGGCTTCTATTGCAGCTAATGGTCCTCCTCCGTGGGAGGGGTTTCAGTTCTGGTTAATCAAGGAGATAAGGCGAAGTGTGAAGGAATCAGGACTCACTTCGCCATATACAAAGGGTTACTGCAATCGGTATTTGCCACAAAGCTTTCTTTGCCTAATGACTCCCGGATGTTAGCACAGATCATTCTGACTCCTACCCAACACGTTGTGGGCACAAAGCTGGAGGGATTTGTGTGAGCAAGCTGCAATACTAAATTTGGAGCATCATCAGGGGGATCCATTGTATGCAATTGGGGCGCCAATACTCTTGGGAGAAGGTGCATTCGCACTCCACAATATTCAACTCCATATCGCTCGTGAAGCCCTAATGCAGAGCCAAGAGGCTGCACTTAAAGCACTATTAAGTATTCTGAGCAGTAATGGAGGAGCTGTGCGATCTTTCGCAACAATTAAGCAAGGCCACACTGAACCATATATGCAGTTTATAGATAATTTGAATGAGGCATTGGAAAGGCAGGTGGAGCATGGGGAAGCTCGCCTCGTTTTACTGAAACAACTAGCAGTGGCTAATGCAAATCCGGATTGCAAAAAAGTATTGGATGCTCTGCTGGCTGCCAATCACTCAGCTTTGGTAACCCAGACGGTGGAGGCATGTAATGTGGTTGGAACCAAAGGCTGGGAGATGCAAGCCATGGCTCAGGCATTCGCAGCTTGTCGGATCGATCACAGTAAAAAATCACAGACGTGTTATGTGTGTGGGAAACTGGGTCATTTTAAAAAGGATTGCCCAAAGGGGCCTGGGGTATGCCCACGATGTAAAAAGGGAAGGTATTATCCGAATCAGTGTAGATCAAGGTTCGATAAGGATGGCAAACCACTGGAGGAAAATAAAAATCAGGGAAACTGGAAAATGAGCGCCAGAGGGAAGTGCACGAGGACAACAAATGCTCCCCAAAGCCAAGCACCATGGGCAGGGTCAGCAGCCTCTTCCACCTCTTCCACGGAACGCGAGGGAGCACAGGGATGGACTTGGCCACCGCCAAGTCCGTATGTTTAAAGGACTCTGCCCCAATATCAATACCCACAGGGGTGTATGGCCCTGTAGGAGAGGGGTGTGTCCTGGTTTTAGCTGGGACAGAGTTAGCTCTTCTTTTTAGCAGCCAGAAGAGCTCCGTGTTTTGGTTTTACTCAGAGGCTCGCTCTGAGAAGAATGTTGATAGCAAGCTGATGTTTGTAGTTGGCACTGAGGTCTCAAGGACTTTTCAGCTCGCCGTGTTCTTGCCAGTGTGCAGGAGCACAACAGGATAGGGGGGAGCATGGCCGGGACAGGGGGCCACGACTCTCCTTATGATTTGTACTTGGACTTAGGATTGAGGCCAAACTGGCCAATTAGTATTCCATATAATGCAGCATCATGCCCAGTATAAAAGTGAAGGTCAGCTGGAAAGAAGGGTTTTTTGCCCTTTCGGGACTCTCACTTTTGGACTCTCAGAGTGCTTTCTCTCTCTCTCGCTCTCTATTTCGGGGCCTCCTGTTCATCCGGGATTGCGGTATCGGGATTTATCTGTTTCAGAATTGCAGCTTTGGGAAGAGACAGGCCTCGATCAAGGGATGGTGAGCAATTACACCGTACATCACTTGTTTGTATATATTTATCCTTGTACATATCCGTACATATATATATTGATAGTGGTAGTAGTAAATTGTTCTTATCTCAACCCACAGGTCTCTTTTCTTTTTCTTCTTTGATTCTCTCCCTCATCCCTGGGCATGGGGGTGGGTGAGTGAGCGACTGTGTAGAGTTTGGTTGCCGGAGCAGCCTAACCCATGACAGGTGTCATGCTTTATTATTAGGCAGATCTTCTGCAACCATGCAGGGACTTTTTGTCCTACCAGGGGTTGTAGATTCTGATTATACAGGGGAAATTCAAATGATGGTATGGACACCTCAGCCTCTGTGTTTTATACTGGAGGGAACTCGGTTAGCTCAATTAATACCTTTCACAACATTGCATAAGGGAAATTCGAGCAAGATAAGAGGAAATGAGGGATTTGGTTTGACAGGGGCACCTGAGATATACTGGATGGAACCATTATCAAAGCATCGGCCTATGCTACAATGTACAATTACAAGGCAAGGACAAAAAATAACCAGAGACGGGTTAATTGACACTCGTGCTGATGTGACAATTATAGCAACACATGATTGGCCACCATGCTGGGGAACGACTGCAGCAGCAACCGCGGTGACTGGATTGGGTGGAGTAACTGCTCCAAGACAAAGTGATTCTGTACTTCAGATAGAGGGCCCAGATGGCAGGATAGCCACAGTAAAACCTTTAATCCTCCCCATTCCTGTTACACTATGGGGTTGGGAATGTCTTAGTCAATGGGGATTAACATTATAAAATTTAGCCTGAGGTCCACTGGTAAAAGGCAGCTTACCCAAAAAATGCAGTGGCTTACAGATATCCCAGTATGGGTGGACCAGTGGCCTTCAACGAAAAAAAAGCTGCAACACACACACAATTTGATTGATGAACAATTGAAACTAGGACACATAAAGCCTACTCATAGTCCATGGAATACCCCAGTATTCGTAATTCAAAAGAAGTCAGGAAAATGGAGGTTACTTCAGGATTTGAGAGCGGTTAATGCAGTAATTGAAGACATGGGTCCACTACAGCAGGGGTTACCCACACCTTTGATGATCCCACGAGAATGGAGAATTGTAATCATTGATTTAAAAGATTGTTTCTTTACGATACCTTTGCATCCCGAAGATGCCCCCCGTTTTGTGTTTTCAGTCCCATCCATCAATATAGGGGAGCCGGCCAAGAGATATCATTGGACGGTGCTTCCACAAGGTATGAAGAATAATCCCATGATATGTCAAAGGTATGTTGCTAAGGCTTTGTCGAAAGTTAGAGCAAAAAATCCGAACTGTTTAATCTACCACTACATGGATGATATTTTAATAGCATCTCCACAGGAATCGCAGCTAGAAAGCATACTTACAGAAGTAACGTTATCGTTAACACAAATGAACTTAGTCATTGCCCCTGAAAAGGTTCAAAGGTTACCAGCATGGCAGTATTTGGGTTGGCAGATTATGGAGAGAACTATCATCCCTCAGCAGATGAAGACACCACAGAATATATTTTGTCTCAATGATTTGCAAAAGCTGTTAGGAGCGATTAATTGGGTTCGTCCATTATTGGGACTATCCACTAAAATGTTGTCCCCCCTATTTGAGCTGTTGAAAGGGGATCCAGACTTGACATTGCCCAGAACCTTGACAAAAGAAGCCCAAGAAGTGCTACAAGCTGTCTTAGAGCAGATTCAGAAATCGCAGGCAGACAGGTGCAATGCAAATCTTCTGTTTTCTATTTTTATTTTTAACGGGAAAACACAACTGAAAGTGCTGGTGAGTCAGGTGCTTAAGGATCACATTCTACAAATAGAGAGGGTATTTTTATCCCATATGGGAAAGAAAACGATAACCTCTTGGAGTGAGCAGATCGCTGGCCTAATTTGCAAAAGTCGTATGAGACCGAATAAATCGTTTGCTTGGACCTTGTAGTCAAATGAATCTGCAAGTGCAGTTCAGGTAAATTAAACACTTACAGGTGTAACTGTAAGGTCCAAGATAACATCTTCTACGCAAGAGAGTCACAGAATGTACTATTACAGCACAGCAGAGTCACAGAATGCACTATTACACACACAAGAGCGAGAGAACACACAAGCGCACTAGACTTAAAGCATGCTAAAAAAAAAAAAAAAAAGCAATCACTTACCCCCTCAGGTAAGGGCTCTCTGTCCTGGTTTTAGCTGGGACAGAGTTAGCTCTTCTTTTTAGCAGCTAGAAGAGCTCCGTGTTTTGGTTTTACTCAGAGGCTCAGACAAGGGGGACACGATTTTTACTCAGACAAGGGGGACACGATTCCCCTTGTGATTTGTGGTGGAATTTAAGATTGAGGGCCAAACTGGCCAATTAGTATTCCATATCATGCAGCATCATGCCCAGTATAAAAGTGAGGGTCAGCCGGGAAGAAGGGCTTTTGCGCTTTGGCTCTTTCTCCGCTTTTGCTCTTTTGCACTTGCTGCGCTTTTGCTCTATTGCCTTTTTTTTTCTTTTTTTTCTCTCTCTCCCAGTGCTCCCACTCTCAGAGTACTATCTCTCTTTGCCCCTCTCTATTTCGGGGCCTCGCGTTCATCCGGGATTGCAGCTTCGGGACGAGACAGGCTGCGGATAAGAGGGGGTGGTGAGCATCTACCCTGTGTAGTACTTATCTGTATTAAATCATTCTTCTCTCAACCCACGGGTTTCCCGTTTCTCCTTTAATTCTCTCCCTCATTCCTGGGGGTGGGGGAGGGGGAGTGACCGGCTGTGGGAGTTCGGTTGCCGGAGCAGCCTAACCCAGGACACTCTCAATTCCAGGGAAGTTACCTTGGCCAGCATTCCGATCAAGGGGGGAAAGAATCTCCTCACAGACTAGCTGTGTAGTTGGAGAAGCAGCTCCCCATTTCCAACCCAAATCGTAGGGCTTTTATCCCCTGATGTACGTGACTGTGTAGGTACCATGCCTGAGAAGGGTCTTTAAGGGTGTGACAGGGAGCTTCCCCTTATCGATTGTGCCTGAACACCTTATCTCAGGCAACTGGACAATGGTTGATTTGAGACTCAGGACATATTCTTTCATATTCTTTTTTGGTGAGTGATTGCCTTTACATCACTTGTTTTATTTTCTTCTCTCTTCTTCCACTTATCCTTCACTTATTAAACTGTTTTGTTCGGTTTGCTTTGTTTTATCTTGATCCCCAAGTTTTCTTACTTTTATTCTTCCTTTCCTCTTCCCCTGTCTCACTAGGGGTGGGGTGGGGGAGGAAGTGAGCAAGTGGCTGTGTGGTACTTAGCTGCCCACCAGGGTTAATCCACAACACCTGGAAATGGCTAAACACCTGCCTGTTGATGGGAAGCAGTGAATGAATTCCTTATTTTGCTTTGCTTGCATGCACAGCTTTTGCTCTGCTTATTAAACTGTCTTTATCTCAACCCAGGAATTTTCTCACTTTTGCCCTTCCAATTCTCTCCCCCATCCCACTGGAAGGAGAGCGAGTGAGCAGCTGTGCAGTACTTAGCTGCCTACCAGAGTTAAACCCCAACAATCTGGAAAAATCCTGCTATATAGCTGTTTATTGTAGTTGCTTTACTTGTACTACTGTTGGTTGTTCTGTCCAAGCCCTGATTTTGAATATGCTGTGGATACTGTTCTTGGGGACAGTCCACCAGGGCCTTGCTGATTTGGATTCTAACTTGTCAATTCGCACGTCTCAGGTTGTATTTGTACACAACATCCTGCATCTGGGCACCAAGGGATTCCCATGGTGGTAATGCCAGTATCAGTGGAATTGTGGGGCCATGCACCTAAAACTTCTGTCAAATATTACTCTGTGGAGGTTTAAGGCATGGACCCCGCTGAGTGCTTCAGGCGAAATCACTTCAGGCGAAATCATTTATTGAGCCGAACTGGCAATCTTATATACATGCAACAAGCCTCCCTCCCGCATTTGGTCCCAGTCCTTGTTTACTGTAAGAATATTTTCTGTTCTCAGTCCCGTGTCCTGAACATCTGTTCTTGTTACCCGTTGTTTACAGTTCTCACGCGCTTCTACTTCTTTGTCTCGTTCTCACGTACTTCTATTTTTGTGTCCCACGGTCTCAGGGGAATTCCGTCTCCCACATCTCTCCCTTCTTGTTTTAGCATGACAGCAAATGCGCTTCAGTTCAGGGCCTTCATAAAAGCATTCTGTAAGCACTGCAATAAACAAGGCACTACACAAGCCAATATTAATAAAATTATCAACACCATTAATCCTCCTTTCACTAAGGGTCTAGTAGAATCTACATCAGTACCATCTCGACTATGCCCAAGATTCCGCTGAGCAGGAGGGTGTCAATCAGCAGGGTCACTGCGGAGAAGGGAGGCAGGCACAGCACCTTCAGGGCGTCCCCTGTTTATCCACACAGTGTGCTCTGCAGCCTCCTTCCGCTCCGCTCTGAGCCATCTCTTTTATACCCTCAACAGAGTCTATGAAACAGAGCACTGACACAGGGTTGCTGCACGTGTGGCCAGTGCGTGCAATAAGGCTGCCCAGTATGTGCTCTGCCGGCTAACAGCGTTTTTTGCGGATTGCAACATGTTCAACAACAATCCTCCCAGCTTCCTTTTTCAAAGTTACGTGCTCACAACTAAGTCCAATTGTAATTCTTTGTCATTAATTTGATACCAGTCAATTCTTTTCCTTCCAGTAGTTATGGGCGGAATCCATACACCTTCCGATTGGAAAAACCACACAAAGCATATATACAAGCAACTTTCACACGCGTAATATACCAAATAATAAGAAACATAAAAACAGTTTATACATTAGTATGAAATCTTCTATTGTGAGTCTTTTGAACCATTCTCCTCATTCGGCGTTTCTGTGATCTCTGCTTGCTCTGCTAATTCTTGGATCTCCCTTTCTCTATCTGTAGTTTCAAAAGTCCTGGCTGGCTTCACGTTTCTTGCCGGTAGCCAAAAGACCTGTGGGAAGAAGAACACAAACATACCCTCTTCTCCAGGTTATTAGCTTGTACAGTCCTTCCCACTTTCCTGTTCCCAAATCTCTAACCATGACTTGTACCCGATTTTGACTGATATGTGACATTTTTTCTATCCCAAAATGTTTAGCCATCGGAGCTAGATCGTCTTTCAACCGATTTAGGAAATTTAACACCTATAACGCTTTAGCTATTCTTTCATTGGGAGATTTCCCTATCATTCCCCCTTCTTGATTTAAAAGCATATTTTTCACAGTACCATGTGCATGTTCTATGATCGCTTGCCCAGTAGGATTGTAAGGAATACCAGTAACATGCTCAATATCTCAGGCAACTGGACAATGGTTGAATTGAGACTCAGGACATATTCTTTGTTGAGGGATTTCAAGGCTCAAATCAAGTTTTGGTTCTTTGTATAATGCAGCACTGACTCATCAGACAACTCAGGGCTGAGCTATCTACACAGCTCCCTGTGGGTCGTCTCTGCCTCAATGCAATACAAAGCTGGGTTGCTTCTACAACCCCCCTGTGTCACCTGTGTGCTGGGCATTGCCAAAAAACTTGATTTGGATTTATGAGCCGGATGATCCATACACTGGCTCAAGTTCACTCCTGATTTCTCTACCTCCTCCCCCTGAGCGGCGCAGGGGGATGGGGAATGGGGGTTGCGGTCAGTTCATAATGCTTTGTTTCTGCTGCTCCTTCCTCCTCACACTCTTCCCTGCTCCAGTGTGGGGTCCCACCCATGGGAGACAGTCCTTCATGACTTTCTCCAAAGTGGGTCCTTCCTACAGGCTGCAGTTCTTTACGAACTGCTCCAGCGTGAGTCCTTTCCATGGGGTGCAGTCCTTCAGGAACTGACTGCTCCAGCATGGGTCACCCATGGAGTCAAAGGTCCTGCCGGAAAACCTGCTCCAGCGCGGGCTCTCCACGGGGTCACAGCCTCCTTTGGGGCACTTCCACCTCCTCCGGCATGGGGTCCTCCATGGGCTGCAGGGTGGCTATCTGCTCCACCATTAACCTCCATGGGCTGTAGGGAAACAACCTGCTTCACCATGATCTTCACCACAGACTGCAGGGGAATCTCTGCTCTGGCACCTGGAGCACCTCCTGCCCCTCCTTCTTCACTGACCTTGGTGTCTGCATAGTTGTTTCTCTCACATGTTCTCGCTCCTCTCTCCCAGCTGCTGTTGCACAGCAGTTTTTACCCTTTCTTAAATATATTTTCACAGAGGCTCTACCAACATTGCTGATTGGCTCAGCTTTGGCCAGCAGCAGGTCTGTCTTGGAGCCAGCTGGAACTGGCTCTATGGGACATGGAGGAAGCTTCTGGTGTCTTCTCACAGAAGCCACTCTGTAGCCCTCCTGCTACCAAAACCTTGCCACATAAACCCAATATACACCTATGACACATGGAATAGGAAATTTATAAAACATCTGAAACTTTTCTCCTAAAAAGCTTGTCTTTTACCATATCCCAAAAAGGTTTTCGCTTCAGGGTTTTCTTTGGGTCACACATGTAATGAGAGTTTTTCTCAATTTGAAGCCTAAAGAAATTTATTCCCACTTTTAGTTATGTTTTAGGACAACATCTTAAAAATCAATTTATAAAATAAATTATTTAAAAACTGAGTTTTGCTGCTGACAGGTCTTCAGTTATACAAGCTAGTTAAGACCTAAAATCTGCAAGTAAATTACAAACAAAGGATCTTTGATTCTTTGACTTATATAATTTCCATCCACCAGCACAAAGTCACTTCTTGAAAGTATTTTAACATATATATTAATGCAAATACAATTGAAATAAAAATATTTATTTCAAATGCATACTTTTTTTTATCGGTGTGGAATGTGGTCATTCCTCTCAGTTCTGAAAAATTGAATTGCCCTAAAATTTAAATAGAAATGTAGCAGATGGTCATTGCTGACACATGAGCAAACATTTTTTCCTGCTTCTGTTGGCAGTGTACCTTGGTTTAAGATTCAAAGCAACTTAAACAGTGAAACTGACTCATTGTAGTGGTTTGACCTTGACTGGCTGCCAGACACCCACTCAGCTGCACTCTCACTCCCCCTCCTCATCTGTGTGTGGGGAGAAAATAAGATGGAAAAGCTCATAGGTCAAGATAAAGACAGGGAGATCACTCACCAATTACCGTCATGGGCAAAGCAGACTCGACTTGGGGAACAATAATTTAATTTATTGCAAATTAAAAATAGAGTAGGCTGGTGAGAAAAAAATACAAAACTAAAACACATCTTACCCCCACATTCCCCTTCTTCCCAGGCTCAACTTCACTCCTTTGTTCCCAACTACTCTACCTCCTCCTGCTCCCCCACAGAGGGGAAGGGGGGATAGGGAATGAGGGGGTTGCAGTAAGTTCATAACAGTTTATCTCTGCTGCTCCTTCCTCTTCACAGTTTTCCCTGGCTCCAGTGTGGGTCCTCTCCATGGGCTACAGTCCTTCAGGATAAAAATGCTCCAGCATGAGCACTAACCAGGTACTAACCTGGTTGTCTAACCAGAGTACTTATGATGGAGCTTCACAAAATCATAGAATGGTTAGGGTTGGAAGGGATGTTTAAAGATCAGGATGGAAGAGAAAACCACCTGGGCCCCCATGCCCTTGACCCTGGCCCCCAGAGCCATGTTGTCACTCTTGCTACATTCCAGGTCTCCCCTGGAAGTATTATTGGTGCCCACGTGGATAAGCAACAGGGGATAATAGACTGCTGAGGGCCAAACAAGCCTTGATAGTCTCTCCACAGTGTCTCAGATCCAAGCCTCTGGCAAGCAATGAATCTCCCTAGACAGCAGGTCAGGTTAGCAGAAGGAGGCCTCTGTCACTCACAGGAGGGAGTCTCTAACTACTGTCACCTGCTGTGTCCTCTTGGTGTCAATGCATGGTTAGAGCTTGGCTGGCTCTGGTATTTCTCCAGACATGGCTTTCTTTCCATCATCTCCTATCAATCAGGGCACTGAACCTATTCTGCCATTGCAGATCTGCAGGTGGAGAAGGAGCCTTCCTCCTATTGCTAGAAGTCATGGGCCTCCAGCCTTCTACACCATGGGAGTCTCCATTTGCCACTCAAACACAATCTCTGATTACTCCGCCTTCTGGGCAGTTAGGGGTTCAGACTTCCATCTCTGCAAGGTCTCTGTGAAGAACCTGTGTAGGGCCTTAAGGCGCCCCAGTCAAGTTATAGGTTTGGGATACGGTAACAGACAGCAGACCAAGAGCTTTAGATTTACCGTTATTTCAGAATAACAGCACAGTAACAAATACATATCATCAGTACAATTAACCATGTCAAAATGACAGTAAGTCCAGTAATTCACTAATACTAGGCTAAATTTAATATCAAGATGTGCAAAGACTTATATAAGCATGATTATGAGGTAGGGTGGCAGGAAGCAGGGTGTGGCTTCTTCAGATGAGTGAGTTGGACCAGCCAACAGGTTTGGGGAATCCCAAATTCCCTGATCAGACTGTCCTCCTTGGTTGAGTCACAGAAGCATTATCTGGACTTGTTAACCAATGGACATATTCCACCTCTGCTCCCCCTCTGTGCCAGTTCTGCCCTTGGCGTGCACAGGCCCGGAAATATCATATAAGGCAATACTAGTCCCACATTTCCACTCCTTGCTTATGTGACTCACTGGGAGGAAGGGTGGTCATCTTGTCACGGTGGCGTAAGGCCAACACTGATGTCAATGCCTCCCACCTCCCCAGGGATGTCGGGTGCAGAGGGAAGTTTGGTCATGGAGTGATGAAGGGTTAAATTGAGTCAAGGTAGTCAATAAGGTTGTGTGTTGAGAAACCATCAGAATTGTGCAGGCCAAAATCCAAGTACGAATATATAATATGATGACTAGAACAAGTAAGAAACCGCTCAAAATAAGGATAACAACTAGAGGGATGAAGTGGGACGTTTAATATCCCTGTAGCAGTGGAGACCATCCTAAAAGGGACTCCCACCAGCTATGTCTGAATATTTTCTGAACACATGCCAGGATTTGTTTGATCTCTGTGATATCATGGCAGACAGCTATTAAAATTTGTTGTGCCTGCTCCTTTGCATGCTTCAATACTCGATGTAAGTCTTCATGTTGCAAAACCCATTCAATTAGAGACAAATTCATACCAATAGGGGTAGGGGTGATGTGGTGGTAGAGGGTATAGTTAGTTGACAGTACTTGATAAATGATAATTGGGGCAGTATAGTTAAAATCGCATCCAGATAGGGGTGTAAAATAACAGGTACATAGATTAACACTAGTAGATAAAGTATGGTCATACAAAAGGACATGAAGATCGTAAAGATGCACAGCTGTTCCAAGATATAGACAAGTGTTGTCTCAGCGTGTTCGTTGAGGTCTACTGAGAAATGATAGACTCTGCTAGGGGAATTAAGGCACATATCAAAGGTTCCAAAGGAATTCCCTTCACATACAAACCCCAGATCTGGCTCAGGGATGCAAGCATCAGTGTCTACCAATCACCATCCCTTCATTTCCTGCCAGGCCCATTGTTGATGATCCACAGGATAGATCATGGATCAGTCAATATTAAAGTAGTGGGGCTCTGCGAGCCAGGTTTTCCCATTTGTCCTGTAAGTTTAGTGAACCAAGAGTCATAGGAAATTGGGATTTCTTCTTCAGAGTAGCAGGATGTCAAAGGAGGCAATCTATAAGAAAAGAACAAAATGCATCTTGTCTAGGCTACAAGCAAAGCAGCAGGTAGTTGAGTTCCTCCTTTCAGAATTCCTTTGTACAAATTTGGTCCTAGTACCTCTGCAATTAGAGCTGTGGTGATGGTGTTGGTAGGGGGAATATGTGCTCACACTGTAGTCCCTACAAGAGCTTGTGAGGGTGGTGGAAGGAGACGCTTCTGTAATAGTTGAGTTGGAGAGATCATCAGTAGCTACAGGACAGGGAAAGGAGAGAGGGATGAGAATAAAATGGTTGGGACCTCAAGGTCAGACTCTGTCAATGATAGCAGAGATACCAAGAACCCAATGCTGAATGGTAATGTGTCGGAGTGCAGATCCTTGAAGAGACTGCACGAAGAAAATCCTGTGTAAATAAGGACTGGAGCTCTAAAGTTAGGCCTCAAGGGCAGAATGCCCTTGAAGTTAAGGATAAGAAAACTATGCAGTATGATAAGGGAGTAGTGTTTGCTTAGAGCAGAGCTTCGCTAGGCGGGTATCTGTTTGAAATAAGCTGTTAAATATGACAAGCGTATGTATCATCCAATAATGGTGTGGAAAGGTGTGGTCTCAGGATTATTGGCAAATACTGTCTATATAAGCAATAAGAACTGCGCAATAAACGAGACTTCCTGCAGCTAACTCGTATTGAGTCATCTCAGTACTTCTCCAAATCCCTTCTCCGCATTATGGCGCCCGAACAGGGACGGGAAAAATGAGCTGGACTCACTATCGTTTCGCTCGGGACATTTATTACTTGTTTTGAATGAGTGTTATTTTAGCGGACAAGGGACGGCGACTTCAGGCAGCCCATCGGGGAAAGCCGGGCGGATCTACTTCAGGCGGCCTATACGGGAAAGCCGACGATCTGCAGGATCCACATTCAGGCGGCCCATCGGGGAAAGCCGTGCAGATCTACATACAGGCGGCCTATAGGGGAAAGCCGGAAGATCTGTAGGATCCACTGTCGCGGTAAGACGATGGAACGGGACGTTGCATTGTCGTTGTTGAGAAGCTTCTTAGAGGAGCGTGGATTAAAACTTGGAAAAAGATATTGGCCCCTGATTGCAGGGGGGTATGCAAAAGATATTATCGGGAAACACGAAGAATTAAGAACCAAAAGAAAGAAGAAGTAAGCGACTGAAGAAAAAAAAAATAAGCGACACCTGCCTCAACAGGAGGAGGTAAGCGACTGGGAACAATGGGAAGCATGGCTTTAACAGAACATAAGTCTGTAGTTAACGTGTTGACAAAGTGCTAGAGAAACCAGCACTATTAACAGTTCTGACTTGATAAAACTCCCGGTACTCCTGGTTTGGGTATCAGCCCATGTACCGGAGGCAAGCTCTTCAAATATATACATGACAAGGACTTGGGACACTATAGACGTTAAACTTTGGCGTGCAGCCACCTGTGGGGATGCTGCTGGCCTGGAAAAGTCATCATCGAATCTTTTGATCCAGGGCCCCGAACGAAAGACAGACTTATTGCTTTCCCCCTCTTCCAACGAAGTCGGTACACCGGCACCCCCGCGCCGCGCCGCCCACCGCGCCCGGCGGCGCCCCGGGAACGCCGCTGCTGCTGCCGGCCGGGGCCGCGGGCGCGGCGTTTGCCTCGGCGCTGCCGCTCGTGCGCGGAGCGAGTCGCGGCTGGAGGGGACGGAGACGCGCGGCGGGCCCCGCTGCGCCGGTTCGTTCGCAGCTGATGGTCCCTCGGCGGGAGGGGTCGGCGGCGGTTACGGAGCGCGAGCGGCCGGAGCTGCGGCAACAACAACAACAACAGCAACAACAACAAGGGGGGGGCTGGCACAGGGCCGCTGGGTCGTCATCGCCATCCCGCCCCCCCGCCCGGCTGAGGCGACGGAGGGCTGACCCCCCCCCCGCCGCTGCTGCCCCCCCACCCCCCCCGCCGGCCGCGCCTGGCGAGTGGCCGCTTGGCCCCGCCCCCCCGCCCGGCTGAGGCCCGGGGCCCAGGTTTTACCGAGAGACAGCACATCTTAACTTGGATCGTCTCGATCGGCATCGCGGGAAATAACTAATCCTTTTCTGTTCCAGCAATTTCAACAATTAATATCAGTGTTGCAAAACTGTAAACATGCATATTCCATTGTACATCTGCAAGCGCACACCGCGCTTCCAGGGCCTATAGCAGAAGGGAACAGGCGAGCTGAGCCTCTCACGAGTGCAGCTCTGGTACCAAACTCGCTCATGCAGGCAAACATCTTGCATGACTTCTACCATCAGAATGCTAATGCCATTAGGTGACAATTTGGTATAACAAGAGAGCAAGCCCGCTCAATCGTACAATTGTGTACTAGCTGTCAAAAAACGATCGTGCCACCAGTGAATGGTGTTAATCCTCGTGGTTTACGCTCGCAGGAACTTTGGCATACACTTCTTATCAGACATGTATTTTTGTCATCATAAGGTATTGAGCATGTTACTGGTATTTCTTACAATCCTACTGGGCAACCGATCATAGAACACGCACATGGTACTTTGGAGAATATGCTTTTAAAACAAGAATGATGGGGAAATCTCCCAATGAAACAATAGCTAAAGGGTTATAGGTGTTAAATCTCTTAAATCGAGAGCTAAATATTTTGGGACGAATAAAATGTCACACATGTCAAAATCAGGCACAGGCAGGGTTACAGCAAGTGGCTTTCCAACAACTGACTGAATTGGCTAAGAGAGCATTAAGACATGTCCCTGATTTTTGGGACACGGGAGGCTTCCTTTGCTTCCATTCGGCAGGGAGCACAGGAACCTTATGAGCATTTCTTTGATCAGCTACAAATGGCAGTTCAGAGATAAACAGAAAATCCGACTACTGCAGATGTGTTGGTATTCCAGTTAGCCATTGAAAATGCTAACACAGACTGCCAACAAGCTCTTGATCTTATCAGAAATCGGGCAAAAAACGATTGCAGATCTAGTAAAGGCATGTCACAATGTGGGCTGGGAACACTATAAAGCAGAGATATTGGCAGCTAAATGTTTTGGTCAACAGTAATCACTGACACGTTGGTGCATTTAATTCCTACTGGTGTCTTTGGTCTTATATCACAAGGATTATGTGCACTATTGCTGGGACAATCATCCACCACAAAATTAGGATTGTTTGTACTCCTAAGGGTAATTGATTCTGAGGGAAAAAAAAGCCAAACAAACAAACAAACCAAAACACCAAAATGCTAGTAACTGCTTCTGCAGGGCTATAATAGAGCTTAGCAGGGTATTTCCTTCGCATATAAGGGGAGATCCATGTACTACAGGGACTTTAAGAATGTATTTCCCTAACACCACCATGAACCTAAGTCATAGACACACCCGGAATAGGTGCAGCGCGCATGGTTATGATAGCTAGTGTGATTCCAGAGCAGAATTTTGGGAACCAGATAAAATCATTGCAGCTTCAATATTTGCACCAGGAGTTGGAGTGGCACAGGCGTTAACTACACTGAATAAGTTGGGTTGTTGGCTTGCAAAACAAACTAATGCTACAGCTTCTGCTTTATCAATGCTCTTAATTGACAGGATGGTTAAAATCTTTAGTAAAGCAGGCATTATATTGCTAGTAGTTCTTCTATGCATAGTAATAATCATCCCCTGCCTATTGTCACGCGCCCAGCGAATGGTACAGAGTACGGTTCATCAAGTAATGGTCACAGAAAAACAAAAAAGGGGAATTGTGGCATCATACACACAGTTACAGTTGGGGTTTGACCTTGATGATTTAAGCCTATGCTCTTTTCTGAAGTTGGGAAACACCGATAAAGAGGATGAGAAAGAAAAGGGAGTGTGAACAGCTGGTACAGGGAGTGTGAGAAGCTGACATGGGAGTATGGGAAGATGATATAGTGTGTGAGAAAATGATGTTTAGTTTAGCAAGTGAAAAATAGCTCCTTTTTAGGCATAGCCAATAGTAAAGTTAAAATAGGTGCGTGCACTATTGTTTGTACCCAATCACAGCTGGGTAAGGGGCGCGTGGACACATCGTGGCCAGAGTAATAATCTATAAAAGCTGCCTGTATAACAACAATAAAGGTCACTCTGCTATCACAAAAGAATTTTGGACACAGACAGTCACAGCTGCACAGCCTCCTTTAACAGTAATCATTAATGGGAAGGCTTTTCTGGCCTAGTTGACACAGGGGCTGATGTATCTATAGTGAAAAATCCTGACTGGCCACCCTCTCGGCCTCTGATACAAGCCCTGGCAGCTGTGATCAGAGTAGGTGGAACACAGATCCCACAGCAGAGTGCACAGACCTTGTTAGTAGTAGGCCCAGGTAACAAACAAGCTATTTTGAAACCACATGTTTTTGATGTCCCATGTAAATTATGAGGTCGGGATTTGTTGAATCAGTGGAATGTGAGGCTAACCTCAAATTTTTAGCACACGTCACTGATGTCCAGCCCTGACTCAAGCTGGCAAGCCGGTCTGGGTCGATCAGTGGCCATTAAAAGGTGAGCGGCTGGAGTGAGCTCAAAAATTAGTCGATGAACAGCTCAAATTAGGACATATAATTCCCTCCACTAGCCTATAGAATACTCCAATATTTGTTATCCCAAAGAAATCAGGAAAATGGAGATTTATGTTAAAAGATTTAAGAGCTATTATGCAATCATTTCACCAATGGGTGCATTACAACCGGGTGTACCAAATCCTACTATGATTCCAGAATGTTAGCATTTGATGGTGGTTGATTTAAAAGATTGGGTTATTTCACCTTTTTACTTTTTTTTTTTATTTATTTACACCCTAACGATTGTCCTAGATTTGCCTTTTCAGTTCCAGTGCTTAACAATGAACGACCCACGCAACAATATCATTGGATTGTACTGCTTCAAGGAATGATGAATAGTCCTACAGTTTGTCAATTGGTGGTAGATGATGCTCTCTGTCAGGTCCGACAGCAGATCAAGCTCAGCAGATTGTACGGGCCTGCCCTGACCGTCAACGTATTGTGCCTTCAAATACTCCAGCAGGAGTAAATCCAACAGGTTTATGTGCCAATGAATTATGGCAATCTGATATTACTTATATTCCATCGTTTAATCGATCTAAATATGTTTTCTGCCTTTGTTGTTGCTACTGCTCACACTGAAGAAAACCATGGGAGTACCAAAGAGAATCGGGACAGACAGTGATCCAGTATGGTGCCTTTTACAGGATTGGGGAGTGACTCACACTACCAGTATCCCTCATTCACCTATGGGACAAGTGGTTATTGAATGAATTCATTTAACATTAAAACAAATGCTCAAAAAAAAAAAAAAAAAAAAAAAAAAAGGGGCAGTCTTCCGTATATTTCCCCACAAGAGTTAAATTTATTAGGATCAAAAGTTGTGGGTAGTGCCAGCAACAACCACGTTACACAAACATGTGTTGTTTTAATCTAAGTGACCATAGTGAGTCCATCCACAAACAGTTGCAATGGCTTGGAGAGCATTCGGGGAGAATTGTGGTAGAGGATTGTATATTGATATGTAAACTGTCTTTATGTTTCTTATGATTTAGTATATTACGTGTGTGAAAGTTGTTTGTATATATTGCTTGTATATATGCTTTGTGTGTTTTTTTCCAATCAGAAGGGAGCTACTGGAAGGAGAAGCATTAACTGGTACCGAATTAATGACAAAGAATTACAAACTAGACTTAGTTGTGAGCACGTAACTTTGAAAAAGGAAGCTAGGAGAAATATGTTACAACTTAAAAAATCCGCTGTTGGCCAGCAGAGCACATACCTGGCAGCCTTGTTGCACGCACTGGCCACGCGTGCAGCAACGCCGTGTCAGTACCTTTTTCATAGACTCTGCTGAGGGTGTAAAAGGGATGGCTCAGAGCGGAGCGGAAGGAGGCTGCAGAGCACACTTTGTGGATAAACAGGGGACGCCCTGAAGGTGCCGTGCCTGCCTCTCTTCTCTGCGATGACCCTGCTGACTGACCCCCTCCTGCTCAGTGGAATCTTGGATATAGTGGAAATAGTAAAGCCCTCAGAAAGGGAAGTAGTATGCTGGAAACTGCTTTTGCAAGGCTGTACCAAAACAACATGCTAGTAACTGGGGTCGACAGTCTCGTGCACAGGGTTTTCTTCGTGCAAGAAAAGAAAGGGGGATTTGTCGGAGTGCAGATCCTTGAAGAGACTGCACGAAGAAAACCCTGTGTAAATAGAGACTGGAGCTCGAAAGTTAGGCCTCAAGGGCAGAATGCCCTTGAAGTTAAGGATAAGAAAACTATGCTGTATGATAAGGGAGTAGTGTTTGCTTAGAGCAGAGCTTCGCTAGGTGGGTGTCTGTTTGAAATAAGCTGTTAAATATGACAAGCATATGTATCATCCAATAATGGTGTGGAAAAGGTGTGGTCTCAGGATTATTGGCAAATACTGTCTATATAAGCAATAAGAACTGCGCAATAAACGAGACTTCCTGCAGCTAACTCATATTGAGTCGTCTCAGTACTTCTCCAAATCCCTTCTCCACAGTAATGGATTGTGCATGTCCTTCAGGAAAGGAACATTACAAAGGACATTGTGAAGAATAAGACGTAAAACCTTAAGTGTGAGGGGGCGATCCCCAAGGAGCTCATAAATATCAGAAAGGGCAAGAAAGGTGGTGAGTAAAGCATGCTCCCATTCCCAATAAGAGGCTTGTGCACCTTGTCACCCCTTGCTAACAAAATGGATCAGTTTAGGGGGAGGGTCCTTGGGACCTCTTTCCTGGAACGATCCTCACCAGGTGCTGTTTTCAATGTGCTGGACCCTGAGTTCAAGTCTGCTGGTAGGGGTGAAGGGTCCCAAATATTGATACTGATAAATACTTTGTAGGAGAAGGGTTAGGGCCTGTTGGTGACTTGCGTTCCTGTTCCAGGTGGAACGTTTGCACAGCAAGGACTACAAAGGATGGGCTAGATGACTAAAACCAGGGATGTGGGCATGCCAAAAGTTTAAAGTGCCTAGGAGGCTCTGGAGATCATGTTTGGCAGAGGGAGTAGGCAAAGATAAAACAGATTGCAAAACACTTTCAGGAATACCTTTGGTACCAGAACACAAGGAGACTCTGAAGAAAATTAGGTTTTTGGCAGGACCCTGGCATGTACTGGGAGAAATAGAAAGATCCCAGTGTTCTTTGAGGGTTGAAATTCAGAGGGTCATATCTTGTGCAACAGATTCACATGTAGGTCTTCCCAGAAGAATGTAATTGATATACCGATGGCGAGAAACATCAAGAGTGGGAGAAATTTCAGCTAAGGTTGAGGCCTTAGCTGATGGTCTCTTAGATCATGAGCAATGGTGATAGCCTTGAGGTAAACAAGTAAAGGTATACTGAATGTCATTCCAAGTAAAAGCAAAGCGAGTGTCGTGGTTTAGGCCATTCCGGCAACTAAACTCCTCACAGCCGCTCACTCACCCACCCCCACTCCCTGGGATAAGGAAGGGAATTAAAGGAGAAAAGGAAAAGAGACCCGTAGGTTGAGATAAGAACAATTTACTACTATTGCTACCAATATATATATATGTACAGATATGTACAAGGACAAATATATACAAACGAGTGATGTATGGTGTAATTGCTCACCACCCCTTGACCGAGGCCTGTCTCATCCCGAACTAATGATCTCAAAACAGTTAAGTCCCAATACCGCAATCCCGGACGAGTGAGAGGCCCGAAAATAGAGAGCAAGACAGAGAGAGCACTCTGAGAGTCCAAAAGTGAGAGTCCCGGAAGAGCAAAGACCCTTCTTTCTGGTTGACCCTCACTTTTATACTGGGCATGACACTGCATTATATGGAATACTAATTGGCCAATTTGGCCCTCAATCCTAAGTCTAAGTACAAATCATAAGGAGAGTCATGGACTCCCTGTCCCAGCTATGCTCCCCCCTATCCTGTTGTGCTCCTGCACACTGGCAAGAACACGGCAGCTGAAAAGTCCTTGAGGCCTCAGTGCCAACTATAAACATCAGTGAGCTGTCAGCGTTCTTCTCAGAGCAAGTCCCAGACTAAACCCAAAACATAGAGCTCTTCTGGCTGCTAAAAAGAAGAGCTGACTCTGTCCCAGTTGAAACCAGGATAAATACTTAAAGGGGGCTTCTAAGAAAGATGGAGAGAAACTTTTTACCAGGGCCTGTAGTGACAGGACAAGGGACAGCGATTATGAAGTGAAAGAGGGGAGATTTAGATTAGATATTAGGAAGAAATTCTTTACAATGAGGGTGGTGAGAACTGGAACAGGCGGCCCAGAGAAGTTGTGGCTGCCCCATCCCTGGAAGTGTTCAAGGCCAGGTTGGATGGGGCTTTGAGCAACCTGATCTAGTGAAAGATGTCCCTGCCCATGGCAGGGTAGTTGGACTATATGGTCTTTAAAGGTCCCTTCCAACCCAAACCATTCTATGATTCTGTGAAGCTCCACACAAGTACTTTGGTTAGGCAACTGAGTTAGTACGTGGTTAGGTACTTTTAGTCCTTAAAGACCTGACAACTTTCTTAAGCTCCTTTGCCCTTTGGAGCAGCCGCCCACGGGATCCTGCTTTCCAATTTCTTGAATAAGCCAAAATATGCTGTGAATTCCAGAAGATTTCTGGAGAGTGTCACACATGTCTTCTTGATATAGGTACTAGATGAACCAACCAGGGATGATGCACAGCTGGATCTGTGTGGTGAGTTGACCTTGGCTGGCTGCCAGGTGCCCACCAAGCCACTCTATCACTTCCCCTTCTCAACAGGACATGGGGAGAAAATAAGATGGAAAAGCTGGTGGGTTGAAATAAGGACAGGGGGAACTCACACTCAAACAGTGTCTTTTTTTTTTTCTTAAAGGACTGCAGCCTGTGGAGAGGACTCATGACAGAGCAGGTTTGTCCTGAAGGACTGTGGCTCATGGAAATGACCTACGCTGGAGCAGGGGAAATGTGTGAGGAGGAAAGAGCAGCAGAGAGGAACTGTTATGAACTGACCATAACCCCCCCTATGTCACTTGGGGGACGATGAAAGAATCATAGAATCATAGAATGATTCAGGTCGGAAGGGACCTCAAAGATCATCTAGTTCCAACCCCCTGCCACGGACAGGGACACCTTCCACTACATCAGGTTGCTCAAAGCCTCATCCAACCTGGCCTTGAACACTTCCAGGGATGGAGCAGCCACAGCTTCTCTGGGCAACCTGGTCCAGTGCCTCACCACCCTGAGGAAAGAATTTCTTCCTTATACCTAATCTAAATCTGCCCTCTTTCAATTTAAATCCATTGCCCCTTGTCCTATCACTACACGCCCTTGTAAATAGTCCCTCTCCAGCTTTCCTGTAGGTCCTCTTTAGGTACTGGAAGGCTGCTATAAGATCACCCCGGAGCCTTCTCCAGGCTGAACAGCCCCAACTCTCTCAGCCTGTCTTCATAGGAGAGGTGTTCCAGCCCTCGGATCATCTTTGTGGCCCTCCTCTGGACCCGCTCCAGCAGCTCCATATCCTTCTTGTGCTAGGGACTCCAGAGATGAACACAGTATTCCAGGTGGGGTCTCACGAGAGCAGAGTAGAGGGACAGAATCACCTCCCTCGACCTGCTGGCCACGCTTCTTTGGATGCAGCCCAGGATACGGTTGGCTTTCAGGGCTGCAAGTGCACATTGCTGGCTCATGTTGAGCTTCTCATGAACCAGCACTTCCAAGTCCTTCTCCTCCATGCTGCTCTCAATCCATTCTCTGCCCAGCCTGTCCTTATGCTTGGGATTGCCCCGACCCACATGCAGGACCTTGCACAGCATGTCCACCACACCACACAGCTTGGTGTCATCAGCAAACTTGCTGAAGGTGCATTCGATCCCACTGTCCATGTCACTGACGAAGACGTAAAAAAGCACCAGCCCCAATACTGACCCCTGAGGAACACCACTCGTCACTGGTCTCCACTTGGACATTGAACCATTGACCATAACTCTTTGAGTGCAACCATCCAGCCAATTCCTTATCCACCGAGTGGTCCATCCATCAAATCCATGTCTCTCCAGTTTAGAGACAAGGATGTTGTGCGGGACAGTATCAAATGCTTTGGATAAGTCCAGGTAGATGGCGTCAGTCGCTCTTCCCTTATCCACCAACACTGTAACCCCATCAAAGAAGGCCACCAAATCTATCAGGCACAATTTGCCCTTAGTGAAGCCATGTTGGCTGTCGCCAATCACCTCCTTATTTTCCATGTCCCTTAGCATAGTTGCCAGGAGGATCTGATCCATGATCTGTTGCTAATTTCTGGGTTTCACCTGGAACAGACAATAGATGATGATGTTTTCTGTTCTTTCAGATTAATTTTTATTTTTTCAGACTGTTTTCCTGTTCTTGCAGTTAGACCAGCCAATGACAATTACCGATTCATACTTCCTCAGGATGTTTTCCCCTTTTTTGAGACTATTTTTCACCTTTTCAGACAATAAATTGCTGTTACAGTTCCATGTTTATGCTCTTATCAACGATATCTCAGGATGTCTCCGGTTTCAAGGTACTCAGCTGTACTTCAAGGATGCTTTGGGTTCCCAGGCCTAGTTCCCAGGCTCACAGTTCCCAGGCTGGCAGGCAATTTCTTCTTTTCAGTAATTTCCCCCTTCTAACTAGGTCGCTGTTATGTTTTGAAGTGGAGGGGGAGGTCCGGGTGGCAGAAGCTGCCCATCACGCCGGACTCCCATCCCCCTCGGGGCTTGAGCCAATCGACGCCTCTGCGAATTGCCCTATTTACGTCGGACAAAGGAACCGGAAAGGTGTGCCGGTGCCCAGGAGCAAGGAGAAGAGAGGAGGGGCACGGCCCCCGCTCCCGGCGCCCGGCCGGGCCGGCGGCCCGGGCCGGGCCCTTCAAGGATGGCGGCGGCAGAGCCGCTTGGGGATGTGATAAATGAGTGAGTCCCAAACAGAACTCCAATTAAAGTTTACAATTTATTAGGCGGATAAAAGCAAGCAAACAGCGCTGGGTGCACCGGGAGTCTCCGCTCCACCAAGACGCACACCATGTAGTTCTTATTTCTGGTTTATATTCCTTTTACTAATACATATTCTCAATTATTTCCGAGAAAAAGGTGATCTTATTACAACGGGCTCGGAGAAGTCATCTCCATAGTCTCCACCCCTAACCCCCCCCAGTTGCGCGTGCGCAGTGTCTCCTGGTGGTCGTGAGTAGGGGTCTCAGGGATGAAGGCTGTATGTCTTCCTCGTGATGACTTTTTCACCTCCCCAGAAAATTAGCCAAGTCATCATGACTGTGCTCTGCGAAGTCATCAGGATCGTCCTTGTTCTCCATCTTGGCTCCTGCTTATCTTACACAAGAGTTATGCAAGTTACAGATACATGACTTAAGCAAGCTAACTTAAAAGTGGTTAAGCGAGATTAGAGATTAAGCGCATACAGGCCCCTAGGCCCCTCTTGTCTAACACCTTGCAACTGGCAGTAAAAAGAAGAAGAAAGAGAAAAAGAAAAAGAAAACCCAAAATGTTAGGTGGCTTTTGCAAGAAGCGAGAGCTATATACATACCATTCTGCTTTCTCTAGGGCTACAGTTATACAAGAACAAACAGAATGGTTAAAGGTTACATATACAAAAAGGTCATATTTCACTATGCGACCCTAACTTTGTTTTATATTGATATGTATCAGGTGAACCCATTTCACAATTAGGGCCCCTGGTTAGTAGCATCATGAGGCGTTTTGCAGGTTTACGTTTTTGCATTTCACAGAGATCTTAAACGAAGATAATCACTTATCTTGAATAAGCACACCCGTTGTCCCATATTGACACGAATCAAATGAACATATTTCACAGGGAACTCGGGGAGAGCTCCGTTCCTGGGGTGCCCACCGGGCCGAGTTCACCCAGAAAGGACTGAGATCTGAGAGAAACGGCCACACAGATAAGAGGTCAGTGAAGATGGAGCGGAACAACGTGTGCCGCGGCTGAGTCCCCCTTGCGAGCAGCCCCTTTGCAACAAGTCCTCCACTCACAGCCCGTGGAGGATCCACGTCGAGAAGAGATGCCAGAGCCAGAGCACGGTACACATCTAGAGTCCGTGGGATGACCCCCGCCGATGGGGAGGTGTTTCGTTAAAGGAGATGCCTGAGCCTGAGACTATTGTGAATCATGGGCACAGGTCGAGGCGCATTTACGCATCTAAGTCTGTACGGAGACGCATTTAAGGTCGATATGACGACCCATGCCGGAGGCATTTAAAGTCTGTATGATGACCCACGCCAGAGCGAGTGGCTGCGGCTCCTTAAAAGTACAGGACTGGTAAAGCCCGCACTTGGGGCAAATCCGATGGGGTAAGGATTTGCCCCCCAGCAGGTAGGATTCACGCTTTCGCCGTGAGTAGGGGATCCACTGGATCAAGGGACAATGGTGTAAGGACTCCTTCTCCTTTAAGGGAAGCGGCAGTAACAACGTGGAATGAACTGACCTTCACTCCCCTGTTCCCTGCCCCCCTGCGCCGCTGGGGGGAGGAGGTAGAGCCGGGAAGAAAAGGCAAAGGGGGGGAGTGGTGTTGATTTTGAGACCTGGCCTTGTTTTCTTGTTATCCTCTCAAGTAACCGTTTTTGTTTGCTTTTCTCTTTCTAGGTAGCTGTTAATAAATAGTTTTGCTTTAAGAAAACAGCCTCTTTTGCCCGGGACCGTGGTTGGTGGGTGCTCCTCTGTTCCTGTCTCGATCCTCAGCTCTTTTATTACATTTTTCTCCTCTCCATTTTACTGGACTGGGAGAGCTGCGTGGGGTTTAGTTGCCGGATCGGCCTAACCCACGACAGTCGCCTTTATGACTACTTGTATCAGGTGTAATATCTACAGTATTTGACCCTCTCAGAATTATTTGGTGTATTGAGAGTCTTGCAGAAGATATTGTATTTGAGGAATTAGTGATCTTGGACAAGCCGTGTCAGCCATATTAGGCCTAGTAACCCATATGTTAGTATGAGTGACTGCTATATAGTCCTATGTATGTAACAATGTCAGAGAACATGGGAATCTTCCAAGCAGATCTTTGAAGAGGGCAGTCTGCTCTCCTGAAGTCCAGGGTTGTGATCTTGCTTTTTGACCTCCTCCCTGCCCTCAGGATCCTGAACTCCACCATCTCATAATCACTGCAGCCCAGACCACCTTTGATCTTCACCCATAAGCTCTCAGTTGAATGCAAAAAGGCTTTATGCACAAGGAGAGAGAAGCTACAAAGGTAGATTAAAGAAACATTGCCTGGGCACGTAGAGATGGTGTCAGGAAAGCCAACTGTGGTGGGTTAATCTTGGCTGGCTGCCAGGTGCCCACCAAGCCATGCTCTCACTTTCGCTCCTCAGCAGGACAAGGGAAGAAAATAAGATGAAAAAAAGCTCGTGGGTCAAGATAAAGACAGGAGGATCACTCAACAATTATTGTCACGGGCAAACCAGACTCAACTTGGGGAAGATTAATTTGATTTATTGCAAATTAAAAATAGAGTAGGATAGTGAGAAACAAAGACAAAGCTGAAAACACCTCCTCCCCCTCCTTCTTCCCAAGGTCAACTTCAATCCATTGTACCTGACTCTTCTATCTCCTCCTCCCCATATTCAGGAACTACTCCAGTGTGGTTACGTTCCATGGGATGCAGTCTTTCAACAGATTGCTCCAGTGTGAGTCCCCTACAGGCTGCAGTTCCTGCCAGAAAATCTGCCCCTGCATGGTCTCCTCTCCATGGACTGCAGTTCCTGCCAGGACCCTGCTCCAGCATGGGCTCTCCACAGGCTGCAGCTTCTTTCAGGGCACATGCACCTGCTCCAGCGTGAGGTCCTCCACGGGCTGCAGTGTGGATATCTTCTCTGAAGTGGTCCTCCATAGGCTGCAGGGGGACAATCTGCTTCACTATGGTCTTCTCCATGGGCTGCAGGAGAATCTCTGCTCCGGCAGCCAAAGCACCTCCTCCTCCTTGTCTGACCTTGATGTCTTCAGGGTTGTTTCTCTCACATTTTTCTCATTCCTATCTCACAACTGCTGTGCAGCATTTTTTACCCTTTCATAAATATGTTTTCACAGAGGCACCACCAGCTGCACTGATTGGCTCATCTTTGGCCAGTGGCAGGTCTATTTTGGAACTGACTGGAATGGCTCTGTCCCATATGAGAGCAGCCCCTGGTCTCTTCTCACAGAAGCCACCTGTCCTAGTTTTAGCTGGGACAGAGGGGTTTGGTTTTTTTTAACAGCTAGAAAAGCTCCATGTTTTGGTTTTACTTAGAGGCTCACTCTGAGAAGAACACTGATAACAAGCTGCCAAGGACTTTTCAGTGTGCCAGAGTGCAGAAGCACGGCGGGATAAGGGGGGAGCATAGATGGGACAAGGGGGACACGATTCCCCTTGTGATTTGTGTGGAACTTAAGACTGAGGGCCAAACTGGCCAATTAGTATTCCATATCATGCAGCGTCATGCCCAGTATAAAAGCGAGGGTCAGATGGGAAGAAGGGCTTTTGCGCTTTGGCTTTTGCGCTTTTGCCGCTTTTGCTCTTTTGCGCTTGCTGTGTTTTTTTTCGCTCTATTGCTTTTCTTTTTTTCCTTTCCTCTCTCTCTCTCCCAGTACTCCCACTCTCGGAGTACTATCTCTCCCTCTCTGCCCCTCTCTATTTCGGGGCCTCGCGTTCGTCCGGGATTTGCAGTTTTCGGGACGAGACGGGCTTTGCATACGAGGGGGTGGTGAGCACCTACATTGTATTAAATCATCTGTATTAAATCACTCTTATCTCAACCCAGGGGTTTCACGTTTATCCTTTAATTCTCTCCCTCATTCCTGGGGGTGGGGGAGGGGTAGTGACCGGCTGTGTGTGTGTGGGGTGGTTCAACCTAACCCACGACAGTCTTAATTGGCGCCCAACGTGGGGCTCGAAGGGGTTGAGATAACGATGTGGCTGGCCGGAATGCTGTTTGTTATGCTTGCGTACATGTTACCGGACATTCATAATTTATTGTCTTATCTACCCTATATGATGTTAGGTGGAATGTTTATGCGGTTTTCTGGCTCTGGGTGTTGGACTAGCATGAAAAGTATGTTATCGGTAATTAAGGGTTTTGATATACTGTACGGTATAACTCTGATAAGATCATCGGTGCTGGGACCAGCTCAGTCTTTGTATTCAGCGGTGCAGAGGGGGATGGTGATGTGGAACTCGTTTATTAATTTTGAGCGTCACCTGGCGGATATCATCGCCAATTATACCGGTGACTTTTCATTCACAAAAGCTTACGTTGATTTTGATAATGCCGAACATCATTGGAATAATTTAACCGGTTTGATTGTCCTGCAAGGTCTCCTGAATATATGTTTAATTATCTATATATTCAAAATCAATCGGCCATTTAGGGGTGTATATCAATTTATTTCTCGGGTTATTGTGCTTGCCATCTCAACTCCCATGACAAGCACTATAGCTACTCAGACTACAACGGTATCAGTTGCCCCCGTAAGGAAAAGAAAATGTATACAAAAGTTAGACGATGAAGAAGAGGAATCAGGGCCATCACAACAACCAAATGAGGAAGAGCAACCAGGGCCATCAGAGCAACCAGACAAAGAAGAGCAACCAGGGCCATCACAACGATTGGAGGAAGAGCAACCGAGGAAATGTGTGCGAAAGTCAGAACGCAGAGGAGAGGATGATGATGATGAAGAGCGACCAGGGCCATCACGAGAAATGAAGTGGGAGCGTTCTGTTTCGCCCCAGAGGAAATCTCAATGGAGGAGGAGTGACATCATAGATGAGAGAATAACCACCAGATCTCTAAAAATGAGCGAGCTGCGAGATATTCGAAAAGATTATGGCCGTCTTAAAGGTGAGCCCATTGTCTCTTGGTTGCTCAGATGCTGGGACATGGGAGCCAATAGTCTGGAGTTAGATGGTAGTGAAGCTAGGCAGCTGGGAGCCCTTGCCATGGATGGAGGCATTGATAAAGCAATTGGAAGGCAGACACAAGTCTGCAGCCTCTGGAGACGACTCCTGGCAGCCATAAAGGAAAGGTACCCCTACAAGGACGAGGTGCCATGTAATGTAAGCAGGTGGACCAACATAGAAAAAGCTATTCAGTATCTGAGAGAACTGGCTGTGCGAGAGTTGATTTATTTTGACTCGAGAAGCGGACCAAGACTCGAAGATCCAGATGACGTCCGGTGCACACGACCAATGTGGCAGAAGATTATACGGAGTGCGCCAGCAGCATATTCCACCTCATTGGCAATAATGGACTTCGGGGACGATGAAGCACCACTATCCGTAGGTAATCTGGTCACCTACCTCCGACGATATGATGATAACACTTCTATACGAACCTGTGTTGCGGCTGTGGAAAAGCTGTCTGAAGAGGTCCGAGAATTAAGAGAAAAAGTAGATTTCCCACCACCCGAACGTTCTAGAATTTCAGCTGTCAGAACCAGGCGTTACCCTCCTCGAGAGAGACAAGAGAGACGGTACAGATCACGGGGTGAGCTGTGGTTCTACCTCCGTGATCATGGAGAAGACATGAGAAGGTGGGATGGAAAACCCACCTCCGCTTTAGAGGCCAGAGTACGCCAGTTGGGAGGAAGAACCAACAGGAATAGAACTTTCTCCAATTCCTCCAGGACAGCTGTTGCCCCAGTCTACAGTGAGCAGTCCACTAGTCAAAATGGGAGGGCTGATCCTCCTAGCCACCCTGACTCCAATCCTGCTGACTCCTCTGATGAATATGATAACAGGCATTAGAGGGGCCCTGCCTCCAGCCAGGTGGAGGAGAGGGATAATCGAGTTTACTGGACTGTGTGGATTCGGTGGCCTGGCACATCATGCCCCAGAAAGTATAAGGCTTTAGTGGATACTGGTGCCCAATGCACCTTGATACCGTCGAACTTTAGAGGGGCAGAATCCATCTGTATTTCTGGAGTGACAGGGGGGTCTCAACAACTGACTGTGTTAGAGGCTGAAGTGAGTCTAACTGGAGAGCGGTGGCAAAAACACCCTATTGTAACTGGCCCAGAAGCACCGTGCATCCTTGGCATAGATTATCTTAAGAGAGGGTATTTCAAAGACCCAAAAGGGTATCGGTGGGCTTTTGGCATAGCTGCAGTAGAGACAGAAGAAGGCAGGCAGTTGTCTACTTTGCCTGGTCTTTCAACGGACCCTTCTGCTGTGGGGTTACTGAGGGTCGAAGAACAACAGGTGCCAATTGCTACTACAACAGTGCACCGACGGCAATATCGTACCAACCGAGACTCTCTAATTCCTATCCATAAGTTGATTCGTCAACTGGAGAGTCAAGGAGTCATCACAAAGACCCGCTCACCTTTTAACAGCCCTATATGGCCTGTACGTAAGTCCAATGGCGAGTGGAGGCTGACGGTAGACTATCGTGGCTTGAATGAAGTTACACCACCATTGAGTGCTGCCGTGCCAGATATGCTGGAACTTCAGTATGAACTGGAGTCAAAGGCAGCCAGGTGGTACGCTACAATTGATATCGCTAATGCGTTTTTCTCAATTCCTTTGGCACCGGAATGCAGGCCACAGTTTGCTTTCACTTGGAGGGGCATCCAGTATACCTGGAATCGACTGCCCCAGGGGTGGAAACACAGCCCCACTATTTGCCATGGACTGATCCAGACCACACTGGAACAGGGTGATGCCCCAGAACATTTGCAATACATTGATGACATCATTGTATGGGGCAACACAGCAGAAGAAGTTTTTGAGAAAGGTGAAAAGATAATCCAAATCCTTCTGAAAGCAGGCTTTGCCATAAAACAGAGTAAAGTCAAGGGATCTGCCCAGGAGATTCAGTTTTTGGGAATAAAATGGCAAGATGGGCGTCGTCAGATTCCGATGGACGTGATCAATAAAATAACAGCTATGTCCCCACCAACCAACAAAAAGGAAGCCCAAGCTTTCTTAGGCATTGTGGGTTTCTGGCGAATGCATATTCCCGACTACAGCCAGATTGTAAAACCCCTCTACCAAATAACCCGAAAGAAGAATAATTTTGAATGGGGCCCAGAGCAAAAACAAGCCTTTGAACAAATTAAACAAGAAATAGTCCATGCAGTAGCCCTGGGACCAGTCCGGACAGGACAAGATGTCAGAAACGTGCTCTACACTGCAGCCGGGGAGAATGGTCCCACCTGGAGTCTCTGGCAAAAAGCGCCAGGGGAGACGCGAGGTCGACCTCTTGGGTTTTGGAGTCGAGGATACAAAGGATCCGAAGCCAACTATACTCCAACTGAAAAAGAGATACTAGCAGCATATGAAGGAGTCTGAGCTGCTTCTGAAGTGATTGGTACGGAAGCACAGTTGCTCCTGGCACCCCGATTGCCAGTGCTCAGCTGGATGTTCAAAGGGAGCGTCCCGTCTACACACCACGCAACTGATGCCACATGGAGCAAGTGGATCGCGCTGATCACACAAAGAGCTCGGATAGGAAACCTCAATTGCCCAGGAATTTTGGAAGTGATTACTAACTGGGCTGAAGGTAAAGACTTTGGAATGTCACCAGAGGAGGAGGAGGTGACACGTGCTGAGGAGGCTCCACCTTATAATGAACTATCAGACAATGAGAAGAAATATGCTCTGTTTACGGACGGATCCTGTCGCCTTGTAGGAAAACATCGAAAATGGAAAGCTGCTGTATGGAGTCCTACTCGACGGGTCGCAGAAGCTACCGAAGGAGAAGGCGAATCAAGCCAGTTCGCAGAGGTGAAAGCCATCCAACTGGCTTTAGACATCGCGGAACGAGAAAAGTGGCCAATGCTCTATCTCTATACCGACTCTTGGATGGTAGCGAATGCCCTGTGGGGATGGCTACGGCAATGGAAGCAGAGCAGCTGGCAATGCAGAGGTAAACCCATCTGGGCTGCCCCGTTGTGGAAAGACATTGCTGCTCGAGTAGAGAAGCTGATTGTGAAAGTACGACATGTAGATGCCCATGTACCCAAGAGTCGGGCCACAGAAGAACATGAAAACAATCAACAGGTGGATCAGGCCGCCAAGATTAAAGTGGCTCAAGTGGATCTGGACTGGCAACATAAAGGTGAAAAATTTCTAGCTCGTTGGGCCCATGATGCCTCAGGCCACCAAGGAAGGGACGCCACATACAAATGGGCTCGCGATCGAGGGGTGGACCTAACTATGGACACTATTGCAGAGGTGATCCATGAATGTGAAACATGTGCTGCAATCAAGCAAGCCAAGCGGTTAAAACCTCTTTGGTATGGAGGGCGTTGGTTGAGATATCAATATGGAGCGGCTTGGCAAATTGATTATATCACACTTCCACAAACTCGCAGTGGCAAGCGTTACGTGCTTACAATGGTGGAAGCGACCACTGGATGGCTGGAAACCTATGCTGTGCCCCATGCCACCGCCCGGAACACGATCTTGGGCCTTGAAAAGCAAGTCTTGTGGCGACATGGCACCCCAGAAAGAATTGAGTCGGACAACGGGACTCATTTCCGTAACAATCTTATAGACACCTGGGCCAAAGAGCATGGCATCGAGTGGGTATATCACATCCCCTATCATGCACCAGCTTCTGGGAAGATTGAACGATATAATGGATTGCTAAAAACCACACTGAAAGCAATGGGTGGTGGAACCTTTAAACATTGGGATACGCATTTAGCAAAAGCCACCTGGTTAGTCAACACTAGAGGCTCTGCAAATCGAGCTGGTCCTGCACAATCAGAACTTCTACGTACTGTAGAAGGAGATAAAGTCCCTGTAGTGCACATGAGGAATATACTCGGGAAGACAGTTTGGGTTATTCCTGCCTCGGGTAAAGGTAAACCCATTCGTGGGATTGCTTTTGCTCAGGGACCTGGGTGCACTTGGTGGGTGATGCAAAAGGACGGGGAAGTCCAATGTGTACCTCAAGGGGATTTGATGTTGGGTGAAAATAGATGATAAAATGAATTGAATTGTGTGCACATTGTACTAATGTCATTATATTAAGAATCATCCAGGTTAATGAAGAATGAACTTCGTCAGAATCAGAACCGATTCCAAACACCCAGCAACTTCCTTGAGATCAACATCTTCAACCTGCAGACAGCGGCTGGATACACCAACTACGAGCTCCAGGCGCCACACGCAACAAAGACTACATGTCATCCGTTCTACCGACTGAGCTAATTCCACGTCATCTTTCCTGCCCTGAGAGACTACTACAACAGATGAAGACACATTTAGGAGGGATGACCCATGGCTAAGGGAATAGTATATATGTAAGGTTTGAGCATGACGTGCATGGTATGGAATAAGGGGTGGATACTGTCCTAGTTTTAGCTGGGACAGAGGGGTTTGTTTTTTTTTAACAGCTAGAAAAGCTCCATGTTTTGGTTTTACTCAGAGGCTCACTCTGAGAAGAACACTGATAACAAGCTGCCAAGGACTTTTCAGTGTGCCAGAGTGCAGAAGCACGGCGGGATAAGGGGGGAGCATAGATGGGACAAGGGGGACACGATTCCCCTTGTGATTTGTGTGGAACTTAAGACTGAGGGCCAAACTGGCCAATTAGTATTCCATATCATGCAGCGTCATGCCCAGTATAAAAGCGAGGGTCAGATGGGAAGAAGGGCTTTTGCGCTTTTGCCGCTTTTGCTCTTTTGCGCTTGCTGTGTTTTTTTCGCTCTATTGCTTTTCTTTTTTTCCTTTCCTCTCTCTCTCTCCCAGTACTCCCACTCTCGGAGTACTATCTCTCCCTCTCTGCCCCTCTCTATTTCGGGGCCTCGCGTTCATCCGGGATTTGCAGTTTTCGGGACGAGACGGGCTTCGCATACGAGGGGGTGGTGAGCACCTACATTGTATTAAATCATCTGTATTAAATCACTCTTATCTCAACCCACGGGTTCCACGTTTATCCTTTAATTCTCTCCCTCATTCCTGGGGGTGGGGGAGGGGTAGTGACCGGCTGTGTGTGTGTGGGGTGGTTCAACCTAACCCACGACACCACCCCTGCAGCCCACCCCCTCCCCCATTACCAAAACCTTGCCACTTAAACCCAATGCACTAATGCTCACCTGAACTTTAGACTTGCAAGGGACATCAAGGCCAAAAAGAAGAGCTTATACTGTAGGAAATAGCATAGCAACATTGTATCAACGATGCAGCAAATATCAGTGTGAGACCTTATAGGAGGGGAAGGTGATTTTATTTAAAATAAAAACTGAAACAAAACAAGTGCCAGTCACAGTCTCACACTCACAAGGAGCACAGTAAGTGTCCAAGAAGTCTGTCCAGCAGTCAGGCACCTGTCAGGGTCCTGAGTGCACTAGTAGGCCTTAATGGCTCTGACCAGCCTCAATTGAGGTCTCTACCCACACCCCCTACTCATGGGCCCAGGAGCTCCATTTAAGCTCAGCCATGAGCCATGGATCTTCTGTCCCTGCCTGAGCTACATTGTAGAAATGCCTATCTCCAGCTTAGCCACAGCCATGGCTGTGCCAGGCTATGACCCCCATTGAACTGGACCCTGAGCCGCAGACTGACTTCCTGGCTTGATCTCAGACCTGCCCCATCATCATGAACTTGCCTGATGATCTAGACTCTTGGTTGACCCTGGCTACCCTTCTCGGATCTGCCTTAGTTGGGTATTGTGGGACTGGGCCCTGGATGGCAAGGCCTCTACCCTGCTGGCCTTGTTATCATGCCGAGCTCCCCATCCCTTAGAGAGCAGCTAGCCCTCCTTGCTCCCTGACAGCACCGGGGTTATGCATGTTCAAGCCATTCATCCAGCAGTCAGGCAGCAAGATGCCAGATGTCAGGTGATGACATGAAGGACAAGGGATGCCAACTGTTAAGTCCTTCTAATGTATCCTGGGTTATTCTTAGGTTAGTGACCACGTGCAGATTTTGGATATGCCTTTTTGTACCCTTTTGGAGCTGACAGTGATCAGTGTCTCCACCCTATCCCACCCCTGTGATTGTCACAGATGAGCAAACAACCACCCGTACTGGATCTGGATACTGGGGGTTATTTAAGAAACAATGAAATTAGAGCTTTTTACCCTACTTTGATTATCTTATACGCTCACTCACTCTCCCCCTCACCCCAGCAGTAAATTCACTATGTCTCTACTTCCCTTCCCATTGGGAAGATCACTGCTGGTCCAGGAAGGTTGAGCAGAAAGTCATGTTGGTTTTGTGCTGTGCGACTGCTCCCAGTTACCAGTCTCGGGCATCACTGGCCAAGGTTCCTGCATGTTCCCCTGCGTTTGTCTTCATGCATCTCCCTGATCTCCCCTACTTCCAGGGTCTTTCCTCCAGCCAGGATCTTCACCTTCATCTTTCCAGGCCCCCTTCTTCTTTTTGGTAACCCAAGTCCCCAGTTTTCCCGATTTAAATAGTCTATGTGCAGAAGCACAACACATGATCAGGCTCCTAATTGGCGGTTCTGTCTCTGAATCGGAGGTTTCAGGACATGACAACTTTTGTTTAGTCCAGGTGTTAGTTATCAAAATTTACAACCAGCCCGTACTGAATGCAGCTAGCAAGTGACAGACTTGTGCTTGAGAGTTCTAAAGTTCAGTTTTGGACATTCGCTCTGTCCTGGTTTCAGCTGGGACAGAGTTAGTTCTTTTTAGCAGCCAGAAGAGCTCCGTGTTTTGTTTCTCGTCCGTGATTGCAGTTTCGGGATTGTTTGCCGGGATGGGACAGGCATTGGTCACCAGGTGGTGAGCAATTATACTGTGCATCACTTGTTTGTATTGTTCGTATATATTATTATCATTATACATATATATTCTATGATTATGATTATGATTAAATTGTTCTTATCTCAACTCATGAGTCTTTTTCCCTTTTCTCCTTTAATTCTCTTCCCCATCCCCTGGGGATGGGGGAGGGTGAGCGAGCGGCTGTGTGGTGTTTAGTTGCCAGCTGGGCCAAACCACAACATCCCCCCACATTTATCTGCGGCCTGTCAGCATTCACAATTTAAGCTCACAATTTTTTCTGCCTATCACAATGAATTATCAGGATTTGTTCACTGTTCTTTGTTTCCAGATCTGGATGTCTACTGTAATGGCTGGTAGATGTGCTGGAGTCTTGATGACCTACTAAACTGTGTGCCATTAACACATGCAATTCTGAGAGCCCTTGTCCTGCTGCATGTTCCTTTTGGTGTCTCCACACACAGAGGTTCCCATTCATTCTCTATTCATGCTAATCTTAGCCTTTCTATCAAAACTCTCTACGCTACTGCTACAATACCAGTAAAAGGTTGACCAAGGAAAAACTGGGACGATTGCTGAATAGGGCGGATGATTTAGTGACAGTGGACACAGATAAGGTTGAGGCACTCGATGCCTTCTTTGCATCCATCTTCACTAGCAAGGTCTCCCAGGCCTCTGTGCTTAGTGAAAGGGTTCAAGGAGGAGAATTACCAGAAGTGGATGAGGATTGAGTCAGGGATTATTTGCGAGAACTCATGCAAGTCCATGAGACCTGACAGGATCCATCCAAGGGTGCTGAGAGAGCTGGCTGATGTCCTTGTAAGGCCATTGCATACCATCTCTGGAAAGTCATGGCTGTGTCATTGTGTCATTGTTGCATTCGTCTTCAAAAATGGCCAAAAGGACAATCTGGGGAACTACAGACTGGTCAGCCTCACTTCAGTCTCTGAGAAAAACGTGGAGCAAGTCCTCTTGGAAAACAGTTCTGGACTCATGAAGGAGAAGGCTACTGGAAACGATCATCATGGATTTACCAAAGATAAATCATACCTGATTGCCTACTTTGGTTAAAATAGTTATGGTTGTGGACATTTACCTCGACTTTATCAAGGTTTTTGACATTGTCTCCCACCCTATTCTCATATCCAAATTAGTATGCTATGGTCTGGATGAGGGGGGGAAGGGGGGGCAACTAGATTGGTGAAAAACTAGTTGGATGATCGAGCTCAAAGGATAGCGGTTGATGGGTCATATTCTACCTGAAGGCCAGCGACGAGTGGAATACTGCAGGGGTCTATCTGGGAACCTGTCCTGTTGAACATCTTTATCAATGACCTGGAGGTGGCAACAGAGTGCCCTCTTGTCAAGTTTGCAGATGATGCTCTTAAGGACAGGGCTGCCATTCAGAGAGATCTAAACAGGCCGGAGGAATGGGCCCATAGGAACCTCATATAATTCAACAAGAATAAACACCTAGTCTTGCACCTGGGAAGGAAGAACCCCTTGCAAAGATACAGGCTGGGGACTGCCTGACTGAGGAGCAGCTCAGCTGAAAAGGACATGGGAGCTCTTGATACACAGCAAGCTGAACATGAGCCAGCAGCGTGCCCTGGCAGCAAAGGTGGCCAACAGCATCCTGGACTGTATTAACAGAAGCATTGTCACTAAAAATACGGACAGAAAATCTCTAACACAGTTTGCAGTGTTAGAAAGCAGCATTACTTTATTGTGGCACCCGGTGCACAGGGGATATCTCCTCCTAGCATGCACACCTGGCCCCTGGACAGAAACTTGGTTATACACTACACTCATGCATATTCATAACATGTTTGCATATTCATTGTTATTCTCTTAAACAATTGGTTACTTTTCTCTTGCTTTACATGTAAATTACTTCGCATGCTCAGTTTTCTTCCTCCGCCCCTTTCTTTTGGGTCCGGGGTATGTTTAGGGTAGGTGGTCCATGAGTCGGTGGTTACGATCTCCCGCTGCCGGAATTACCTTTTCCCCGAGTCACTGCTGCACATGTTCACAGTTCAGAAAAACATGAGAACAAAGTTTATCTGTTCTCTGGGATGTTCCCTTCAAGGGCAGGTAGTTCTTGATAAAGAGTCTCCCTTCTAATCACTCCTGGCAACTTCAAGGATGCTCATCTTGTTATGTTCTTTAGGTATGTGCAAACCGTCTACTAAACTCTTCATGAAATTCTTGCACAAAAATGTTAACCCCTTCATTGTTGGATAACAATTCCCCCCCCAAGACTTATCTAATATCAATTTTAGATGAGTCTCACCTTTTGTGGCTTTCGTACAACATTTTCACACAACTTATTATTAACAATCTATAATAAGCAAAGCAACTGTTATTAATGTTTCACAACTTGACAAAAGTCTTATTTATGCCTCTAAACTAACAAAAGTAAATTGTATTCATGCTTCTAATGTATCTTATTATTTCCATATGGGTTTTAAAAATTATTCTTCTCATACACCCAATGCTGATAGCAATGCATCCTTTGGAGTTGCATTTTTATCACGTGTCCCTTTCCCAAACACAATTCTGTTATCATTTGGCGTCCTCGTCAAGATAATAAGATACATTAGCTGCAATGAAAGCCTTAGAAATGTGATCATATCCCTCTATAACCCATAGATTTACAGGAATTATTCCCCATGGCATGGGCTGGCCAGCTGCTTGGAGGATAGGTATGCAGGCTGTTAGACTAGTAAGATTGCGCATTTTTCCAAATCCTTGGATTAAAGCCAAAATTAAATTCTCCTCACCCTCCTCTGTGCATAGTACTCCTAATCGGTTCAAACAGATTATTAATGTCATTATTGAGATTTTCAAGTAAATTTTAGATGTGTTGGTCCTACTTGTTCGGCTTCCCATTCTGGTGCTGCAGCTGGCTTTATCCTACTGCAGTGGATCCAGATTTTGATCCCGGAGACTTTCACTGTTGTGTTGTGAGCAGGACTTGGTATGGCCCCTTCCACTTTTCCTTCAAAGGTTCATCATTCCAGGTTCGAACGTAGATCCAGTCCCCTGGCTGAAAATTATGCACCTGGACATCCAAGGTGACAGGTGCAGTCAATGTGATGGACCTGTGTAAAGAGAAGAGAACTTTTCCCAAAGATATGACATAATCTTTTAATGATTTTTCCCCAATAACATGTGTCTCCCCAATTCCAGTTATAATTTGATAGGGCCTCCCACATAAAATTTCATAAGGACTTAACTTGATCTGATTCCGATTCTCAATAAAGCTAGTGGCAATGCATCAGGCCATCTTACCTGAGTCTCTTGATATATCTTACTCATTTGGTCTTTTTAGACTCTGATTCATTCTTTCAACTTTTCCACTTGTAAATCCTATCTTATTTAAAAAAAAAATATAAACCTCTTGTACTAGTTACACTACAAAATAAGGACCTCTATCTGATGATATTCCCTCTGGAATTCCAAATCTAGGAATTATTTCTCTTAACATCATTTTATTACTTCTCTAGTTTTGTTGGTTTGACACAGGAAAGCTTCAGGCCATACTGAAAAGGTATCTACTATTACCAAAAGGTACTTATATCCATTACTTCTAGGTAATTCAGAAAAATCAATCTGCCAGTATTCCCCGGAGAGATATCCCCATTTTACCTCTCCAGGTGGAGGGTTTTTGATGTTGTTGGGTTATTTTTACAACAAATTTGACATTGTCTAACAATTCCTTCTGTGTACTGCTGCATTCTGGGTCCAATTGCATATCTCAACAGCCAAAACTAACACATCTGCTCCCATATGTGTATCTTTATGAGTTTGATGCAACAAGTCCCTCATAATTGGAGCTGTAACTATACATTGTCCATTGGGTGTGACCCACCATTCATTTTTCTTACCACAATTCAAAATTTTCTTTATATTGTATCGTGGAGCTTTTGATTCTATTTTTACCTCCAAATTAGGAATTCGAGCACCAACTATTTCACTAAAGGATACTCTTTTGTTACTTCGTCGGCTCTTCAGTTTCCTTTAATCACATCGGTCTGTTACAGCCACTTCCTTGGGAAAAGAGCCGGCTGTGAATAGTTTCATAATTTCCACTCTATGTTTTACAGGAGCTCCATGAGAGGATAGCAGTCCTTGTTCGTTCCATATGGCTCCGTGAGCATGTATAACTCCGAAGGCATACTTAGAATCAGCGTAGATCTTTACCCATTTTCCAGAGCTCTTGTGAGAGAAATCAATTCTGCTTTCTGTGCGGTATTTATCAGAAGAGGGTGTTGCATCCACCTCTTCTCCCAAAGTTACTACTGCATATTCAGCTTTTTGTTCTCCCCCCAAAATGAAGCTACTACTGTCCGTATCCTTCAGGGGAACATAGAATCATAGAATGGTTAGTGTTGGAAGGGACCTCAAAGATCATCTAGTTCCAACTTCCCTGCCAAGGGCAGGGAAACCCTCCACTACACCAGGTTGCCCAAAGCCTCATCCAACCTGGCCTGGAACACTTCCAGGGATGGGGCATCTACAACATCTCTGGGAAACCTGTTCCACTGCCTCACCACCCTCACAGTGAAAAAATTCTTCCTTAGATCTAATCAAAATCTCCCCTCTTTCAGTTTAAAGCCATTGCCCCTTGTCCTGTCACTACATGCCCTTGTAAAAAGTCCCTCTCCAGCTTTCCTGTAGGCTCCCTTTAAGTACTGGAAGGCTGCTATAAGATCACCCCGGAGCCTTCTCTTCTCCAGGCTGAACAGCCCCAACTCTCTCAGCCTGTCTTCATAGGAGAGGTGTTCCAGCCCTCAGATCATCTTCGTGGCCCTTCTCTGGACTCCAGCAGCTCCATGTCCTTCTTGTGTTGGGGACTCCGGAGATGAACGCAGTATTCCAGGTGGGGTCTCACGAGAGCAGAGTAGAGGGGCAGAATCCCCTCCCTCGACCTGCTGGCCACGCTTCTTTGGATGCAGCCCAGGATATGGTTGGCTTTCTGGGCTGCCAGCGCACATTGCTGGCTCATGCTGAGCTTCTCATCCACCAGCACTCCCAAGTCCTTCTCCTCCGGGCTGCTCTCAATCTATTCTCCACCCAGCCTGTACTTGTGCTTGGGATTGCCCTGACCCACGTGCAGGACCTCGCATTTGACCTTGTTGAACTTCATGAGGTTCTCACAGGCCTATCTCTCCAGCCTGTCAAGGTCCCTCTGGATGGCATCCCTTCCCTCCAGCCTGTCCACAACACCACATAGCTTGGTGTCATCTGCAAACTTGCTGAGGGTGCACTCGATCCCACTGTCCATGTCTCCAACAAAGATGTTAAATAGCACTGGCCCCAGTACTGACCCCTGAGGAACACCACTCGTCACTGGCCTCCACTTGGACATTGAACTGTTGACTGCAACTTTTTGAGTGCGACCATCAAGCCAATTCCTTATCCACCGAGTGGTCCATCCATCAAAACCATGTCTCTCCAGTTTAGAGACAAGGATGTCATGTGGGATAGTATCAAATGGTTTGAATAAGTCCAGGTAAATGATGTCAGTTGCTCTTCCCCTATCCATCAATGCTGTAACCTCATCATAGAAGGTCACCAAATTAGTCAGACAGGATTTGCTCTTAGTGAAGCCATGTTGGCTGTCACCAATCACCTCCTTATTTTCAATGTGCCTTAGCATAGTCGCCAGGAGGATCTGCTCCATGATCTTGCTGGGCACAGAGGTGAGACTGACTGGCCTGTAGTTCCCTGGGCCTTCTTTTTTTTCCCTTTTTAAAGATGGGGGCTATGATTCCCCTTTTCCAGTCAGTGGGAACATCACCAGACTGACACGACTTCTGAAATATGATGGATAGTTGTGGAAACATACACACGGTTACATCGAATCCTTTTGATCAGGAGTCTGAACGAGAGCCAGACTTATTCCCCCCCTCCCCTTTCAACGAAGTCGGTACACCGGCACTCCCGCCAGCCGCGCCGCCCACTGCGCCCGGCGGCGCCCTGGGAACGCCGCGGCCGCCGCTGGCCGGAGCCGCGTGCGCGGCGTCTGCTTCGGCGCTGCTGCTCATATGCGGAGAGAACCGCGGCTGGAGGGGACGGAGACACGCTGCGTGCCCCGCTGTGCCGGTTCTATTGCAGCTGATGGTCCTCCTCGGTGGGAGAGGTCGGCGGCGGTGACGGAGCGCGAGCGGCCGGAGCCGCGGCGGCAACAACAGCAACAACAAGGGGGGCGGCCGTCACAGGGCGGCTGGGTCGTCGTCCCCACCGCCCCCCCTCCTCGCGGGCCGGCTGAGGCGAGTGAGGGCTAACCTCCCCCCACCGCAGGCCGCGCCTGGAGAGCGGCCACTTCACCGCCGCCCGTGGCCCAGGTTCTACCAAGAGACAGCACATCTAACACTTAACTTGAATCATCTCGATCGGCATTGCGGGAAATAACTAATCCTCTTCTGTTCCAGCAATTTCAACAGTTAATATCAGTGTTGCAAAACCGTAAACATGCATATTCCATTGTACATCTGCGAGCGCACACCGCGCTGCCAGGGCCTATAGCAGAAGGGAACAGGCGAGCTGAGCCTCTCACGAGTGCAGCTCTGGTACCAAACTCATTAATGCAGGCAAAATCTTGCATGACTTCTACCATCAGAATGCTAATGCCGTTAGGCGACAATTTGGCTTAACACGAGAGCAAGGCAATTGTGTAGTGGCTGTCAAAATATGATCATGCCACCAATGTGTGGTGTTAATCCTCGTGGTTTACGCTCGCAGGAGCTTTGGCATACACCTCTCATCAGACACACGTATTTTTGTCATCATGAGGTATTGAGCATGTTATGGGTATTCTTTACAATCCTACTGGGCAACCGATCATAGAACACGCACATTGTACTTTGAAAAATACGCTTTTAAAACAAGAAGGAGGAATGATAGGGAAATCTCCCAACAAAACAACAGCTAAAGCGTTATAGGTGTTAAATTTCTTAAATTGATGGCTAAACATCTTGGGATGGATAAAATGTCACATATCAGTCAAGATCAGGCACAGGCAGGGTTACAGCAGGCAGCTTTCCAACAACTGACTGAATTGGCTATGAGAGCATTAAGACGTGTCCCTGATTTTTGGGACAGGGGAGGTTTCCTTTGCTTCCATTTGGCAGGGATCACAGGAGCCTTATGAACATTTTCTTGATCGGCTACAAACGGCAGTTCAGAGACAAATAGAAAATCTGTCTGCTGCAGATGTCTTGTTATTCCAGTTAGCGATGGAAAATGCTAATGCAGGCTGCTGGCGAGCTCTTGATCCTATTAGAAATCGGGCAAAACCAATTACAGATTTAATAAAGGCATGTCAGAATGTGGGCTCAGAACACTAGAAAGCAGAGATATTGGCAGCTAAATGTTTCAATCAACAGTAATCACTGACACGGTGCATTTAATTCCTACTGGTGTCTTTGGTCCTATACCACAAGGATTATGTGCACTATTGATGGGACAATCATCCACCACGAAAATAGGGTAATTGATTCTGAGTACAAAAAAAAAACCCACAAAAACCCCAAACCAACCAATCAAAAAAAAAAACCACAAAAAAATCCCCACCAAAACTGGCCGCCCTCTTGGCCTCTGATACAAGCCCTGGCAGCTGTAATCGAAGTAGGTGGAACACAGATCCCACAGCAGAGTGCACAGACCTTGTTAGTAGTAGGCCCAGGTAACAAACAAGCTATGTTGAAACCATATGTTCTTGATGTCCCATGTACATTATGGGGTTGGGATTTGTTGAATCAATGGAATGTGAGGCTAACCACAAATTTTTAGCACACGTCACTGATGTCCAGCCCTGACTCAAGCTGGCCTGGTTGACTGACAGGTCGGTCTGGGTCGATCAGTGGCCATTAAAAGGTGAGTGGCTGGAGTGGGCACAAAAATTGGTCAATGAACACCTCAAATTAGGACATATAGTTCCCTCCACTAGCCCATGGAATACTCCAATATTTGTTATCCCAAAGAAATCAGGAAAATGGAGATTATGACAAGATTTAAGAGCTATTAATGCAATCATGTCACCAATGGGTACATTACAACCAGGTGTACCAAATCCTACTATGGTTCCAGTATGTTGGCATTTGATGGCGATTGATTTAAAAGATTGGGGTTTTACTATTTTTTTTACACCCTGACGATTGTCCTAGATTTGCCTTTTCAGTTTCAGTGCTTAACAATGAACGACCCACGCAACAATATCATTGGATTGTACTGCTTCAAGGAATGATGAATAGTCCTATGATTTGTCAATTGGTGGTAGATGATGCTCTCCGTCAGGTCAGACAGTAGATCAAGCTCAGCAGATTGTGCGCACCTGCCCTGACTGTCAGCATATTGAGCCTTCAAATACTCCAGCAGGAGTAAATCCAGGGGTTTGCGTGCCAATGAATTATGGCAAACTGACGTTACTTATATTCAATTGTTTCGTTGATCTAAATATGTGCATGTAACTGTTGATACATTTTCTAAAGGGGGAACCTTCCGTTTATTTCCCCACAAGAATCCTTAGACAAAGCTACATATGTTTTAAATTTTCTTAATCTGTCTGCTTCTAGGCAACGTACTACGGCTGTGGATCGTAGTTTCAAAACCAGTGCTTTTTTTGTAGAAAAACCAATGGTATATTATAAGGAACTGGGCTCAACTCATTGGGACAGCCCTGTGCCTCTGCTCACATGGGGAAGAGGGTGTGCTTGTGTTCTTCTTCCCACAGGTCCATACTGGTTACCGGCAAGAAACGTAAAGCCAGCCAGGACTTTTGAAACTACAGATAGAGAAAGGGAGATTCAAGAATTAGCAGAGCAAGCAGAGATCACAGAAACGTCGAATGAGGAGAATGGTTCAAAAGACTCGTAATAGAACATTTAATGTTAATATATAAACTGTTTTTATGTTTCTTATTATTTGGTATATTACGCGTGTGAAAGTTGCTTGTATATATGCTTTGTGTGGTTTTTCCGATCGGAAGGTGCATGGATTTCGCCCATAGCTACTGGAAGGAAAAGAATTGACTGGTATCAAATTAATGACGAAGAATTACAAACTGGACTTAGCTGTGAGTACATAACTTTGAAAAAAGAAGCTGGGAGGGTTGTTATTGAACAACATGTTGCGATCTGCAAAAGCCGCTGTCAGCCAGCAGAGCACATACCTGGCAGCCTTATTGCACGCACTGGCCACGCGTGCAGCAACGCCGCGTCAGTGCTCTGTTTCATAGACTCTGTTGAGGGTGTAAAAGGGATGGCTCAGAGCGGAGCAGGGGGAGGCTGCAGAGCACACTTTGTGAATAAACAGGGGACGCCCTGAAGGTGCCGTGCCTGCCTCCCTTCTCCATGATGACCCTGCTGATTGACACCCTCCTGCTCAGTGGAATCTTGGGCATAGTCGAGATGGTAAGACTCCCAGAAAGGGGAACAAGATGCCAGTAACTGCTTCTGTAGAGCTATAATAGAGGGTATTCCTTCGCGTATAAGGGGAGATCCATGTACTATAGAGACTTTAGGAATGTATTTACCTAACACCACCATGATCCTAAATCATAGACACACCTGGAATAAGCGAAGCACACATGCTTATGATAGCTAGTGCGATTCCAGAGCAGAATTTTGGGAACCAGCTAAAATCATTGCTGTTTCAATATTTGCACCAGGAGATGGAGTGACACAGGCGTTAACTACACTGAATAAATTGGGTTGTTGGCTTGCAAAACAAACTAATGCTACAGCTTCTGCTTTAGACATGCTACGCTGCAAAATCGAGCCGCCATAGATTTTTTATTGCTAATGCATGGGCATGGTTGTGAGATACTAGAAGGAATGTGCTGCATGAATTTGTCTCATCACTCAGAATCAATTCATGAAACGATACAGAAATTGAAGGACCAAGTGAATGAGATATTTAATTATAGAATCATTGTCTGGTTGGAAGAGATCTTCAAGGTCATCGAGTCCAACCATTCACCCTGCACTATCAGGGTAAAAATTACAGGAATTACAGCATGGTTGGTATCCTTAGTAAAGGCAAGGATTATGTTACTAGTTCGTCCCCTGTCTATTGTCATGCTTTCAGCGGATGATACAGAGTACGGTTGATCAGGTAATGGTCATAGAAAAACAAAAAAGGGGAATTGTGGAATCATACTTACAGTTGGGGTTTGACCTTGATTATTTAAGCCTGTGTTCTTGACGAAGTTGGGAAACACTGATAAAGAGAAAGAATACTGATAAAAAGGAAAAGGGAGTGTGAGCAGCTGGCATGGGGAGTGTGAGCAGCTGGCATTCAGCTTAGCAGATAGAAAATAATGCTTTTTTAAGCATAGCCAATAGCAAAGCTAAAACAGGCACATGCTCTACTGGTTGTAATCCATCGTAACTAAGCAAAGGGCACGTGGACACATTGTAACTGGAAAAATGATCTATAAAAGCTGCTTGTAAATTGTAATAAAGGTCTCTGGTATCACATCTATGGAGTCCGTGCATTCAGCCACCGCAGATAGTGGCTTAGCAACTTCATCTGCCAGTTCCCTCAGGACCCGCAGATGCACCTCATCAGGTCCCATGGACTTGTCCACCTTCAGGTTCTTTAGATAGTCTCGAACCTGATCTTCTCCTACAGTGGGCAGTTCTTCATTCACCCAGTCCCTGCCTTTGCCTTCTGTGACTTTGTCCTAGTTTTAGCTGGGACAGAGGTTTTTTTTTTTTTTTAACAGCTAGAAAAGCTCCATGTTTTGGTTTTACTCAGAGGCTCACTCTGAGAAGAACGCTGATAACAAGCTGCCAAGGACTTTTCAGTGTGCCAGAGTGCAGAAGCACGGCGGGATAAGGGGGGAGCATAGATGGGACAAGGGGGACACGATTCCCCTTGTGATTTGTGTGGAACTTAAGACTGAGGGCCAAACTGGCCAATTAGTATTCCATATCATGCAGCGTCATGCCCAGTATAAAAGTGAGGGTCAGACGGGAAGAAGGGCTTTTGCACTTTGGCTTTTGCCGCTTTTGCTCTTTTGCGCTTGCTGTGTTTTTCGCTCTATTGCTTTTCTTTTTTTTTTCCTTTCCTCTCTCTCTCCCAGTACTCCCACTCTCGGAGTACTATCTCTCCCTCTCTGCCCCTCTCTATTTCGGGGCCTTGCGTTCGTCCGGGATTTGCAGTTTTCGGGACGAGACAGGCTTCGCATACGAGGGGGTGGTGAGCACCTACATTGTATTAAATCATCTGTATTAAATCACTTTTATCTCAACCCACGGGTTTCACGTTTATCCTTTAATTCTCTCCCTCATTCCTGGGGGTGGGGGAGGGGGAGTGACCGGCTGTGTGTGGGGGGGACGGTTTAACCTAACCCACGACAGTCTATAATTGGCGCCCAACGTGGGGCTCGAAGGGGTTGAGATAACGATGTGGCTGGCCGGAATGCTGTTTGTTATGCTTGCGTACATGTTACCGGACATTCATAATTTATTGTCTTATCTACCATATATGATGCTAGGTGGAATGTTTATGCGGTTTTCTGGCTCTGGGTGTTGGACTAGCATGAAAAGTGTGTTATCGGTAATTAAGGGTTTTGCTATACTGTACGGTATAACTCTGATAAGATCATCGGTGCTGGGACCGGCTCAGTCTTTGTATTCAGTGGTGCAGAGGGGGATGGTGATGTGGAACTCGTTTATTAATTTTGAGCGTCACCTGGCGGATATCATCGCCAATTATACCGGTGACTTTTCATTCACAAAAGCTTACGTTGATTTTGATAATGCCGAACATCGTTGGAATAATTTAACCGGTTTGATTGTCCTGCAAGGTCTCCTGAATATATGTTTCATTATCTATATATTCAAAATCAATCAGCCATTTAGGGGTGTATATCAGTTTATTTCTCGGGTTATTGTGCTTGCCATCTCGACTCCCATGACAAGCACTATAGCTACTCAGACTACAACGGAATCAGTTGCCCCCGTAAGGAAAAGAAAATGTATACAAAAGTTAGACGATGAAGAAGAGGAATCAGGGCCATCACAACAACCAAATGAGGAAGAGCAACCAGGGCCATCACAACGATTGGAGGAAGAGCAACCGAGGAAATGTGTGCGAAAGTCAGAACGCAGAGGAGAGGATGATGATGATGAAGAGCGACCAGGGCCATCACGAAAAATGAAGCGGGAGCGTTCTGTTTCGCCCCAGAGGAAATCTCAATGGAGGAGGAGTGACATCATAGATGAGACGATAACCACCAGATCTCTAAAAATGAGCGAGCTGCGAGATATTCGAAAAGATTATGGCCGTCTTAGAGGTGAGCCCATTGTCTCTTGGTTGCTCAGATGCTGGGACATGGGAGCCAATAGTCTGGAGTTAGATGGTAGTGAAGCCAGGCAGCTGGGAGCCCTTGCCATGGATGGAGGCATTGATAAAGCAATTGGAAGGCAGACACAAGTCCGCAGCCTCTGGAGACGACTCCTGGCAGCCATAAAGGAAAGGTACCCCTACAAGGACGAGGTGCCATGTAATGTAAGCAAGTGGACCAACATAGAAAAAGCTATTCAGTATCTGAGAGAACTGGCTGTGCGAGAGTTGATTTATCTTGACTCGAGAAGCGGACCAAGACTCGAAGATCCAGATGACGTCCGGTGCACACGACCAATGTGGCAGAAGATTATACGGAGTGCGCCAGCAGCATATTCCACCTCATTGGCAATAATGGACTTCGGGGACGATGAAGCATCACTATCCGTAGGTAATCTGGTCACCTACCTCCGACGATATGATGATAACACTTCTATACGAACCTGTGTTGCGGCTGTGGAAAAGCTGTCTGAAGAGGTCCGAGAATTAAGAGAAAAAGTAGATTTCCCACCACCCGAACGTTCTAGAATTTCAGCTGTCAGAACCAGGCATTACCCTCCTCAAGAGAGACGGTACAGATCACGGGGTGAGCTGTGGTTCTACCTCCGTGATCATGGAGAAGACATGAGAAGGTGGGATGGAAAACCCACCTCCGCTTTAGAGGCCAGGGTACCCCAGTTGGGAGGAAGAACCAACAGGAATAGAACTTTCTCCAATTCCTCCAGGACAGCTGTTGCCCCAGTCTACAGTGAGCAGTCCACTAGTCAAAATGGGAGGGCTGATCCTCCTAGCCACCCTGACTCTAATCCTGCTGATTCCTCTGATGAATATGATAACAGGCATTAGAGGGGCCCTGCCTCCAGCCAGGTGGAGGAGAGGGATAATCGAGTTTACTGGACTGTGTGGATTCGGTGGCCTGGCACATCATGCCCCAGAAAGTATAAGGCTTTAGTGGATACTGGTGCCCAATGCACCTTGATACCGTCGAACTTTAGAGGGACAGAATCCATCTGTATTTCTGGAGTGACAGGGGGGTCTCAACAACTGACTGTGTTAGAGGCTGAAGTGAGTCTAACTGGAGAGCGGTGGCAAAAACACCCTATTGTAACTGGCCCAGAAGCACCGTGCATCCTTGGCATAGATTATCTTAAGAGAGGGTATTTCAAAGACCCAAAAGGGGATCGGTGGGCTTTTGGCATAGCTGCAGTAGAGACAGAAGAAGGCAGGCAGTTGTCTACTTTGCCTGGTCTTTCAACAGACCCTTCTGCTGTGGGGTTACTGAGGGTCGAAGAACAACAGGTGCCAATTGCTAATACAACAGTGCACCGACGGCAATATCGTACCAACCGAGACTCTCTAATTCCTATCCATAAGTTGATTCATCAACTGGAGAGTCAAGGAGTCATCACAAAGACCCGCTCACCTTTTAACAGCCCTATATGGCCTGTATGTAAGTCCAATGGCGAGTGGAGGCTGACGGTAGACTATCGTGGCTTGAATGAAGTTACACCACCATTGAGTGCTGCCGTGCCAGATAGGCTGGAACTTCAGTATGAACTGGAGTCAAAGGCAGCCAAGTGGTACGCTACAATTGATATCGCTAATGCGTTTTTCTCAATTCCTTTGGCACCGGAATGCAGGCCACAGTTTGCTTTCACTTGGAGGGGCATCCAGTATACCTGGAATCGACTGCCCCAGGGGTGGAAACACAGCCCCACTATTTGCCATGGACTGATCCAGACCACACTGGAACAGGGTGATGCCCCAGAACATTTGCAATACATTGATGACATCATTGTATGGGGCAACACAGCAGAAGAAGTTTTTGAGAAAGGTGAAAAAATAATCCAAATCCTTCTGAAAGCAGGCTTTGCCATAAAACAGAGTAAAGTCAAGGGACCTGCCCAGGAGATTCAGTTTTTGGGAATAAAATGGCAAGATGGGCGTCGTCAGATTCCGATGGACGTGATTAATAAAATAACAGCTATGTCCCCACCAACCAACAAAAAGGAAGCACAAGCTTTCTTAGGCATTGTGGGTTTCTGGCGAATGCATATTCCCGACTACAGCCAGATTGTAAAACCCCTCTACCAAATAACCCGAAAGAAGAATAATTTTGAATGGGGCCCAGAGCAATGACAAGCCTTTGAACAAATTAAACAAGAAATAGTCCATGCGGTAGCCCTGGGACCAGTCCGGACAGGACAAGATGTCAAAAACGTGCTCTACACTGCAGCCGGGGAGAATGGTCCCACCTGGAGTTTCTGGCAAAAAGCGCCAGGGGAGACGCGAGGTCGACCTCTTGGGTTTTGGAGTTGAGTATACAAAGGATCCGAAGCCAACTATACTCCAACTGAAAAAGAGATACTGGCAGCATATGAAGGAGTCTGAGCTGCTTCTGAAGTGATTGGTACGGAAGCACAGTTGCTCCTGGCACCCCGATTGCCAGTACTGGGCTGGATGTTCAAAGGGAGCGTCCCGTCTACACACCACGCAACTGATGCCACATGGAGCAAGTGGATCGCGCTGATCACACAAAGAGCTCGGATAGGAAACCTCAATCGCCCAGAAATTTTGGAAGTGATCACTAACTGGGCTGAAGGTAAAGACTTTGGAATGTCACCAGAGGAGGAGGAGGTGACACGTGCTGAGGAGGCTCCACCTTATAATGAACTATCAGACAATGAGAAGAAATACGCTCTGTTTACCGACGGATCCTGTCGCCTTGTAGGAAAACATCAAAAATGGAAAGCTGCTGTATGGAGTCCTACTCGACGGGTCGCAGAAGCTACCAAAGGAGAAGGCAAATCAAGCCAGTTTGCAGAGGTGAAAGCCATCCAACTGGCTTTAGACATCGCTGAACGAGAAAAGTGGCCAATGCTCTATCTCTATACCGACTCTTGGATGGTAGCAAATGCCCTGTGGGGATGGCTACGGCAATGGAAGCAGAGCAGCTGGCAATGCAGAGGTAAACCCATCTGGGCTGCCCCGTTGTGGAAAGACATTGCTGCTCGAGTAGAGAAGCTGATTGTGAAAGTACGACATGTAGATACCCATGTACCCAAGAGTCGGGCCACAGAAGAACATGAAAACAATCAACAGGTGGATCAGGCCGCCAAGATTAAAGTGGCTCAAGTGGATCTGGACTGGCAACATAAAGGTGAAAAATTTCTAGCTCGTTGGGCCCATGATGCCTCAGGCCATCGAGGAAGGGACGCCACATACAAATGGGCTCGTGATCGAGGGGTGGACCTAACTATGGACACTATTGCAGAGGCGATCCATGAATGTGAAACGTGTGCTGCAATCAAGCAAGCCAAGCGGTTAAAACCTCTTTGGTATGGAGGGCGTTGGTTGAAATATCAATATGGAGAGTGTTGGAGCTAAAGTGTTAACAGTAAGAAATGTATATCAGCGAATATAAAAAGAACGCTGTCCTTGAGATAAGAAGGTAGGTTGAAACTATGAAAAACAAGATGCTGAGCAAAACATACTAACCGCAAAAATGTTGAAATATTGTAACAAACGTAGAAATCTCTATCCAATCACAGTGTATATCATACTCGTGCTTGTCGCGTGAACAGTAGTGCTAGACCAATTAACTTGCTAAGTACAGCGCATGAAGGCATGTACAGAACCGAGCTATGCTATAAAAAGAGCAGTGTCACAGAATAAAGCGGAAGCCTTTTTACTCATCACATTGATGCGTCTTGCTTCCCCGTCTTCGGCCGCGGCATCTGGTGACCCTGACGTGATCGAGAGGGTTTGCAACGACCACAACGCGGACGAGAGAGAAGACGGCCATCCCGGCGCCCGAGAGAGGCGGATAGCCCGAGAGAGGCGGATAGCCCGAGAGAGGCGGCAAACAGCGTAGCTACGGCTGACCGGTGAGTCAGGCAGACCGAGGTCTGGTTCGGGATGGGGAATGCTGCAATGACAGCCTTGGAGCGAGCCACCGTGGACGAGATCATGAAAATTGCGTCCACAACGGGCCACAAGATAGACCGCAGGGAATTAATAGACCTGCTATTTTGGTGCAGGCGGCGCGGCTATCTCGCAGAAACTGATCAAATCTTTGATCCGAGAGCTTGGAGAACTGTGGGGTCTGAATTATGGGAAAGCGTGCAGGCTGGCATGAAGGGGGCAAAGACTATGGCACAGACCTATCGAGCGGTGCGTTTAATGATGGACCAAGTTCATGCAGATGCAGAAATAGCGCGCGCCCTGCAAACAGCGATCGCCTCCCATAGTGTAAAGGACCCTGAAAAAGATCCGGAGGAGGAATCCCCCGGTAGCCCCGGCAGCCCCGCTGGCACCGACAGAGCCAGCAGCCCCATCCCTGCCTCCCCCGCGGCTCCACCGGCAGAGGAGCTGTGCGGAGCTGCCGGCCTGGAAAAGTCATCATCGAATCCTTTTGATCCAGGGCCCCGAACGAAAGACAGACTTATTGCTTTCTCCCTCTTCCAACGAAATCGGTACAGCGGACCCCCGCGCCGCGCCGCCCACCGCGCTCCGGGAACGCCGCTGCTACGGAGCGAACCGCGGCTGGAGGGACGGAGACGCGGCAACAACAACAGCAGCAACAACAGCAAGGGGGGGGCCAGCACAGGGCTGCTGAGTCCTCATCGTCACCCCGCCCCCCCCGCCCGGCTGAGGCGAGGGAGGGCTGACCCGCCCCCTCCCCCCCCCCCCGCCGCTGCTGCCCCCCCACCCGTCGGCCGCGCCTGGAGAGCGGCCGCTTGGCCCCGCCCCCCCGCCCGGCCGCTGCCTGTGGCCCAGGTTGTACCGAGAGAGCACATCGTAACTTGGATCGTCTCGATCGGCATCGCGGGAAATAACTAATCCTTTTCTGTTCCAGCAATTTCAACAATTAATATCAGTGTTGTAAAATCGTAAACATGCACATTCCATTGTACATCTGCGAGCGCACACCACGCTTCCAGGGTCTATAGCAGAAGGGAACAGGCGAGCTGAGCCTCTCACGAGTGCAGCTCTGGTACCAAACTCGTTAATACAGGCAAAATCTTGCAGGACTTCTACCATCAGGATACTGACGCTATTAAGTGACAATTTGGTTTAACACGACAACAAGCCCGCTCAATCGTACAATTGTGTACTAGCTGTTAAAATATGATCATGCCACCAGTGAATGGTGTTAATCTTCGTGGTTTACGCTCGCAGGAACTTTGGCATACACTTCTTATCAGACATATGTATTTTTGTCATCATTAAGTATTAAGCATGTTGCTGGTATTTCTTACAATCCTACTGAGCAACCGATCATAGAATACGCACATGGTACTTTGGAGAATATGCTTTTGAAACAAGAAAAGGGAATGATGGGGAAATCTCCAAATGAAACAATAGCTAAAGTGTTATAAGTGTTAAATCTCTTAAATCGAGAGCTAAATATTTTGGGATGAATAAAATGTCACTCATGTCAAAATCAGGCACAGGCAAGGTTACAGCAAGTGGCTTTCCAACGGCTGACTGAATTGGCTAAGAGAGCATTAAGACGTGTCCCTGATTTTTGGGACAGAGGAGGCTTCCTTTGCTTCCATTCGGCAGGGAGCACAGGAACCTTATGAGCATTTCTTTGATCAGCTACAAATGGCAGTTCAGAGATAAACAGAAAATCCGGCTACTGCAGATGTGTTGGTATTCCAGTCAGCCATTGAAAATGCTAACACAGACTGCCAACAAGCTCTTGATCTTATCAGAAATCGGGCAAAAACGATTGCAGATTTAGTAAAGGCGTGTCACAATGTAGGCTTGGAACACTATAAAGCAAAATTTTGGGAACCAGCTAAAATCATTACAGCTTCAATATTTGCACCAGAAGTTGGAGTGGCACAGGTGTTAACTACACTGAATAAGTTGGGTTGTTGGCTTGCAAAACGAATTAATGCTACAGCTTCTGCTTTATCAATGCTCTTAATTGACAGGATGGTTAAAATCTTTAATAAAGCAGACATTATATTGCTAGTAGTTCTTTTATGCATAGTAATAATCACCCCCTGCCTATTGTCACGCTCCCAGCAGACGGTACAAAGTACAGTTCATCAAGTAATGGTCACAGAAAACATCATACACACAGCTACAGTTGAGGTTTGACCTTGATGATTTAAGCCTGTGCTCTTTTCTGAAGTTGGGAAACACCGATAAAGAGGATGAGAAAAAAAGGGAGTGTGAACAGCTGGTGCAGGGAGTGTGAGAAGTTGACATGAGGAGTTTGGGAAGTTGATATAGAGTGCGTGAGAAAATGATGTTTAGTTTAGCAAGTAAAAAATAGCTCCTTTTTAGGCATAGCCAATAGTAAAGTTAAAATAGGTGCGTGCACTATTGTTTGTAATCAATCACAGTTGAGTGAGGGCCGTGTGGACACATCGTGGCTGGAGTAATAATCTATAAAAGCTGCCTGTATAACAACAATAAAGGTCACTCTGCTATCACAAAAGAATTTTGGATACAGACAGTCACAGCTGCACAGCCTCCTTTAACAGTAATCATTAATGGGAAGGCTTTTCTGGCCTAGTTGACACAGGGGCTGTTGTATCTATAGTGAAAAATCCTGACTGGCCGCCCTCTCGGCCTCTGATACAAGCCCTGGCAGCTGTGATCAGAGTAGGTGGAACACAGATCCCACAGCAGAGTGCACAGACCTTGTTAGTAGTAGGCCCAGGTAACAAACAAGCTGTTTTGAAACCATATGTTTTTAATGTCCCATGTACATTATGAGGTCGGGATTTGTTGAATCACTGGAATGTGAGGCTAACCTCAAATTTTTAGCACACGTCACTGATGTCCTAGCCCTGAACTCAAGCTGGCAAGCTGGTCTGGGTTCGATCAGTGGCCACTAAAAGGTGAGCGACTGGACTGAGCTCAAAAATTAGTCAATGAACAGCTCAAATTAGGACATATAATTCCCTCCAATATTTGTTATCCCAAAGAAATCAGGAAAATGGAGATTTATGTTAAAGATTTAAGAGCTATTAATACAATCATTTCACCAATGGGTGCATTACAACCGGGTGTACCAAATCCTACTATGATTCCAGAATGTTAGCATTTGATGGCGATTGATTTAAAAGATTGGGTTATTTCACCTTTTTACTTTTTTATTTATTTACACCCTAACGATTGTCCTAGATTTGCCTTTTCAGTTCCAGTGCTTAACAATGAACGACCCACGCAACAATATCATTGGATTGTACTGCTTCAAGGAATGATGAATAGTCCTACAGTTTGTCAATTGGTGGTAGATGATGCTCTCTGTCAGGTCAGACAGCAGATCAAGCTCAGCAGATTGTACGTGCCTGCCCTGACCGTCAACATATTGTGCCTTCAAATACTCCAGCAGGTGTAAATCCAACAGGTTTATGTGCCAATGAATTATGGCAATCTGATGTTACTTATATTCCATCGTTTAATCGATCTAAATATGTTTTCTGCCTTTGTTATTGCTACTGCTCACACTGAAGAAAACCATGGGAGTACCAAAGAAAATTGGGACAGACAGTGACCCAGTATGGTGCCTTTTTACAGGATTGGGGAGTGACTCACACTACCAGCATCCCTCATTCACTTATGAGACAAGCTGTTATTGAACAAACTCATTTAATGTTAAAACAAATGCTTAATAAACAAAAAAGGGGCAGTCTTCCGTATACTTCCCCACAAGAGTTAAATTTATTAGGATCAAAATTTGTAGGTAGTGCCAGCAACAACCACGTTACACAGGCATGTGTTGTTTTAATCTAAGTGACCATGGTGAGTCCATCCACGAACAATTGCAATGGCTTGGAGAGCATTCAGGGAAAATTGTAGTAGAGGATTGTATATTGATATGTAAACTGTCTTTATGTTTCTTATGATTTAGTATATTACGTGTGTGAAAGTTGCTTGTATATATTGCTTGTATATATGCTTTGTGTCTTTTCTCCGATCGGAAGGTATATGGATTCCACCCGTAGCTACTGGAAGAAAAAGAATTAACTGGTACCAAATTAATGACAAAGAATTACTAACTGGACTTAGTTGTAAGCACGTAACTTTGAAAAGAGAAGCTAGGAGGATTGTTATTGAACAACATGTTGCGATTCGCAAAAACCGCTGTTAGCCGGCAGAGCACATACTGGGCAGCCTTGTTGCACGCACTGGCCACGCGTGCGGCAACGCCGTGTCAGTACCTTTGTCGTAGACTCTGCTGAGGGTGAAAAGAGATGGCTCAGAGCGGAGCTGAGGGAGGCTGCAGAGCACACTGTGTGGATAAACAGGGGACGCCCTGAAGGTGCCGTGCCTGCCTCCCTTCTCCAAAACGACCCTGCCAATTGACACCCTCCTGCCCAGCGAAATCTTGGGTATAGTGGAAATAGTAAAGCCCTCGGAAAGGGAAGTAGTATACTAGAAACTGCTTTTGCAAGGCTGTACCAAAACAATATGCTAGTAACTGAAATTGCCAGCCTCCTACACAGGGTTTTATTCGTGCAAGAAAAAAAAGGGCAACGCTGTCATTGATCAGGCAGTTTCCCAGCCCCTCTCAGCTGTAACTGCCGACACCCCTCTCCTGACAAAAGCACATCGATCACACAAATTTTTTCACCAATCTGCTTGAGCTCTTCAGAAAGAGTTTGCACTGTCGCGAGCACAAGCCCGTGCCATCGTCGCTGCATGTCCTGATTGTGCCCGTGTTATAGCCTTACAAGATCAAGGCACCAACCCTCGAGGATTGCAACCAAGAGGAGTGTGGCAAACTGATGTAACTGAGTTTCCCGCCTTTGGTCGACTGCGCCATATCCACGTCACCGTGGACACTTGCAGCAGAGCTGTATGGGCGACACCAGCGCCTTCTACCGCCTTCCGATGTGTAAAACAACATTGGCTTTCAGCATTTGCTGCTCTTGGCTTACCACAAGTCATCAAAACAGACAATGCTCCTGCATACGCAGGAACAGCATGTGCTGCATTTTTAGCGGATTGGGGAATTGAACATAGAAAAGGTGTTCCGTACAACAGTACGGGTCAGGCTATTGTTGAACGGCGCCATCAAGATGTAAAATGACTTGCTGCCATTTTGAAAAAAAGAGGGGGAGATGTCCCCCAACGCCGTATTAATGAAGACCTGCTATGTTCTAAATTGATGTCCCCCAACGCCGTATTAATGAAGACCTGCTATGTTCTAAATTGGAAAAATCCCGTCGGTGATGATGATGCTGTTCCAATGGACTATCATTTAACTGGCAATCCACATGATTTAAGCAAATGGGATGTGTGGGTGGAAGCCTGGGATCCAGTGAAAGGAGGATGGGAAGGTTGCAGGAGTCGTTTATTGACCTGGGGACGGGGCTACGCTTGTGTCGTTACAGGTACATCTGCTCCAAGGTGGCTTCCAGCCAAGTGGGTACGACCGTGGCTGAGCGAACTGAAAGGCGAAGGCGGAGGCAATCCAGGAGTTCCCAAGGACTCGGACCTCTCTGCAGAAGAATAGAAGAAGTGCTAAATCTTCCAAAGAACATATTAGACGACTCTGATCCAGACGAGATAGATTTTGCCTTTATCCGTAGTCTGATACGCACGCGCAAAGCTGCAAAATTATACCCGCTAACGCACTGTAGGTGTAGATGTAGAAATTTACAGGTTATAACTATAGAGTGTGGAGGTTGTAGTCGCATATGTCATGAATCGCAACGTGATGCAGTGCAAGGCTGTGCAGATTGTAGACGCGCTTTAGATATTAGCCCATACCAGGTGCTCGCTGCTTGGCTTAAAATAGAGAACGCTTCACGACAAAGGTTAACTGCGTTGTTTGAAAGTGCAGAAGAAGCTATATTAGCATACGCAGCCTTTAGGTTACAAAAACTACTGACTGTTGTAGAAGTAGCACAAAAGACACAAGTGTTGGGTACCAGATATCAGAAGCAGTGTAGACATCATGACAAGGATGGAGGAGTTTATTGGTAAGACAATACCTATAGTAACAGGAATCTTAGTTTGGTGCCAAATGACCTACGGAATCAACTCCATCAGCCCGAGAGACAACATATGGGTAACCATTGCTAACAAAACAAACCAGTCATCAATCTGCCTAGCCCTGGGTGGTATTGGAAACCCATTCCGTACCTGTCTCATAGGAGTGCCAACATGGAAAGTGGCAGCCTTTAGAGGGCTAGTAAACACCACCAACCTAACATATAGCAACTTCAATACCACAACGATCTACAGAGCGACCCCTCAACAGTATGACGGAGCAGTACAATGCCGGCTTATTCATGCACTTAATGCTTCCCTCCAGTCTGATCCAGAAGAACTAGACCTGCTTGGTAGTATGCATGCAAACACTACCGCTGGGAAAATAGGAGGATGGTTTTCATTTTTGCCATTAGACCCAAACAACTTGAATAAAAACAGGAAACTATGGGCAACCTTAGATTCTAATCTTGACAGCGCATCGGTATTTCACTTTCTATACTCGAGCTGCAATGGCAGCAACATTACTGAACCTCGAAGGTTGCTCGAAGGAATTTTCTTAATTTGTGGAGACAGGGCATGGAATGGCATTCCAAAACAACCAGAAGGAGGTCCTTGTTATTTAGGCCAACTAGCCTTATTCCATCCCAATATATCCCTATTAAGAAAATGGAGTAAAAATCACACCAGGGGAAAAAGAAGCCTACATGATCTAGACTGTAGCAGTGTAGGCAATCCCACATTTTGGAGTGAATTTGGACGAGTAGCTGCCTCCACACTTTTCCCAGGGTTAGCAGCAGCAAAAGCGCTTACCTTAGCAAAACAACTAGGTTGCTGGGCTCGCGATGAAATAAACTTAACATCCAGCATTCTAGATGAATTAACGAAAGATGTAGAAAGTGTAAATCATGCAGTATTGCAAAACAGAGCAGCGATTGACTATTTGCTTTTAGCCCATGGGCATGGTTGCGAAGAGATCGAAGGAATGTGTTGTATGAATTTAACAGGTCCAGGAGAGTCAGTGCATAAAAAACTTAAACAACTAAAGGACAAACTACGTGCCTTGAAAGAGGTAGATGGCATCGATGGATGGTTGACTTCCTGGGGAATAGGTGGTTGGCTGAGAGATCTCATCAAAACGTGCTTGGGGCCTCTTTTGTTGTTAGGCTTTCTCTTGCTTTTTGGACCATGCTTAATGCAATGTGTGACCCAACGCTTGTCAGCAATAGCGCACGCCGTTTTTGAAAAAAGAGGGGGAGATGTTGGAGCTAAAGTGTTAACAGTAAGAAATGTATATCAGCGAATATAAAAAGAGCACTGTCCTTGAGATAAGAAGGTAGGTTGAAACTATGAAAAACAAGATGCTGAGCAAAACATACTAACCGCAAAAATGTTGAAATATTGTAACAAACGTAGAAATCTCTATCCAATCACAGTGTATATCATACTCGTGCTTGTCGCGTGAACAGTAGTGCTAGACCAATTAACTTGCTAAGTACAGCGCATGAAGGCATGTACAGAACCGAGCTATGCTATAAAAAGAGCAGTGTCACAGAATAAAGTGGAAGCCTTTTTACTCATCACATTGATGCGTCTTGCTTCCCCGTCTTCGGCCGCGGCAGGAGAGGCTTGGCAAATTGATTATATCACACTTCCACAAACTCGCAGTGGCAAGCGTTACGTGCTTACAATGGTGGAAGCGACCACTGGATGGCTGGAAACCTATGCTGTGCCCCATGCCACCGCCCGGAACACGATCTTGGGCCTTGAAAAGCAAGTCTTGTGGTGACATGGCACCCCAGAAAGAATTGAGTCGGACAACAGGACTCATTTCCGTAACAATCTTATAGACACCTTGGCCAAAGAGCATGGCATCGAGTGGGTATATCACATCCCCTATCATGCACCAGCTTCTGGGAAGATTGAACGATATAATGGATTGCTAAAAACCACACTGAAAGCAATGGGTGGTGGAACCTTTAAACATTGGGATACGCATTTAGCAAAAGCCACCTGGTTAGTCAACACTAGAGGATCTGCAAATCGAGCTGGTCCTGCACAATCAGAACTTCTACGTACTGTAGAAGGAGATAAAGTCCCTGTAGTGCACATGAGGAATATACTCGGGAAGACAGTTTGGGTTATTCCTGCCTCGGGTAAAGGTAAACCCATTCGTGGGATTGCTTTTGCTCAGGGACCTGGGTGCACTTGGTGGGTGATGCAAAAGGACGGGGAAGTCCAATGTGTACCTCAAGGGGATTTGATGTTGGGTGAAAATAGATGATAAAATGAATTGAATTGTGTGATATTAATTGCTGAATAACCCTGTCCCTGCATACCATCATGGCTATGGTTGTCACATTGTACTAATGTCACTATATTAAGAATCATCCAGGTTAATGAAGAATGAACTTCGTCAGAATCAGAACCGATTCCGAATACCCAGCAACTTCTTTGAGATCAACATCTTCAACCTGCAGACAGCAGCTGGATACACCAACTACGAGCTCCAGGCGCCACACGCAACAAAGACTACATGTCATCTGTTCTACCGACTGAGCGAATTCCACGTCATCTTTCCTGCCCTGAGAGACTACTACAACAGATGAAGACACATTTAGGAGGGATGACCCATGGCTAAGGGAATAGTATATATGTAAGGTTTGAGCATGACGTGCATGGTATGGAATAAGGGGTGGATACTGTCCTAGTTTTAGCTGGGACAGAGTTGGTTTTTTTTTTTAACAGCTAGAAAAGCTCCATGTTTTGGTTTTACTCAGAGGCTCACTCTGAGAAGAACGCTGATAACAAGCTGCCAAGGACTTTTCAGTGTGCCAGAGTGCAGAAGCACGGCGGGATAAGGGGGGAGCATAGATGGGACAAGGGGGACACGATTCCCCTTGTGATTTGTGTGGAACTTAAGACTGAGGGCCAAACTGGCCAATTAGTATTCCATATCATGCAGCGTCATGCCCAGTATAAAAGCGAGGGTCAGACGGGAAGAAGGGCTTTTGCGCTTTGGCTTTTGCCGCTTTTGCTCTTTTGCGCTTGCTGTGTTTTTCGCTCTATTGCTTTTCTTTTTTTTTTCCTTTCCTCTCTCTCTCCCAGTACTCCCACTCTCGGAGTACTATCTCTCCCTCTCTGCCCCTCTCTATTTTGGGGCCTCGCGTTCGTCCGGGATTTGCAGTTTTCGGGACGAGACGGGCTTCGCATACGAGGGGGTGGTGAGCACCTACATTGTATTAAATCATCTGTATTAAATTGTTCTTATCTCAACCCACGGGTTTCACGTTTATCCTTTAATTCTCTCCCTCATTCCTGGGGGTGGGGGAGGGGGAGTGACCGGCTGTGTGTGGGGGGGACGGTTTAACCTAACCCACGACAGACTTGCGCTGTGCAGCTGGAGCTCTTGCCAGTGAAGACTGAGGCAAACAGTCTTTCAAATCTGGCAGGTAACAAGGTTGCTAGATTGAAAGTAGATGTTTTTAGTGTTACATCATCTTGTTCAACTAACACAGTGTGATACTGAACCGTTCTACTTGGGGATAGTCAATGATGTCCTTTTTGTTCCAGGACTGCCAGTAATAATACTGTGGAAGCAACTGCTCGAAGGCACGCAGGCCATGCCTTGCTTGCTTCATCCAATTGTTTTGAGAAATATGCTACAGGTCTTTTTCAATCCCCCAATATCTGGGTCAAAATTTCCAAAGCCATTTGTAATCTTTCATGTACATATAATGTCAAATTTGGCAGTCTTAAGGCAGGAGCTTTCTTTAAAGTCTTTTGAAGTCATCAGAGCCTTTCCGGCACTCTGGTGTCCTCTCCAGGGCTTCTCCTGGCCCTTTTATGGCCTCATACAAAGATGGTGCTCCTCTGCATCATCCTGCCATTCCCCAAAATCTCCTTAATTCTCTCTTTGACTCGGGGGGGTGGGGGGGGTGGGGCAGAAGTACCACATATTGCCTCCTTTCATTCAGTTCCCAGCTTTTCTCCTTGGGAAACAGTCTTTTGTATTACCTGTGCCTTTCTCTTAGACACCCAGTACCCTGCCAGTTCCAGAAAATTAGTAAACTGGTAGTTGCTTCTTGACACTGTCGTTCTGTATCTGTTCCCAGAAGTATATAATCCACATATTGTAAAAGAGTAATAGCAGAATTCTTACCTTGCCAGTGTTCTAGTTCTTTAGCCAATACATTACCAAACAAGGTAGGACTATTCTGGAATCCTTGCAATAGCACTGTCCAACAAGGCTGCATTTTCTGCCCAATGGATGGGCTTTACCCATTCAAAAGCAAACAACTGTTGACTTTCTGTCTCCACAGGTATGCAAAAGAAAGTGTCCTTTAGCTCTTAACACAATAAAATAGATGTTACTTTCAGAAAGCACAGACAATAATGTGTATGGATTTGGTTGCACAGAGTGTACATCAAGTACAATTTGATTAATTGCTCTTAAATCCTGCACTGTGGAAGGATACCTGAGAATCAACAGACACGTGAACAATCCAGCCTTTCCTGGGAGCACGTGCCTGGATGCAGAAAGGGAATTTGACACCATGATGATGTTGCTTCTGGGATGCAACCAATCATACTAAGGGGTGGGCTATTGTTTGTATTGTAACCAATCATAGATTGCCAAGTCACATTTAGAAAGCTATAAAGCACCCTGAGTGTATGCAAATAAAGGCTCACTTGTTTGATCACATTGATCGTGTCAGGTGTCCTCACTCATCTCCCGCAAATGGCGCCCAGAGTAGGGACCCTCAGAATCCTCATGGTAAAGTTGCGAGACTTGGCGAGGAAGAGGGTGGAATGCCGACCGAATGATCCGCTGCCCCGGCGGAATGAGCAGTGACCTGCCCAGTCACTAAGTAGAAAAAGGTGCACCTGTTTAGTTGCCGGATCGACGCTGGAATCTTGCCTAGAAGAGGTGAGCGGTCGGGGAGACAGATGGGGTTGGATAAGCAACAAGAGGCTGTCCTAAATCTGCTCCAGCATATGCTCTCTGTGAGAGGACTTAAATATGAATCCTCGGCTCTTAAAAGGCTGTTAATGTGGGCATGGAACAAAAAATTAATCCCCTCAGTAGGAGTTGTTTTTGAACTCTCTACGTGGGAAGCCACAGGCATGTTACCGAAAATCCAGAATAAGAGGGGGGGGCTATGAATATGTTTGTATAAATACAAGAAAAACTGCCACAGCAGGTGTGCGTCTTGGTGGAGTGGAGACTCCCGGCGCACCCAGCGCTGTTTGCTTGCTTTTATTTGCTTAATAAATCGTAAACTTTGATTGGAGTTCTGTTTGGGACTCACTCATTTATCACACTATGAAACTCCTATAGCCCTGTACCAGGACCAAAGGGATTGTTACCGAAAATCCGGAATAAGAAACTTATCAACACCAATGGGATGTAGATAAGCAGACACTTCTTTATTGTGGCGCCGGGTGCACGGGGGATATCTCCTCCTAGCGTGCGCGCCTTGCACCGAAATCAAACTTCTTATATAGAGCTGACATATGCAAATCCATTAGGAAATCATACATAAACATACAAATTCCCAAAAATCATTAGCATATTCTCCTCCCATTTCTGATTCTGTGCCATCAAAGTTAGAATCATCGAGAAATGAGTCTGGGGTGCAATATAGGTAGGTGGTCTGTGAGTCGGTGGTCGCGATCTCCCCCTGCCGGAATTACCTTTTGCTTAAGTTCACGGTTTCTGGCAGGTACCCATAGACCATTACGAAATCGTTACGGTTGGCTTTCTTCATCTTCATTAATCTAGACCTTGATAGCTACATGCATTCTTCTAGTTCTATGTAGGTATCATAAATCAGTTTACAAATCAACTTGTGCTTTGTACTACATGTTCTTACTGGATGATTCTGACCTATCCCTTTGGTCCTGGTACAGGGCTATAGGAGTCTCATAGCAGCAGTTTCATAGCAGCATGTGTTTACTATACGAGCATACTTTTCATTAAAAGATTTCTTATAATTCTATATTATTAAAATCAACTACTAACTAGTTTATAATTAAAGAAACTATTGATTAAACTTTAATTACCAAAAATTCTAAGTATCAGTAACATTTCCCCCCTTTGAAAGTGTTGAAATTGCTATTTCAATACTTTCACCACTTTTATTGTTTGATACTCACTTATCATCATGTTCAAAGCTGAGATTCGTTTCAGCATACCTTGGCGATAAACCGTGGTCTGGTGGAATAGTAGGTAACTCTCTCATGATTCTGCGATTAATCGCAAGTCTATTAGCAAACTGTTTCTTTAAACAATTGTATATTAGCATGATCATGAGGAAGACAATTAGCAACAGAAACAGATTTTTAATCAAAGATTGGATCCAAGAGCTTAGATTCCAGCCTAGTCCTTTGAAAATTTTCCCTATCCAATCTTCTGACATGTCCTCTCGGATTGATTCTGTTTCTTTCTCAACTTTTTCTAGCAAAGCCAAATCATGCTCCACATCCTGTGTAACGTTTGGGATGTGTATACAACAGTGGTCTAATTTATCTTTGAGATATCCACATACTCCATGTTCTTTTACTCAAAGCGTGTCTAAAGCCATTCTATTTTGAAGTACCATTCGAGATGTTGCCTGCAATTGAATGTTTAATTCTTTGAATCCTTTCTTTGTAACATTTGCTAACTTTTCTACTTGACTTGTTAAATGATACAGCCATTCTCTGTTTCTATATGAGGCTATAGGATTTAAAAGAGACTCAAGAGCCCAGCTGATTTTCAGTCCTGTCGATGGTTCGTTCCAAATATCATCTGTCTCAGACCTTTTAGTTAGTTTTAAATTTAGACTTTCTAGGGGTCCTTTAAATGGTGATTTTTTCCAAATTGGACACAATGTTGGCATGCCTAAGGTAATTTGTTTAACTTTACCATCTAATGGTAAGTGTGTTGTCCAGGTTCCATCATTTAGTGCCCAGACCAGGTGTCCAGGACTCTGGATTGTACTTTTCTTACAGCTTATAAATGTTCCCCTTTTAATTTGATAATCTGCAGTCACTTGAAGATCGTTTTTGAGTCCTCGACAGAAACACCCATATCTCACTGCAGCTGCTAAAGGGGGAATTTCTTGTATTGTTTTACTTACTGTACTACAATTGTAAACTTTGTCACATTTCCACCAAGATACTGAACTTTCCTCTTCTAGTGACATAGTTCCTCTATCTGTTACTGTTGGCCAAAATCCAGAAACTGACCCCACCCACGCAAAACACCAAGGGGTTTTTGCCATGTATTGAAATTGGGAGAATATAGTCATGGACCAAATTGATTCCCAAGTAAGTTGTTCTTTTTGTGAAGTTTGAACGCTTTCTTTGCATTTCCATTCCATTACCATACGGCTCACATTTTTCTTTATTGGTTCATCATAAGAACACCATCCATAACCATATCCTGAATCTAGTCCTGTCCAACCTCCACTGATGTCTACGAAGTTTGAATTCAGTAATTTTGTACATTCATCCTTACTTCCTAGGGACTTCCATTGTTTTCTGATATATTTCACTTGTTCATACCATTGTGTCACTGGCTGTTGTTCACAATGAGTGGTCTCATTTTTATGTTCCTGAGTTGTCAAATTCATAGTTAAGATTCCCCATGGAATGGATTCACCTACTGCTCTTGGTATCGGTAAACAAGCAGTAATTTGTGTAACATTCTGCAAATTGACAAATCCTTTGATTAATCCTAATATCAAATTTTCCTCAGAGGTTTGTTTGGGAATTTTAATCACTCGTTCTGTTTCTAATTGTCTTTTGTTCCTACTCACCAAATCAGTCCATGGTTTTACCAGTACTATCTTCCAGCATAAGATCCAAAGAACGATTACAAACAGATATGAGAAATTAGACATGTTTCAGAGTCAGTTTCAAAGTCTCTGGGTCATGATTCACAATTTTCCAGGGTGCTGGTGCTTTCTTCACTCGAGTGTAATGTATCCAGGCTGTAGATTCTGCAATCTTGACTGCTGTGAAGGTTGTCAACAGTATCTGGAAAGGTCCTTTCCAGCGCTCTTGCAGAGGTTCAGAAGTCCACGTCTTTACGTAGACATAATCTCCTGGTTGGAAATCATGCACTGGAGTGTCTAAAGATAAAGGTCGATTCCAAATCACAGCACTCCGAATTGCAGCTAAGGTTTTCCCTAGAGAAAGCAAATAGTTATATACATCTTGTTTTCCTTTTACATGCATATTTGGATTTGGTTCCGGAGACTCATAAGGTTTTCCATACAACAATTCATAAGGACTGATAGAGGTTCCACTCTTTGGCTGTACTCTGACTCGAAGTAATGCCAAAGGTAATGCTTGAGGCCATTTTAAATTTGTTTCTTGACAAATTTTACTTATTTGTCTCTTTAGAGTCTGATTCATTTGTTCTACTTTTCCACTGGATTGTGGCCTCCAAGATGCATGTAAATCCCAGGCAATGCCTAATACTTTGCTAATGCTTTGGACTACTTCAGCAACAAAGTGTGGACCTCTGTCAGATGAAATTCCAATTGGAACTCCAAATCTTGGAATTATTTCTTGTAGTAACCATTTTACTACTTCTTTCGCTTGTGTGGTGCGACAGGGAAGGGCTTCAGGCCATCCTGTAAAAGTATCAACCCCCACCAGGATGTACCGGTACCCATTCTGTCTAGGTAATTCTGAGAAATCTACTTGCCAATAATCTCCAGGTTCTGTACCAGATTTTAACTTACCCATTTGGACTCTTTTCTTGATTACTGGATTATTTTTCAAACATATTTCACATTTTGCAGTTATCATTTTAGTTAATCCTAGCATTTTAACCGATACTACTTGTTTCTGTAAGGAAGTTACTAAAGCTTCTACTCCCCAGTGACATTCCTGATGCTTCGTTTGAATTATTTCTCTCATCAGAATGGGTGGGACCACTACTTGTCCACTAGGGGTTACCCACCATCCAGCTAAGTTTTTCTTAGCATTTAATAACTGGCTTAATTTATCATCTTCCTCCGAATATTTTGGCTTTTCCCTAGGGAGGGTTTGGAGGGAATTAATGCCATTTGGAACGCTTGGTTCTTTGCTACTTTATTTGCTGTCCTATCAGCTAAATTATTTCCAACAATTTCTTTTGTGTTTCCAATTTGGTGTGCTTTACAGTGCATGATTGCTACTTGTTCTGGTTTCTGTACTGCTTGCAGCAATTGTAAAATTTCATTTTGGTGCTTAATGTTTGATCCTTGAGAGGACAATAATCCTCTTTCTTTCCACAGAACCCCATGGACATGCGCTACTCCAAAGGCATACTTGGAATCAGTCCAAATATTCACTTTCTTCTTTTCACTTAATTCTAGGGCTCGAATTAAGGCAATAAGTTCTGCCTTTTGGGCAGATGTGGTGCTTGCCAATGCTCTGGCTTCTATAACTGTGGTGTCTGTTGTTACCGCATATCCAGCGTATCGGACCCCTTGCTCCATAAAGCTGCTGCCATCTGTATACAATTCCCAGTCTGGTTGCTCCAGTGGTACATCTTTCAAATCTTCACAACTGGAATAAACATACTCGATAGTAGCTAAGCAATCATGTTCCAGTTGTCCTTCTTCCTGTGTGGAGCTTAAAAACACTGCAGGATTTACCAGGTTAGTTGTTTTTAGAATCACATCATCCTGTTCGGTTAGTACCACTTGGTATTTTATCATCCGGCTTGGGGATAACCAATGACCCCCCTCTTGTTCTAAAACAGTTATTACCATGTGTGGGACATAGACCGTTATTGTCCTTCCCAAAGTCAATTTGCGAGCTTCTTGTATCAGCAGCACTGTTGCTGCCACTGCTCGCAGGCAACTTGGCCATCCTTTACTCACTGTGTCCAGTTGTTTGGAGAAGTATCCGACAGGTCGCTTCCAGCTGCCCATCTTCTGGGTCAACACTCCCAATGCTAGGTGTTGCCTCTCATGGACAAACAACTGAAAGTTCTTAGTTAAGTCTGGAAGTCCTAAAGCAGGTGCTGACATCAAAGCACGTTTTAATTCAATAAAAGCTTTTCGTTGATCTGGTCCCCACACAAAAGGAGAAATCTTCTGGGCTTCATACAAAGGTTTAGCAATCAGCCCGTAATTCATAATCCAAAGACGACACCACCCGGCCATTCCCAAAAATGCTCTGAGTTCATGAATATTTTCTGGTTCAGGTATATTGCAAATAGCTTCTTTTCGACCTTTTCCCAACTGTCGCTGCCCTTTAGAAATTTCAAAGCCCAGATATATTACAGTCTGGCAAGCTATTTGGGCCTTTTTCTTAGATACTTCGTACCCATTTAGTCCCAGAAAGTTCAAAAGGTCTATTGTTACCTGGATACAGGTCGACTTTTCCTCTGTAGCAATCAGTATATCATCCACATATTGTAGCAGTAGATGTCCAGGTCTTGGTTTCTCTTGTTTCTATATCTCGAGTTCTCTCGCCAACTGATTCCCGAAGATCGTTGGACTGTTTTTGAATCCTTGGGGTAGCCTTGTCCACGTTAACTGCATCTTTCGTCCAGTCTGTGGATTTTCCCACTCAAAAGCAAACAGTTTTCTACTTTCCTTTTCCAAGGGTATACAAAAGAAAGCATCTTTTAAATCAAGCACTGTAAACCACTGATAGGTCTCTTTTAACGAGGTCAGTAGTGTATACGGGTTTGCTACTACTGGGTAAATATCTTTGACTATTTGATTCACTGCTCTTAAATCCTGTACCAGCCGGTATTCTCCGGATGGTTTTCTGACTGGCAAGATAGGAGTGTTGTATTCGGATTCACATTCTTCTAAAATCTTATACTTTAAGAATTTGTCAATTAATTTCTTCAATTCCTGTCTGATTTCTGGTTTAATTGGATATTGTTTCAATTTGACTGTTTTTGCTCCTTCTTTTAATTCTACTTTAACAGGCTCTGCCAGTTTTGATTTGCCAGGGATATCCGTTTCCCATACTGTGGGAATCACGGCCAAATCTACATCCGAAGGAATTTCTTGTCCCTCGGTTGTTTCTTGGATCATTAGAATTTCACTTGTTTTTGATTCTGGTATTTTTAAGAGAATCTCTCCTTCTTCAAAACTGATCTGAGCATTTAATTTAGACAATAAATCTCTTCCCAATAAGGGTACCGGACATTCAGGTACATACAAAAATTCATGAGTGATTACCTTTTTCCCAAATTTTAAGTCCAGGGGTTTTAGGAATGGTCTGCTTTCCTCTTTCCCAGTGGCCCCTATAATATTTGCCGGTTTTGTTCCAATTTTTCCCTTACAGGTGTTTAATACCGAAAACGTTGCTCCAGTATCCACTAAAAATTTAACTTCTTTTTCTCCCAGCTTAATTACAACCAGAGGCTCAGCTGGGTTCCCCTCCGGTCCCCTTCAATCATCTAGCATCATGATTTTAGCTATTTCTTGCTGAGCACTTCCCTTCCTAGGGCAGTCTCTTTTCCAATGTCCCTCTTCCTTGCACAAAGCACACTGATTCATTCCTAGGGGAGTGTTAAAATTCCTGCCACCACCGTTCACAAATACTCCTCTTCCACTGAATCTTGAACCTCTTCCTCTACCTCGTCCTCTATTCACTGTTCCTGTCATGACTGCTAGCAGCCTGTTTTCCCGAGATTTTCTTTCCTCCTGTTCTCTATTGTTATACACCTTCCAGGCTACTTCCATCATCTTATTCAAACTCCTAGAGTCTTCTCCCTCTAATTTCTGAAGTTTCTTCCTTATGTCTGGTGCTGATTGTCCCATAAAAATCAAAGCCAATTGTATTTGTGCTGCCTCAGTTTCCACCTTTAAATCAGTATATTTTCTGGCAGCTTCCTTCAGTCTTTCTAAAAACACTGAGGGAGATTCATTTTTGTCCTGCCTTACTTCATATAATTTAGACCAATTCAAAGACTTAGGCATGGCATGTTTAATTCCATACAAAATCCATTTTTGATACCGTCTCAATCTCTGTCTGTGCTCCACATTATTTGGATCCCACTGCGGATTCCCAGATGGAAAATTCTGTTCTAAAGTTCCAGTCATATTTTCATTCAGAACTGCTGCTTCAGCCTGTGCTCTACCTGCTTTCAACACCATTTGCTTTTCTGTATCATCCAATAAATTATCTAAGACCACCTGCATATCACTCCAGTCCGGGTCCTGTGTTCTAATTATAGTATCCACCACTCTTCCTACTCTTTCAGGATCCTCTCTATAAAGTCCGGCTGCCTGTTTCCAAGCCATCAAATCGGTAACTGAAAAAGGCACTTTTCATAGATTCATAGATTTAGATTCATAGATTTCTAGGTTGGAAAAGACCTTAGAGATCATCGAGTCCAACCATCCCTAATCCCCATTAAACCATATCCTCAAGTAGATCATCCACCCTATTCTTAAACACATCCAGGGATGGGGACTCAACCACCTCCCTGGGCAGCCTATTCCAGTGGCTGACAACCCTTTCAGAGAAGAAATACTTCCTAACATCCAACCTGAATCTCCCCTGACTAAGCTTATGCCCATTTCCTCTTGTTCTATCACCCATCACTAATGTAAAGAGCCCTTCCCCTACCTCCCCACCATCTTTTCTCAAGTATTTATAGGCCGTAATCAGGTCTCCCCTCAGCCTCCTCTTCTCCAGGCTAAACAGCCCCAACTCCCTCAGCCTCTCTTCATAAGTTTTATTTTCCAGCCCCTTGACCAGTTTAGTCGCCCTTCTTTGGACTCGCTCCAGGAGCTCAATATCTCTCTTAAAGCGAGGGGCCCAAAACTGGACACAATATTCCAGGTGCGGCCTCACCAGTGCCGAGTACAGGGGCAGGATCACTTCCCTGCTCCTGCTGGTCACACTATTCTTGATACACGTCAGTATCCCATTGGCCTTTTTGGCCACCTGGGCACACTGCTGGCTCATATCAAGCCGGTAGTCAACCAACACCCCCAGGTCCTTCTCCGCCAGGCAGCTCTCCAGCCACTCTTCCCCGAGCCTATAGCGATGCTTGGGGTTTTTATACCCCAAGTGAAGGACTCTGCACTTGGCCTTATTAAAGCTCATGCCATTGGCCTCAGCCCAACGATCCAGTCTGTTCAAATCCCTCTGAAGGGCCTCCCTACCCTCGAGCAGATCGACACAGCCTCCCAGCTTGGTGTCGTCCGCAAATTTACTGAGGGTACATTCAATCCCCTCATCCAGGTCATTGATAAAGATGTTAAACAGAACTGGACCCAGCACTGAGCCCTGGGGAACCCCATTGGTGACCGGCCTCCAGCCGGATTTAGCCCCATTTACCACCACTCTTTGGGCCCGGCCGTCCAGCCAGTTTTTAACCCAAAGGAGGGTGTGCCTATCCAGGCCAGCAGTTATCAGTTTCTCAACCAGAACACTATGAGAAACTGTATCAAAGGCTTTACTGAGGTCAAGGAAAACTACATCCACAGCCCTTCCCTCGTCAACCAGGGGGGTCACCCTGTCATAGAAGGTGATCAGGTTTGATTGGCAAGACCTGCCTTTCATAAACCCATGTTGACTGGGCCTGATCACCCGGTTAACCTGTATGTGCTCATTAATAGCACTCAAGATAACCTGTTCCATGACTTTGCCCGTCACCGAGGTCAGACTGACAGGCCCGTAGTTCCCCGGATCCTCCTTCCGCCCTTTTTTGTAAATGAGGGTAACATCCGCCAGCCTCCAGTCCAGCGGAACTTCCCCAGTGAGCCAAGACTGTCCAAAGATAATGGACAGGGGTTTGGCAATGACATCCGCCAGCTCTCTCAGGACTCTCGGGTGGATACCATCAGGCCCCATAGACTTGTGGGCATCCAGCCGGAGGAGCAGTTCCTTGACCCGTTCCTCTGGGATCACAGGAGCTTCGATTTGCTCTCCCTCCCTGCTCTCAGACACCGAAGGCCAGCTCACCTGGGAACTACTAACCTTATTATTAAAGACTGAGGCAAAGAAGGCATTAAGGACCTCAGCCTTGTCCTCATCCCTAGTGACTAACGCACCCCCTGAGTCCAGTAGGGGCTGGAGGTGATCTTTAGCCCTCCTTTTGTTATTAATATATTTATAGAAAGACTTTTTGTTGTCCCTTACAGAGCTGGCTAGTCTAAGTTCCAATTGGGCTTTTGCCCCCCTGATTATCTCCCTACATGTCCTAACTTCCTCCCTGTATTGATTCCTGGATGCCTGCCCATTCTTCCAAGACTTATAGACATCCCTTTTTCTTTTGAGATGTTCCCAAATCTCCTTTGTCATCCAAGCTGGTTTTCTACCCCGGCGGCTCGACTTCCGGCACACAGGGACAGCTCGCTCCTGTGCCTCCAGAATTTCCTTTTTGAATAGTAACCAACCCTCCTGCGCCCCCTTACCCTTGAGAGCTATCTCCCATTGGACTTTGTTAACCAGACTTCTAAACAGCCCAAAGTCAGCTCTCCCAAAGTCCAGCTTGGCCGTTTTAGTGTTCCCCCTTCTAACTTCCCCTAGAATTGAGAATTCTATTATCTCGTGGTCACTATGCCCCAGGCATCCTCCAACCTTCACATCTCCCACAAGACCTTCTCTGTTCACAAACAGCAGGTCTAGGGGAGCACCTTCTCTAGTCGGTTCACTGACCAGTTGTGATAGGAAGTTGTCCTCCACACTCTGCAGAAACCGCCTAGACTGTTTCCTGACTGCCGTGTTATACTTCCAACAGACATCAGGTAGGTTAAAGTCACCCATAAGGACAAGGGCTAGTGAGCGCGAGACTTCCCCCAGTTGTTTAAAGAATAGCTCATCAGTTTCACTGTCCTGACAGGGTGGCCTGTAGCAGATTCCCACTACAATATCCGCCTTCATAGGCCCCCCTTTGATTTTCACCCACAGACATTCTACTAGGTCATCCCCAACATTTAACTCTAAACAGTTTAGACCTTCCCTTACATACAGGGCAACCCCACCACCCCTTCTACCTCTCCTATCCCTCCTGAAGAGTTTGTAGCCATCCATGGTAGCACTCCAGTTATACGAGTCTTACATACACCGGCCCATTGCTGCCAACTCCCTGCCGCAGGGGAGCTATTGTGTGTGTCTGCTGTCGGGTTCTCCGAGAAACAGGAGTATGAATTACAATCTCAGAGGGACCCTCCTCGGGATCCTCAGTACCACTGCTTTCTGGTTCTTGCATCTGTTCCTGATATTCTCGACCCCGATTTCTTTCTCTCCTAGGAGGAGATATATCTAATTCTGGTCCCTCATCAACTTCAGAAGTAATCCTCTTTTTCAAACAATCCTTCCCAATTTCACACACTGAACAACACTTTTTCTCCTTTTTATTTCCTGTAGCAACAGCCATTATCAAACCATTTCCATCCGCTAGTTTACACTCTTTCTGCCGATCTTTTCTTTGTCTCAAATAGAAAAACAAATCTACATAAGGTATTTCATCCCATTTCTCTTCCCTTCTACAAAACAGCATTAATTGAGAAATAGTATTATAATTCAAAGTACCATTCACAGGCCATACTTCTTGATCTTCTAACGCATACAACGGCCACCACTGATTACAATATTCAATCATTTTTTTCTTTCGCAAATCATCTCCTATATCTCCCCAATGTGCTAATAAGCATCCTAACGGAGAAGTTTTCGGAATTTTGTCATTTGCAGCCAAATTACTCATACTTTTACTTTTAAACAAATGAGTTAACTTAGATGCCATGATATAACTGTTAATACAATATATAATCACTCAAATCTGTCACACTGTTTTTCTTCGACTGCACCCCTTACGGGATAGCAGAGCCACAAATCCAAACCCCGCACTCACTTCGTGCTTAACTGCACGTCTCTCTCTCACGGTCACACTCACACAGTTCTGTAATTTATTACCTTGAGCGCAAGTATGTAACACAATAAACACAAACTCGGCACCTTAGTACTCGGTCAAGATAAACGGTTCCACAGTATAGCACACAAGAAAACTTCTAACTTATGTTAGAGGCACAACTTATAGAACACTATAGCTAGCATATAGGTTCCAAGTCTCCGCTATGTCCAACCCTGCAATAGCTTTCACTTATGGCTCACAGGCAGATGCCCAGGCTTCCACTCCACGAGGATCCTCTGCCCAACCCTGCGCAGCTTTCGCCACGACTGACAGGCAGGCTACAGCGAGGGGACTCGAGCCCACTCGCAGTGGGACTTGAACCCACTTTCCAGAGGCGGGACTCGAACCCAGTCACAATGGTAGGACTCAAATCCACTCGTTTAAAACAAAAGAAAGAAGTGTCTTACCCAAAATCCAGGGGACGTCACAAAGAACCTTATGGATCGGGGATCGATGGGTGTCCCCGAGAAATCCTCGGTGCCGGCTGGAACCGATCAGGTCCCCGACTCCTCCGGTCTCCTTCAGCGAGGTCCCATCTGGGTCGCCAAAACTGTTACCGAAAATCCGGAATAAGAAACTTATCAACACCAATGGGATGTAGATAAGCAGACACTTCTTTATTGTGGCGCCGGGTGCACGGGGGATATCTCCTCCTAGCGTGCGCGCCTTGCACTGAAATCAAACTTCTTATATAGAGCTGACATATGCAAATCCATTAGGAAATCATACATATTCTCCTCCCATTTCTGATTCTGTGCCATCAAAGTTAGAATCATCGAGAAATGAGTCTGGGGTGCAATATAGGTAGGTGGTCCTGACCGATCCCTTTGGTCCTGGTACAGGGCTATAGGAGTCTCATAGCAGCAGTTTCATAGCAGCATGCGTTTACTATACGAGCATACTTTTCATTAAAAGATTTCGTATAATTCTATATTATTAAAATCAACTACTAACTAGTTTATAATTAAAAACTATTGATTAAACTTTAATTACCAAAAATTCTAAGTATCAGTAACAGGATCGGTCAGAATCATCCAGTAAGAACATGTAGTACAAAGCACAAGTTGATTTGTAAACTGATTTACGATACCTACATAGAACTAGAAGAATGCATGTAGCTATCAAGGTCTAGATTAATGAAGATGAAGAAAGCCAACCGTAACGGTTTCATAATGGTCTGTGGGTACCTGCCAGAAACCGTGAACTTAAGCAAAAGGTAATTCCGGCAGGGGGAGATCGCGACCACCGACTCACAGACCACCTACCTATATTGCACCCCAGACTCATTTCTCGATGATTCTAACTTTGATGGCACAGAATCAGAAATGGGAGGAGAATATGCTAATGATTTTTGGGAATTTGTATGTTTATGTATGATTTCCTAATGGATTTGCATATGTCAGCTCTATATAAGAAGTTTGATTTCGGTGCAAGGCGCGCACGCTAGGAGGAGATATCCCCCGTGCACCCGGCGCCACAATAAAGAAGTGTCTGCTTATCTACATCCCATTGGTGTTGATAAGTTTCTTATTCCGGATTTTCGGTAACAATCCCTTTGGTCCTGGTACAGGGCTATAGGAGTTTCATAGTGTGATAAATGAGTGAGTCCCAAACAGAACTCCAATCAAAGTTTACGATTTATTAAGCAAATAAAAGCAAGCAAACAGCGCTGGGTGCGCCGGGAGTCTCCACTCCACCAAGACGCACACCTGCCATGGCAGTTTTTCTTGTATTTATACAAACATATTCATAGCCCCCCCAAAAAGGTCAGTTTTTTCCCATGAGATCATTTCTATAGTCCCCGCCTTAGGATCCGCCTCAGGCTCCTCCTTGACACGCCTCCTGATGGTCGTGGGCCTGGGTCTTCAGGATGAAGGCCGGAGGTCTTCCTCACGTGGGCAGGGGTCTTCAGGATGAAGGCCGTAGGTCTTCCTCACTGTGCACTTTTCACCTCTTCTCTAAAATTCCCGATTTGGCTGCGTTTGCAGAGCCAAACCGGTTCCAGCCTGGTCTGTCCTTGAGTGGACATCTGGTTGTCTCTTACCTATTACTGCCTGAAGACAAATGTTAGTTCTTGTTAGTCCTTATCTTGCCCGCATGGGCTAGTTTTTTGTCTCCCTTCCTCCCTACAGATGTGTGGGTCCTGAGTTACGACTTTGCTGGCATCTGTCTTATCTCTCTCACCAACCTCCTCCCTGGGCAGCCAGCAGGGACTGGGACTTCACACTTTAATTAAGGCAAGCAATAATTCATACAGCAGTTAATGTAGCAGTTAGTATTGAATGTTTAAACAATAACTTGTTAGTATTTCTATATTCCCTCTGTCAGCCTCCCCCCTTTTTATTAGATCAAGTAAATTCTTTTACTTGCATAAGTTTTCTGATTGATATAACACTTTGTGCACTGAAAATATACACACCAAACCCATATGTACAGCAGTGTCAGTAGCAATATTAAAGCAGCTGCAGCTATTAACAGTATTGTCACAGGATATTTTAAATGACTGAAAAATCCTAGAGCTGAAGGTGACCACCTGAAGAGAGCTTCCCAGCATCTATGCTCTCCATCCTTTTCTACTTTTCGCCATTTCCTTTTATCTCGTTTTGCATCACGATGAACTGTCACCAGAGCTCTTTGTTCTGCAGTGCCAGAGCATCCTGTGTATCACTCTGGCGGTCAGCAGCATCATGAGGAGTTTCGCAAGTTTATGTTTTTGCATTTCACAGAGAATCATTTATCTTGAATGGGCACACTCCGTTCCTTACCACCATATTGACACGAATCAAATGAACATATTTCACAATAGCAGCAGTTTCATAGCAGCATGTGTATACTATACGAGCATACTTTTCATTAAAAGATTTCTTATAATTCTATATTATTAAAATCAACTACTAACTAGTTTACAATTAAAGAAACTATTGATTAAACTTTAATTACCAAAAATTCTAAGTATCAGTAACAGGCAGAGAGCTATGGGATGATATCAGCTCGGGGGGAGCGAGCTCGAAGGAGGCGAATAAATATGCTACCCTGTGGAAGTTAATTAAAGAAACGTTGCATACCATGGAAGTTGAACGAACTGTCGCTGCTGCTGCTTTTGCTGCCTTCACCCCCTCTCCTATTGATTCTTTACCAACAACTATGAACACTTCCTCTATCTTTTCTACGCGAATTTCTGTGCCTATCAAAGTAGAAACTGCGAATTCAGGGACCACGTGCTTAGAACTGCGCCGAAATGGCGGCAGCCAAAATGGCGACAGCATGCGCCAAGATGGCGGCAGCACGTGGGCAGAAAAGAGGGACTCGGAAGAACTACAAAGGGGCGTGGGAAGAGGCGGACGGTCATGCCGGCCTAAGTCCCGCCTCTACCCTGACCTCCCACCGCCCCGCCGAGAGCTCCACCCAGTGGAGGAACCTTTGTCCGCACCGATGTCTTTGGGAGAACAACAGAAAAAGGAACTATCTGAAGAAGTCTTGCAGCAAGTTATGGACAAATTATCGGAATTAAAAACGACAGATGCCGACGAGAAGAAAAATCTCCATAATACACCTAATCCTTTTGCTACATCGTTATCACCGCCAGTGCCGACTGCTCCACCACCCTTTGCGCCACCGGACGAACAAGAGAGAAGCAAAGATGGGAGTTATTAGTGAAGCCTTAATCGAAGGAAGTTTTCTACCGTCTGCCTTTCCCATTATCACAGACCATGGGGGAAATAGAAAATGGGAACCTTTTGACTCAAAAATTTTAGAAAAGGCACGTTCTGCGGTATCGCAATATGGGCTTCAATTCAGTTATACTCAACAACTGTTGCAATTTATTTCCACAGCAGATGTGCTGATACCACATGATTCTCAACAAGTTGTTAATATTCTTTTGTCCCCTTCTCAGCAGCTTTTGTTTTCCAGGGCCTGGCAACAACTATGCGACCGTGAAGCTGCACGACCTCAGCAGCAGGGAGATCCTCTATATGGTGTTCAAGCACAAATACTGATGGGTCAAGGTCCTTTTTCAAATACAGCATTACAGCAAGAGTTTCTGGGAAAAGTATTGCAGTTGTCACAACAATTAGCTTATCAAGCAATGATTTCAATTAGAGAACCGGGAAAAGTATATTCCTTTGCAAATATTAAACAAGGCCCCCAGGAAAGTTCTCCTTCCTTTATTGATCGTTTACATCAGGCTGTTCGAAGTCATCCTGATTCGGACAAGACAATGAAGGAACAAGTCTTTAAAGTGTTTGCCTTTGAGAATGCCAATGATAAAGCAAAAAGGGTCTTGAGCACATTACCTAGAGATGCCCAAGTGGCAGATATGTTAGAAGTTATGGAACGCACCACCGGTCCTGCATCTTTAGTTGCTGCTGTGGTATATAGTGCTGTTCGTCCTCTATTAGAGCAAAAAGGGGGAGGAGCTAAGCAAAAGAAATGCTTTAATTGTGGGAACTCAGGGTTGGCTGCCCAGTGATCGATTAATGAAAATGTTGTATGTCCTAAACTTTTTACAGCTGACAGGAAACAGCGATGAGCCGCCTATGATAGTATACAGTAAAGGAATGGGGTCGTTCTGGAAAGAAAAAATGCAAGGCCTAGTACTCTATAAAGATTTAAAAACAGGGAAGTGGGAAGGACCAGTAGAATTAAAAGTAACAGGCAGAGGATATATGCGTTTACTTACAGGAAACGGACCACTGTGGGTTCTGGCAAAGTGGGTTAAACCATATATACCCAAAGCAAACTAGAATGTGGCTTCTTCCCACAGATACATACTGGTTACTGACAAGAAATGGTTCAAAAGACTCATAATAGAAGATTTCATGTTAATATGTAAACTGTTTTTATGTTTCTTGTTGTTTGGTGTATTGCAGGTGTGGGGGTTGCTTGTATGCAATTCGAAAAATCCGCTGTTGGCCAGCAGAGCACATACCTGGCAGCCTTGTTGCATGCACTGGCCACGTGTGCAGCAACACCCAGTCAGTATCTGTTTCAGAGACTCTGTTGAGGGTGTAAAAGAGATGGCTCAGAGCGGAGTGGAAGGAGGCTACAGATAAACAGGGGACGCCCTGAAGGTGCTGTGCCTGCCTCCCTTCTCCACGATGACCCTGCTGATTGACATCCTCCTGCTCAGTGGAATGAATCTTGGGCATAGTAATAGACGAAGCACACATTGGGCTTCAATATTTGCACCAGGATGAAAAGCCTTCTATTAGTTTTAGTAGCTATCGCAATGATTCTCTTAATAATTTCTTGTCTGTTATGCTTGCTTACGAAAATGATTGAACAGGTTGTAAAAGAAGTCTGGATTGTTCAAAAACAAGAAGGGGGATGTGTGGAAGGATACCTGAGAATCAACAGACATGTGAACAATCCAGCCTTTCCTGGGAGCACGTGCCTGGATGCAGAAAGGGAATTTGACACCATGATGACATTGCTTCTGGGATGCAACCAATCATACTAAGGGGTGGGCTATTGTTTGTATTGTAACCAATCATAGATTGCCAAGTCACATTTAGAAAGCTATAAAGCACCCTGAGTGTATGCAAATAAAGGTTCACTTGTTTGATCACATTGATCATGTCAGGTGTCCTCACTTATCTCCCACACTGCACCAACCGGTACTCCTGAGATCAGGGCTTCTTTGCTGGCAGTATTGGAGTACTATATTCAGACTGACATTCTCACAGAAGTTCGTATTTAATTTCATAGAGTCTTTCTTACCGATCTGGCATCAGATTTCAGTTCCGCTTTCACAGGCCCTGCAGCCTTTGCCTTCCTGGGTACCTTCATAGCCCAGACTGTAGGAATAACAGCATTCAGAATTTCTTTGGGTACCTCAAGATTCTCAACTTTTTCCTGTAACAGACACAGCTGGGCATTCCAAGCATTATTTTGTGGGACATGAAGTTGAATCAAATGATTAAAGTTATTTGTTTAGTCAAGCTCAACCCAAGAGAGGTATTGGACTTTCAGGCATATATAAAAACTTATTCCCAATTTTGCATTCCATTGGTCATAAAAAAAAATTTTACCTCAGGCTTTCCCGTGACCCCAACTGGCATAGAGAATTTACTTAAAGGTCCCTTACAATTAGTCACTACTGAGTAGGTTTCCCCAGTATCAATTAAGAAGTTAATAATTTCATTCCTCAGCTGTATTGGAACCAGGAGATCTGCTGGAGAGGCTTTTAAATTCACCCTGGTCCCCCTCATTGAGTCATAATTTCCTATCATCAGTAAATCTGCCTCAGGTGTTTAACCCCCCTTTTCACATGATCTTATTTCCTGTGTCTTCCCATCTCTGTCAGGGAGCAACCATCAACTTCAAATCATATTTTCAATTTTTCATTTCCCCTTTCCTTTTCTAATGCCAATACTATAGGGTCCTGTGGAACACCTCCACAATCCCTCTGCTGCTCTGTAAGATTTCTTAATGTAAAGAACAAACCCACATATGGGACCTCATCTCACTTCCCTTCTTGCCTACAAAACAGCATTAATTGAAAAAGAATATTATATTTCAGAGTGCCATTCTTAGGCCACTTTTCCTGGCTCTTCAAAATATACAGTGGCCACCAATGATTACAATATTCTATTAATTTTTTGTTAGAGTGTTGCGAACTGCCTGTATCTTCTCACAGTGAACCGCAACCAAACGGTCATTTCGATCACTATGTATCTCACCATCAGAAGGCTGTTCTAATCTCAATGTTATCTCAATCAGAAATCTAGCCAACGGAGAGCTCCAAGTCACAGCTCTCTAAGGGCTCTTACCTCTCCAGCACCCAGGAAGGAAATGCCCCCTCCCAGGAGGCAGTGCCCCACCTTTAACCCTCCATGGGTCACGTGGTTTCCGGCTGACCAACGTGACTCACCACACCTGTTTTAACAAGCACCACAGGTGTCTTCTATTTAACCCATACAGCAGCCAAAAGACTCCTCCAACAATTCCCCCTTTCTTTTTTGAAAAAACCTAATCCCCTTAGGGGTTTCTAATGTTCCAATTCCATGTACAGCCGCCATGTCGAATACCTTTGAAACCAGGATCACGGGGGAGTCTTATTTCTGATTATACCATGTTGGCGGAGGATATATCCATTGCTCTGGTGATGATGGATACATCCACCCCAGCCATTCTGGCTGTTTTTCCTGTTGATCTATTACTGGATTGGCCTGCAGCTGCCGCAACATTCCCTCAGAGGTTTTTTTCCGGATTGTGGTCGGCCTGCAGCTGCCGCAACGTTCTCACAAAGGTTTTTTCTGGACTGTAGGACATGCGTCTCTTCATTTTGTCTTTCCTATTTCTCCGATTTGACCGGCCGTTAGTGTAAACCTTTGATCTGCAGTTTTTAGCAAGATGACCTATTTTCCCACAAGTATAACATCTGTTTAGCTAGGGCAGTGGCCAGTGTGGTCATCTCATGTTCTATGGACCTGACTTTGGCACATGCAATAACCATTTCTTCTAAGGAGGGGTCCCCCGGCAATGTCTCAATAATTCTTTGGCAATCAAGGTTGGCATTATCCTTTGCCAACTGCTTTATTAACAGGGCCCGTAGTCTGCTGTCAAATATTTGTTTTTCTATTGCCCCTTGCAACCTTTCTACAAACTGCAGAAAAGGTTCCTTGACCCCTTGTTTAATTGTCGAATATCTCGCCTTAGGCTCCGCCATTTCTGTCGTACGCATCAACACCTGCATCCCTATTTGCTTAACTTGTTCGAGGATCTGGGGATGCCATTGCGCCTGGATCACCGGGTTACTAAATACCTGACCTGTTCCCATCAGGACATCTGTGCCGACAGCATAGCACAGGTCACCTTGGGGCAATTGCATATTCTGCAGTGCCCGATGATCAGCCAACTGCCTCCAAACGTTCATGAAAATGGAGCGTTGTACTGGCTGGAACATGACCTGAGCCAGATGTTCAAAGTCATATGGCACCAGTACCTCTAGGTTCAATAATCATAGTAGTTGTGTTACTGCTGGGGGATTTGGTCCATATTGCGCTACCGCCTTCTGCATATTCTGTATGACTTTCCATGACCACCCCACATGTTGATTGGGCTGATTAGAGCCCGGGAGGGCTAGCTCCACGGGGAATGCACTCGGTTTTTCCCCTATTTCTATTACAGAAGAATCTTTATTATTGATTGGTGCCCCCAGAGCTTCAGCCAAATTCCAGTCCCTGACCTCTATTGCTTTCATTCTAACCTCGTTCCAGAAAAGTACTGGGTCAAGGTTGAACTATCACTGTAGACACTCCCAGGGGGTCTGGTTCCACTAAACGGGCGGATTTCGGCGACTTTTTCCTCAGCTTGGATACCAGCAGCAACTTCCCAGCAGAACTGTCACTTATTTTAGAGGTCTCTTTCACCATCTCACTTACTGCGGGGGGGGGGGGGTTATGGCCTGCTGCAGCATTTCCATCGCCACTGCTAGCTGCTGGGACATCCCTTGTAAGAGTGTCATAACTTGCTGTAGTATTATTGGCTGCGCCATCTGTATCTGGGCCGGATAACCAGATACTGCGGGATATGAAGTTGCCAGGGGTGGGGCCAATTGCTCAAGTGGCAGAGCCGTAGGCATAATAAAGGAGGAAGGGGGGGCTGCTGGGACAAAGGGTGGGGGACGCTTCAGCACCTCCTGCAGGGTGGGGTAGAGTCCCTGCAACTTTCTTAATTTCCATGAACAGTGAAGATACATCAGATTCACTGTCCATGCTCTCTGGGGTCAATCCTCCCTCAGACAGTTCATCATCTCCTTCAAAACCTTTGCCCACGGATACATAATCTGTTAATTCGTCTTCCTCTTCTACTGCCATCTCCTTTTGAATTATATTATCTAGGGCCCCCCATGTACGCAGCAGGTCAGTTTCAGTCAAGTCCTTATTCTCAAATACTGCTTCACAAAGTAACTTATCCCCCAGCTTTTTCCATAGCTCAAGGATAAAGGAGGTATTGAAATTCACTAGGTCTTCACGCTCCACCGCCCAGTTAAGTAAACCATATAGATCCTCATTGCTTATATCAATCCCCGCAGCCATTATCATAGAATGGTTAGGGCTGGAAGGGACCTTCAAAGGTCATCTAGTCTAACCCCCCTGCAAGGAACAGGGATATCTCCAACTAGATCAGGTTGCTCAGGGCCTCATCCAACTGGGCCTTGAACGTCTCCAGGGATGGAGCATCCACCACCTCTCTGGGCAACCTGTTCCAGTGTTCTACAACTCTCATGGTAAAAAATTTTTTCCTAATAGCCAACCTGAATCTACCTCCCTCTGTTTTAAAACCATTACCCCTTGTCCTATCACAACTGGCCCTCCTGAACAGCCTCTCCCCATCTTTCTTGTAGGCCCCCTTGAGGTACTGGAAGAGATTATTTATTATCACAGATTTAAGGAATACAAAGGTCTGGTTTTCTTTTACAAAGTTCTGTCCCATTTTCCATTCCCAGCGGCTCACCTTGTTCCAGATGTCTAAGTCGATCCACAGCTTCTGCTGCTCTCAAGCTTCGCTGGGTTCTGTCTCTACCGCACTTCACCCTGCGGTCCAGGCAGTTCATGTCCCGACGTATCACGTCGGGGTCACCAGATGTCGTGAACTGCCTGTATCTTCTCACAGTGAACCGCAACCAAACGGTCATTTCGATCACTATGTATCTCACCATCAGAAGGCTGTTCTAATATCAATGTTATCTCAATCAGAAATCTATCCAACGGAGAGCTCCAAGTCACAGCTCTCTAAGGGCTCTTACCTCTCCAGCACCCAGGAGGGAAATGCCCCCTCCCAGGAGGCAGTGCCCCACCTTTAACCCTCCATGGGTCACGTGGTTTCCGGCTGACCAACGTGACTCACCACACCTGTTTTAACAAGCACCACAGGTGTCTTCTATTTAACCCGTACAGCAGCCAGAAGACTCCTCCGACAAGAGAGTCTCCCCTGAGATCTTTCCAATGCTTTAGAATACATACTAAGGGAGATTTCTTTAAAATCCCCCCTTCCCTCAAATGCTTATTTTCCATTACAAGATAAAAGCAGTAACGTAGAAATAACAAATACAACAAATGTAACAAACACAGTCGACTCAAAGAACACAAATTGGTTGATGCAGGAGTAAACATGAAACAGAGTATAATACAAGGACATGAAACAGAGTAGTGGATCCCCTCTGAGATTTTTCCAGTGCCTTAGGATGCAACATAAGAGAGAATTTTTCAAAATTCCACTCTCTGATGAGGATCCCAAACTCATTTTCACAATTTACAAAACCAAAATATGTTTCCAGTAACAGAGTCTCAAGTGTCAGATTCCAGGTCAATACCAGTCAATTCCACTGTACCATAAATTTTCCAAACTCAGGGGACTTAAACCCCCTCCTGTGGATTTACGTGCCTTTTATGCCGATCAGGCCACGCACTAGCAAAAAGCTGCAGCAAACCACATGCAACACCTCCTGATTAATAACCCTTGTTATGTTCTTATACTCCAGGCGTTCCCGTAGTAGTGTATAGAACTTCCAGTTTCCACAAACCCAGAGCTTGAAATACAACCCTTCTCCTGCGGGACTCACGTTGCGACTTTTGGAGGGCTTCTTACCCGGAAAGTAATGCCTTATAGTATATTAATATACCCAGAGACTGTGCACCCAGACTTATCAGACCAGGGGACCGGAGGATCCGGTCGGTCTCCTCTCCGAAAATCCTTCGGTGTGCGCTGGAGACCTCTCGATCCCACAGATCTGTCAAGTCTCAGGAGCAGGGTCCCATCTGGGTCGCCAAAATTGTCACTGAAAATCCGGACAGAAAATCTCTAACGCAGTTTGCAGTGTTAGAAAGCGGCATTACTTTATTGCAGCGCCAGGTGCACAGGGCATATCTCCTCCTAGCGTGCACACCTGGCCCCTGGACAGAAACTTGGTTATACACTACACTCATGCATATTCATAACATGGTTACATATTCATTGTTATTCTCTTAAACAATTGGTTACTTTTCTCTTGCTTTACATGTAAATTACTTCGCATGCTCAGTTCTCTTCCTCCGCCCCTTTCTTTTGGGTCTGGGGTATGTTTAGGGTAGGTGGTCCATGACTCGGTGGTCGCGATCTCCCCTTGATGGAATTATCTTTTCCCCAAGTCACTGCTGCGCATGTTCACAGGTCAGAAAAACATGAGAACAAAGTTTATACATTCTCTGGGATGTTCCCTTCAAGGGCAGACAGTTCTTGATAAAGAGTCTCCCTTCTAATCACTTCTGGCAGCTTCAAGGTTGCTCGTCTTGTTATGTTCTTTAGGTGTGTGCAAACCACCTACTAAACCCTTCATGAAATTCTTACACAAAAATTTTAACCCCTTCATTGTTGAATAACAGTATAGTCAAGGAAAGTGACTATCCCCCTTTACTTAGCACTCATCAGACCACATCTGTAATACTGTGTCCAGTTTTGGGCCCCGTACAATACAGGAAAGACATTGATCAATTGGAGCACATCTAGTGGAGGGCCAGTGAGATCATCAGAGGCCTGAAACACATGCTCTATGAGGAAGGGCTGAGGCAACTGGTCTTTTTCAGCCTGAAGATGAGAAGGCTTTGGGGGAGACCTAACAGTAGCCTTCCAGTACATACAAGGAGGTGTTGTGGTTTTAGGCTGATCCAGCAACTAAAACTCACACAGTCTCTCCTTCTCCAGTAAAGTGGAGAGGAGAAAAATATAATAAAGGGACTGAGGGTTGAGACAAGAACAGAGGGAGCACCCACCAACCATGGTCCCGGGCAAAACAGACTTGGATTTTGTGGGAACTACGGCTGGTCCGCGGATTCCAGGACAGAAGATGAAGAAACTGGCCTTGAAGAAATCGCTGTGTACCCTTGCAGATCTGAAAACTCCCTGAACAGAAGTGGAAAACAACTTGCAGGTGCCTGGGGGAGCCAGGGAACCGTAAGATAAGGAGGAACTGTATGATAAGAGACTGGACTGTGTTTTTGCACTAATTGTGTGATGTAATGAATTTGGCTTAAGTGTGATCACCAATCATGTATTAGGCTAAGGCGCGTGAACAGCTGTAGTTAACCAACCACCTAATTGCTTATGTCGCGTGCACTGCTAGAATTAGTATAAAGGCGTGCTGGAACTTGCAAGGGGGGATTAATTAATTATATAATAAATCAATACTGCTTGAACCTGTGTATGTCGTGTCTGTCTCAACAGCGACATACAGCAACATCTGGTGACCCCGACGTGATTCACCAGGACGCGAACTTTTGGACCGCAGGGCGAAGTGCGGTGGAGACGGAGACCAGCGTAGCTTGAGAGCGGCGGGGAAGCTGCGAATTGATCCGGATCGACTTAGACTTTGACACCTGGGACAGGTGAGCCGCTGGGAACGGGATAATGGGAAATAGCCTCACAAAGGAGGAGGAAGCCGTCCATTCTTCGTGGACATTAATATTGAAAAGAAAAGGACTGAAAGTATCTAATAATAACATCCAAAAAATGTTGTTGTGGGCGCAGCGACAAGGGCTCAAAGCGAGCTCTGCCACAGCATTCAGTGTGTCTGTTTGGCAAGCCCTGGGGAAGAAACTATTTGATGCTGCTACCAGTGGGGAAAAAGAAGCTGTGGACTTACTGACAACGTGGCAATCATTTTTAGAGGCCTTGAAAGACTTAAAGTCTGAGCACGATAAAGCAGAGGATAAGACGGACTCTGTTCCGATAACCTCTTCTGCAGTAAGTGAGGTTGTGGGAGAGACTTCTAAAGTGAATGACGGCTCAGCTGGGAGGTTACCGCCTGTGCCTAAGCCGAGAAAAAGGTTGCTGAAATCTGCTCGTTTAGTGGAGCCGGACTCCCTGGGAGTGTACGTATCCCCCGCAGAACAGCTAAAGGCGGCGGAAAAATCCTCGGGAACGTATGTATCTCCTGCAGCACAGCTAAAAGCAGCGGAAAAATTTACTCCCTATAAGTTGCCTTGGCAGCAGTTGCAAGAGGCAAAAGAAAAGTACGCAAAACCTAATATCGAAACATGCTCTCTCCCTTCTTCTCCACTGAATTCCTCTGATATTAAGGCGACAGAGGACGAACAAATACAGGATCAGGTATATCCCCCTTTACTGGAGAGTGACGAGGAGGAGGATTCCGTAACAGATTTTGCTGAGATGCCCTCTGTTTCTGCAAAGGGGGTGGGAAAACAGGGGGGTCTACCGTATCGGCCTCCCTTACCGCAGTCGTGGGTGTTGCCACCTGCTACAGTGACGGTTCAGCCGCGTAATGCAGTACAATTTTGGGACACGGTTAGGAAAAAGGCAATGGAGGTTGGGGACTGGGACTTGACCGAAACACTGGGGACACCGGTCAATAAAGATCTGTCTGTGATGGAAGTGGGGGGAGGGCCTAGTGCATTCCCTGTGGAGCTAGCCCTCCTGGGCTCTAATCAGCCAATCAACATGTGGGGTGGTCATGGAAAGTTATACAGGATATGCAGAAGGCGGTAGCTCAGTATGGACCGAATTCCCCAGCAGTGACACAATTGTTGCGATTATTGAATTTAGAGGTATTGGTGCCGTATGATTTTCAACATTTGGCTCAAATTATGTTTCAGCCAGTACAGCACTCGGTTTTTATGAATGTTTGGAAACAACTGGCTGATCATCAGGCATTGCAAAATATGCAATTGCCCCAAGGTGACCCTTGTCACGCTGTAGGTACTGATGTGTTGATGGGAACGGGTCAGATATTTAGTAATCCGGCAATTCAAGCACAGTGGCATCCGCAAATTCTTGTGCAAATTAAGCAAATAGGGATGCAAGCTTTGATGCGCACGGCAGAAATGGCGGAGCCTAAGGCAAGATATTCAACAATTAAACAAGGGGTCAGAGAACCTTTCTTACAATTTGTGGAAAAACTGCAAGGGGCTATAGAAAAACAAGTATTTGACAACAGTTTGCGAGCCCTGTTAACAAAGCAGTTGGCGAGAGATAACGCCAACCCTGATTGTCAGAGAGTTATCGAGACATTGCCGGGGGACCCCTCCGTAGAGGAAATGGTTACTGCGTGTGCTAAAGTCGGGTCTGTAGAGCATAAAATGACTGCACTGGCCACCGCCCTAGCTGCCTTGCGTGTTAAGGAGCAGAAGTGTTACAGATGTGAAAACCTGGGACATATAAAATCAGAGTGCCCAGGACTGAAAGGCCAAAGGCTGACAATAAATGCCGGAAAAGTTAATGGCTCAGTGCCAGTTACTTGCCATAAATGTGGAAAAATAGGTCATTTTGCTAAACAATGTCCATCAAAGTTTTATGCTACCAGTCAGCCAATTCCAGGAAACGGCAAAAAGAGCGCGAGGGGGCGCACGCAGACACAAATGCCCTACAGTCCTGGCAACCCTTTTGTGGGAGCAATGCAGCATCCACAGACCAATCCGCAAACTTATGCGACAAACTATCAGGAAAGACAGTCGGAGCTGCCGGGATGGATGTATCCATCGCCGACACAGTAACAATAAATAATTGTCAAATTCACAAAGTGCCTTTGGATGCATGGGGACCAATCGGTAAAGGACTTAGTGCTTTGTTAATAGGACGATCAAGTGGCACCTTGCAAGGGTTGATAGTGCATGTAGGAGTGATTGATGCTGATTATACAGGACAGATCTGTGCTATGGTATCTACTGCGACACCACCAGTAACTATTGTTAAAGGGACTCGAATTGCTCAACTTGTGCCCTTTGTGAGTTGTGTTCCTAAAACAGAGCAAACTGTTCGTGGCAACAACGGATTTGGATCTACGGGGAAACCATCTGTTTTTTGGTCCCAGGCTGTCACTGTCAAGAGACCACAAATGACGTGCACGCTTACAATGGATCATGCAACCCCATCGCAGCCAAAACTAATGGGTTTGTTGGACACAGGAGCTGATGTTACTATCATTGCACAGCGTGATTAGCCTTCCACCTGGCCTCTAGTGTCAAATAATGCGGGAGTAGTGGGTCTTGGGGGGGTTGCTAACAGTTTTATGGCCGCCAAGCCTGTCCTTATTAGTAACCCTGAGGGACAGAAGGCCACTATTAGACCATATGTGACCGCAGCACCCTTAAATTTGTGGGGGAGGGACTGCCTTGGACAATGGGGCGTAAGAATTACAACGGATTTTTAGCAGGGGTCACTGTGCTGCAGGGCGTGACACAGCCCACACTGGCATTAACATGGTTAACAGAAAAGCCTGTTTGGGTGGACCAGTGGCCCCTCAATCAAGAAAAACTCACAGCCCTGCACCTTCTGGTTAAAGAGCAATTGGCAGCAGGACATATAGAAGCCTCTCACAGCCCCTGGAACACACCTGTGTTCGTGATAAAAAAGAAATCAGGAAAATGGCGTTTATTGCATGATTTAAGAAAAATCAATGAGGTGATGGCAACAATGGGGGCCTTGCAACCAGGGTTGCCCTCACCAACTATGATTCCAATGCAATGGGAAATTGTAATATTGGATTTAAAGGATTGTTTTTTACTATTCCTCTTGCTAACCAGGACATGGAGAAATTTGCATTCACAGTGCCTTCAGTGAATAACAGTGAACCAGCCAAAAGGTATCATTGGAAAGTTTTACCACAAGGTATGAAAAATTCACCCACTATTTGTCAGTGGTTCGTGGCAAAAGCCTTAAGCCCTATTCGAGCTGCATTTCCATCAGGGTATTGTTATCATTATATGGACGACATCTTACTAGCTGCACCTTTGCAGGTAATGCTGGCTGAAATGGAGGCTGAAGCACGAAAGTCATTACAATACCATGGATTGGTGATTGCCCCAGAAAAAGTGCAACGCCAGCAGCCATGGTTGTACCTGGGTATAAAGGTGTTAGATCAAACGGTAATGCCACAACCAATTCAGTTACAAATAGACGTAAAAACCCTGAATGATGTGCAAAAACTAGCAGGGATGATTAATTGGGTCCGACCTTATTTGGGGTTGACGTCTTCCAAATTACAACCGCTCCTGGAGCTGTTAAAAGGGGACTCGGACATTTCTGCACCACGAGTTCTAACTCCAGAAGCAAAACGTGATTGAAGAGGTAGAACAGGCAATCATGCAGAAACATGTATGGAGAATCGATCTAACTGTATCAGTGCAAGTGTTTGTTTTGATAGATGATCTGATACCTTTTGCAATGCTTGCACAGTGGAATTCTGATTGGCAAGATCCTTTGCATGTTTTGGAATGGGCTTTTTTGCCTTTTAAAACTAAAAAAACTGCTCCTGGACTTTTTGAACTTTTAGCTCAAATTATTATGAAAACTAGAGCTCGCTGTGTGGAATTGTTGGCAAGAGATCCTGAGAACATTGTAATACCAGTAAAAAGCGAATATTTTGAATGGTGCCTTGCCAACAGTTCAGCACTTCAAGCAGCAATGACAAATTATACAGGTCAAATTAGTTATCACCTGCCCTCACAGCCATTAATAAAAACGGGTGGCCAGATTCGATTTGCACAAAAACAATTAAGTCAATCTGACCCTGTGCCTGGTCCCACAGTGTTCACTGACGGTTCAGGAAAAACAGGGAAGGCTGCTATTGCCTGGTATGATGGACATCAATGGCAGAACAGAGTGGAACACCAGGAAGGCTCTCCTCAGATTGTTGAATTGAAGGCCATGACTATGGTATTTCAGCAATTTTCTGGTCCTGTTAATGTTGTTACTGATTCGGCCTATGTGGCTGGGTTAGTGCAACGGTTAGACAAGGCTATCCTTAGCCATGTTACTCAAGAAAAACTTTTTGGAATTTTAAAACTATTATGGACTGAAATTCAAAAGCAACATTCTCCTTATTATGTATTACATATTAAGAGTCATACGAACCTCCCTGGTTTTTTGGTGGAAGGAAATGCAAGAGCAGATGCACTAGTATCAGGCGTAGCAATGGGACCTACTCCAAACATTAAACAACAAGCTATTGCTTCTCATCAATTTTTTCATCAGGGTTATCGAGCCCTGAGACGACAATTTCGCTTGTCCAATGCTGAGGCTCGTGCTATTGTTGCTGCATGCCCTGACTGTCAAGACCAACGTGTCCCTCACTACTATGGGACCAACCCTAGAGGGTTACGGGCCCTCCAGATCTGGCAAACAGATGTTACTCATATTGTTGAATTTGGCAGATTAAAATTTGTCCATGTATCTATTGACACGTTTTCTTCGGTCATCATTGCTACTGCTCATGCGGGAGAAACTGCCAAAGATGTCATTCGCCATTGGCAACGGGCTTTTTCTACCGCTGGAGTCCCACATCAGATAAAAATGGGTAATGGTCCAGCTTATGTATCTCAAAAGGTTAATTCATTTTTACAGCTGTGGGGTGTAACTCATGTTACTGGTATCCCTCATTCTCCCACTGGACAAGGTATTGTCGAACGTGCTCATGGCACATTAAAACGGCTTCTGCAAAAACAAAAAGGGGGAATGGCGGGGATCCTCCAGAGGCTCGACTGAACAAAGCTATGTATGTCCTGAATTTTTTGCAGGTCTCTGATGATTCTCAGGAACCCCCGATAATACGTCACTTTGGCTCACTAACCACCACCTGTGGGATGTTTCCAGGAGCCAAAGTTAGGGTTCGGGATCTACAGACAGGTCAGTGGTCTGATCCCTGTGATCTGATAACTTGGGGTCGAGGGTATGCTTGTGTCTCGACAGATGGTGGTCCCCGGTGGGTTCCTGCTCGTTGTGTCCGGCCTGTGGTGGAAAGCTGATCTCGTTGAAGGATGGACTTTGGCTGAGTAAGCAAGCCAATGCTACGTCAATAGTATTGAGTGATTTATTAACTGATGCTGATAGTGTTAGGCATGCTACACTGCAAAATAGAGCTGCAATTGTTTGTCTTTTATTGTTAGTGCAAGGAGATAGATGTGAAGATTTTGAGGGAAGTGGTTTTGTATGGGACTGGCTGAATAAATTGCTCAGAGGATGGGGATTTCACAGCTGGTTGTTATCATTGCTAAAAACAAGGTTGCTGATTCTGATCGTTCCTGTAGTTGTGTTATTAATATTGCCCTGTCTGGACAGTTTGCGGCAAAGGGCCCTGCAGCAAGCTGTCAGAGCAATTTCTTTTAGCACAAATACAAAAAGGAGGAATTGTGGGAACTACGGCTGGTCCGCGGATCCCAGGACAGAAGATGAAGAAACTGGCCTTGAAGAAATCGCTGTGTACCCTTGCAGATCTGAAAACTCCCTGAACAGAAGTGGAAAACAACTTGCAGGTGCCTGGGGGAGCCAGGGAACCGTAAGATAAGGAGGAACTGTATGATAAGAGACTGGACTGTGTTTTTGCACTAATTGTGTGATGTAATGAATTTGGCTTAAGCGTGATCACCAATCATGTATTAGGCTAAGGCGCGTGAACAGCTGTAGTTAACCAACCACCTAATTGCTTATGTCGCGTGCACTGCTAGAATTAGTATAAAGGCGTGCTGGAACTTGCAAGGGGGGATTAATTAATTATATAATAAATCAATACTGCTTGAACCTGTGTATGTCGTGTCCGTCTCAACAACGACATACAGCGACAGGATTTCTTAAAAGCAAAACAATTTATTGACGATTACTTAAAAGGACAAAGGGAAACAAAACCGGTTACGTGAGAGGATAAAAAGAAACAAAGCCAGATCTTAAAACCAACACCTTCCCCCCCCACCCCTCCTTTCCTTTTCCTCCTGGCTCTACCTCCTCCCCCCAGCAGTGCAGGGACTGGAGGAGTGCAGGTCAGTTCATTCCGTGCTGTTACTGCTGCTTCTTTCTTAAAGGAGGAGGAGTCTTTACACTCTTTTCCCCTGCTCCAGTGGATCCCCTACTCATGAGGAAAAATCCACAAACTTCTCCAGCGTGAGTCCAGCCCACTGGAAACAATCCTTCCCCATGGATTGCCCCAGTGTGGGCTTTACCACAGTCTCAGATTCTTAAGGAGTTGTAGCCACTCGCTCTGGCGTGGGTCGTCACGCAGACTCCAGATGCCTCTCTGCCTTGTCGTCCATCCCAACATGACCGTCCTCAGGCTCAGGCATCTCCTCTCCACAGGCTGCGAGTGGGTCTCTACTCCACCAAGGCCGTCCTGGTTGCAGGGGGGCCGCCTGCTATCTCACCACCAGCTGCAGGGAAAACTCAGCTCCGGCACACCTCCTCCCGCTCCATCCTCACTAACCTGGTGTCGATGCGGCTCTTTCTCTCAGATCTCAGTCCTCTCCGGGTGAACTCAGCCCAGTGGGCACCCCGGGAGTGGGGTGCTCCCCGAGTTCCCCAGCTGGCTCCGCTGCCGCCATTCTCCGTGGGCGGCGCTGGCCCGATGCAGGCAGCTGCCCGGCCGGGAACCAGGGAGCAGGGGCAGTGCCTTCCTCCCTTCTCTCCTTGCTCCTGGGCAAAGCACCTTTTCGGGTTCCTTTGTCCCGACTTAAATAGGGCAATTCGCAGAGGCGCTGATTGGCTCAACCCCGAGGGGGATGGCAGTCCGATCTGGTGGCCAGAACCAAGTCTAACCCGGTTCCAAAACCAGGGAGGTCACAGGGAGCAAAGCCCCTCTCCTGCCACCAGAACCGCCCCCCCCCATCAAACCATGACAGGAGGCTATCAAGAAGGCAGAGCCAGGCTCTTCACAGTGGTGCATGGTGGGAGGACGGGAGACAACGGGCATAAGTGGAAACAAGAGAGGCCCTGACAAGATAGAAGGAGAAACTTTTTCACTATGAGGATGGTTAAGCATGAGATCAAGGTGCCCAGAGAGGTTGTACAGTTCCCATCTTTGGAGGTTTTCAAGACCAGCCTAAATAAAGTCCTGAGCATCCTGGTCTAATCCCATAGTTGACCCTGCTTTGAGCAGGAGATTGGACTAGAGACCTCCTGAGGTCCCTTCCAACTGGGATTTTACTATGATCCTCTATTAAGGAAAGTTAACTCCTGTTGTGTTCTCTTCCTCTCTGGAATGCCTGTGAAATACTTAACTGGGTTCAGTAGTAGAGAAATATATTTTGTTATCTGCAGTTTGCAGTTAAGACAGTTTCTGCCTTTGCAGATGTAGGGAAAACACATAAGATATTTGTTATGACAAGGAGCTAGCGGCCTTGGTCTGGCAACATTTAGTGCTAGTTTGCTCTATATAAGGAAGGGACATGAAAACTGCACATGATGGAAAAAAAGTAGGGAAGCCCCTGTCAGCTTGAGCCTCAGTACAGACAGGACTATGCAACATGCTGAACACCAGAAGAGAGACCCATCTGATGCCATCACCTTGGGGCTCCTGGTATCAGAAGGGACGTAAGACATCATCTAATACAATTACTATCAAGAATCATAGAATGGTTTGAGTTGGAAAGGACCTCGAAGATCATCTAGTTCCAACTCTCCTGCCATGGGCAGAGAAACCCTCCACTACACCAGGTTGCCCAAAGCCCCATCCAACCTGACCTTGAACACTTCCAGGGATGGGGCATCTACAACTTCTCTGGGCAACCCGGTCCAGTGCCTCACCACCCTCAATGTAAAAAATTTCTTCCTTAGATCTAATCAAAATCTCCCCTCTTTCAGTTTAAAGCCATTGCCCCTTGTCCTATCATTATACACCCTTGTAAAAAGTCCCTCTCCAGCTTTCCTGTAGGCCTCCTTCAGGTACTGGAAGGCTGCAATAAGATTACCCCGGAGTCTTCTCCAGGCTGAACAGCCCCAACTCTCTCAGCCTGTCTTCATAGCAGAGGTGTTCCAGCTCTCGGATCATCTTCATGGCCCTCCTTTGGACCCGCTCCAGCAGCTCCATGTCTTTCTTGTGTTGGGGACTCCAGAGATGAACACAGTATTCCAGGTGGGGTCTCACGAGAGCAGAGTAGAGGGGCAGAATCACCTCCCTCGACCTGCTGGACACGCTTCTTTGGATGCAGCCCAGGATACGGTTGGCTTTCTGGGCTGCAAGCACACATTGCTGGCTCATATTGAGCTTCTCATCCACCAGCACTCCCAAGTCCTTTTCCTCAGGGCTGCACTCAATCCATTCTCTGCCCAGCCTGTACTTGTGCTTGGGATTGCCCTGACCCATGTGCAGAACCTTGCACTTGGCCCGGTTGAACTTCATTAGGTTCTCACAGGTCCACCTCTCCAGTCTGTCAAGGTCCCTCTGGATGGCATCCCTTCCCTCCAGCCTGTCCACAACACCACACAGCTTGGTGTCATCTGCAAACTTGCTGAGGGTGCACTCGATCCCACTGTCCATGTCGCCAACAAAGATGTTAAACAGCACCGGCCCTAGTACTGACCCCTGAGGAACACCACTCGTCACTGGTCTCCACTTGGACATCGAGCCATTGACCGCAGCTCTTTGAGTGTGACCATCCAGCCAATTCTTTATCCACCAAGTGGTCCATCCATCAAATCCATGTCTCTCCAGTTTAAAGACAAGGATGTCATGTGGGACAGTGTCAAATGCTTTGCACAAGTCCAGGTAGACGATGTCAGTTGCTCTTCCCTTATCCACCAATGTTGTAACCCCATTGTAGAAGGCCACCAAATTAGTCAGGCATGATTTACCCCTAGTGAATCATAGAATCATAGAATCATTAGGGCTGGAAGGGACCTTCAAAGGCCATCTAGTCCAACCTCCCTGCAAGGAACAGGGATATCTCCAACTAGATCAGGTTGCTCAGGGCCTCATCCAACCGGGCCTTGAACGTCTCCAGGGATGGAGTATCCACCACCTCTCTGGGCAGCCTGTTCCAGTGTTCTACAACTCTCATGGTAAAAAATTTTTTCCTAATATCCAATCTGAATCTACCTCCCTCTATTTTAAAACCATTACCCCTTGTCCTATCACAACAGGCCCTCCTGAACAGCCTCTCCCCATCTTTCTTGTAGGCCCCCTTGAGGTACTGGAAGACCGCTATAAGGTCACCCCGGAGCCTCCTCTTCTCCAGGCTGAACAGCCCCAACTCTTTCAGCCTGTCCTCATAGGAAAGGTGCTCCAGCCCTCTTATCATCTTCGTGGCCCTCCTCTGGACCCTCTCCAACTGGTCCATGTCCTTCTTATGTTGGGGACTCCAGAACTGGACGCAATACTCCAAGTGAGGTCTCACGAGGGCAGAGTAGAGGGGGAGAATCACCTCCCTCGACCTGCTGGCCACGCTCCTCTTGATGCAGCCCAGGACGCGGTTGGCCTTCTGGGCCGCAAGAGCACATTGCCGGCTCATATTGAGCTTCTTGTCTACCAGTACTCCCAAGTCCTTCTCCTCAGGGCTGCTCTCAATCCATTCTCCGCCCAGTCTGTATTTGTGCCTGGGATTGCCATGACCCAGATGTAGGACCTTGCACTTGGCCTGGTTAAACTTCATGAGGTTGGTACGGGCCCACCTCTCCAGCCTGTCGAGGTCCCTCTGGATGGCATCCCTCCCTTCCAGCGTGTCGACGGCACCACACAGCTTGGTGTCATCGGTGAACTTGCTGAGGGTGCACTCCATGCCACTGTCCACGTCACCGACAAATATGTTGAAGAGGGCCAGGCCCAACACGGACCCCTGAGGGACGCCACTCGTGACCGGTCTCCACTTGGACACCGAGCCGTTGACCACTACTCTCTGAGTGCGGCCATTGAGCCAATTCCTTATCCACCGAGTGGTCCATCCATCAAACCCATGCCTCTCTAGTTTAGAGAGAAGAATGTCGTGCGGGACAGTGTCAAAAGCTTTGCACAAGTCCAGGTAGATGACATCCGTTGGTCGACCCTTGTCCACCGATGCTGTCACCCCATCGTAAAAGGCCACCAAGTTGGTCAGGCACGATCTGCCTTTGGTGAAGCCATGTTGGCTGTCACCCACCACCTCCTTGCTCTCCATGTGCCTTAGCATGGTTCCCAGGAGAATCTGCTCCATGACCTTGCCAGGCACAGAGGTGAGGCTGACCGGCCTGTAGTTGCCTGGGTCCTCCTTGTTCCCCTTTTTAAAAATGGGGGTTATGTTCCCTCTCTTCCAGTCATCGGGGACCTCGCCAGACCGCCACGACTTCTCAAATACAATGGCCAGTGGCTTGGCAACTTCATCCGCCAGTTCCTTCAGGACCCGCGGATGGATCTCATCAGGTCCCATGGACTTGTGCACCTTCAAGTTCCTCAGATGTTCCCGAACCTGCTCTTCAAGTACAGTGGGCAGTGGTTCATCCTCACAGTCCCTGCTAGTTCTTTCCACAGCTTGGGTGGTAAGACAAGAGGCTTTATCAGTGAAGACTGAGGCAAAAAATTCATTGAGTACCTCAGCCTTCTCTATGTCCCGGGTGACCAGAGCACCAGTATCCTTCTGGAGGGGGCCTACATTCTCCTTGGGCTTCCTTTTGTCCCCTACATACCTATAGAAGCATTTCTTATTGCTTTTTATATCCCTTGCCAAATTCAATTCCTTCAGGGCTTTAGCCTTCCTCACTTGATCCCTGGTCACTCGTACAGCTTCTCTGTATTCCTCCCAGGCTATCTGTCTCCGCTTCCACCCTCTATAGGCTAACCTCTTAATTTTCAGTTGGTCCAGGAGCTCCTTGCTCATCCACGCAGGCCTCCTGGTCTTTTTGCCTGACTTGTTCTTCGTCGGGATGCACCTCTGCTGAGCTTGGAGGAGGTGCTCCTTGAATGTGGACCAACTTTCCTGGGCCCCTCATCCCTCCAGGGCCGCCTCCCACGGCACTTTGCCCATCAGGTTCTTGAAGAGGCCGAAGTCTGCCTTCTTGAAGTCTAGGGTACAGAGCTTGCTGAATGGTTTCCTTGCTGCCCCGTGGGTCTTGAACTCCACCGTGTCGTGGTCACTGCAGCCAAGGCTGTCCTTAAGTTTCACATCGCCCACCAGTCCCTCCCTGTTGGTGAGCACAAGGTCGAGCATGGCACCCCTCCTTGTCGGCTCCTCTATCACCTGCAGGAGGAAGTTGTCGTCCACGCATTCCAGGAACCTCCTGGACTGCCTGTGCCCTGCTGTATTGTCTCTCCAACAGATGTCAGGGTGGTTGAAGTCCCCCATGAGGACCAGGGCTTGTGACCACAAGGCTGCTCCTATCTGGCTATAAAGCGCCTCATCTGCTCTGTCCTCCTGGCCAGGTGGCCTGTAACAGACCCCTACCGTAACATCGCCTATCCATCCCCGTCCTCTAATCTTGACCCATAAGCTCTCTGTCAGCTCCTCCTCCGACCCCAGGCGAAGCTCCACGCACTCCAGCCGGTTGCTGACGTAGAGAGCGACACCCCCTCCTCGTCTCCCCTTCCTGTCCTTTCTAAAAAGCTTATACCCCTCCATGTTGACACTCCAATCATAGGAGTCGTCCCACCACGTCTCCGTGATGCCAATAAGGTCGTAGCCCTGCTCATGTGCACGCATCTCCAGCTCATCCTGTTTATTTCCCATGCTGCGTGCGTTGGTGTACATACACTTTAGCTGGGCCTCCGACAAAGCCGACTCGCTGGCTGGAGCGACAGGGGTTCTCTTGGACGGCAGTGTAAGTTCATTTGAACATACCTGTGATCCTTCCTCAGCCTCTGGGCCCTTGGTGCTGGCACTGGCGCCATGCTGACAGCAGTGGGCTGAACTGTACTCCCCCTCCCCCAGCAATACTAGTTTAAAGCTCTTTGCACAAGTCTGGCCAGCCTTTGTCCAAGCACCTTCTTCCCTTTCTCGGTTAGGTGCACGCCATCTGCCCCTAGCAACCCAGGCTTCTCAAAATTTACCCCATGGTCAAAATACCCAAAGTCCTGGCTGTAGCACCAGTCCCTGAGGCATGAGTTAACCTGCCAGATACGTTTGGCCCTTGCAGGTCCCTGCCCCCCAACTGGAAGCACTGATGAGAACACTATCTGTGCCCCAGAGTCCTTGACTGCTGCACCCAGGGCCCTGAAATCCCTTTTGATGTTTTTCAGGCTGCTGACAGCTGTATCACTGGCACCCACATGAAACACCAGTAGTGGGTAATAGTCTGTGGGCCATATGAGGCCAGGTATTCTCTCAGTAACATCCCTGATACGAGCGCCCGGGAGACAGCATACCTCCCGAGACAGCGCATCGGGTCGGCAGATGGGTGCCTCCGTACCTCTTAGGAGGGAGTCACCCACTACCACCACGCGCCTTTTTTTCTTGGTGGTGCTAGTTACCACCCTTGTTGGTTGAGCTGCCTCGTCTTTCTCCAGTGCCTCCCCCGAGGTGCTAGGTTTTACTTCAGTGAAGTAAAGGTGCTAGGTTTTACTTCAGTGAAGCCATGTTGACTGTCACCAATCACCTCCTTATTTTCCATGTGCCTTAGCATAGTTGCCAGGAGGATCTGCTCCATGATCTTGCCGGGCACAGAGGTGAGACTGACTGGCCTGTAGTTCCCCGGGTCTTCTTTTTTTCCCTTTTAAAGATGGGGGCTATGTTTCCCCTTTTCCAATCAGTGGGAACTTCTCCAGACTGCCATCAGTCCCATATAGCTTCTGATTTTGTGTCAATAAACAACCTCTTTTGCTCACATCCTGGATGTGGTGTTTTGTTTCCTTGAATCCTCCTTGTCTGCCCAATAGCTAGACAGAACAGCAGATAACCCGAGGATAAAATACAAGTGTTCCAGACAGTAATACTAGGGCCAAGAAAGGAGCTTCCATCAGCTGATCTATTGCTCGTTTTTTACTAATACATATCCCACTGTATACTATAACAGACTTAGACTTCACTATATCATAATTAGAGCCTACAAGAAAAAATAGCTAGTGTTGCATAACAGCTAGTTTGCCTGTGTCAGCAACTGCGTGTAGGCTCTGTGAGATCTAGTTATATGAACTCATTTACTTGAGTTAGTCAAACTATTATTCTAAAATGCATTCCAAACCCTGTGTGTGATCAGAGCAATGCAGCAGAGGGCCAAGTAAACAATAGAAGATCTGGCTCAAGGAGCATACAAATAGTAGACTCCTGTAAAAACATGTGAAGCAAACATTTATACTGATATTTGAGGTACAGACTCTCCCTTGAAATAGCTCAGCTACAGAGTACATGTTTATGGACAGAGCTGCTATAGAAGCAGCAAGTTTGAAAAGTTTTGTAGAAATTTTGGATTGCAGAGGCTCTGACACCAGGCTTGTTCTGGGAATAGCATTTGGATCTACGATTCTAAAACAGATGGCTTTTAAAGATCTTCCTATTTCTCAAGTACTTAAGTCAATAATTTCAGAAATCATTCACTTAATAAAAAGACCTTTAGTTTAGCAGTGTATGAAATACCTGCCAAAACCTGACTTACAAGTGCTTCACTCATGACTGTGATCAAGCTTTTTATTGAAAGCAGAGTTTCATCCCACCCACTGTACCTGAAGGTCTCCTTTTGTTCTCTTCATCTAATACTTTTCACCTCATTACAGATCTAGCTTTAAAAAATTAGTTTTAAAAATTTGGTTAATTTAAACTAAAGAAGTCTTAAAAACAACCAAAAAAAAGTTTCTCGGTGATCATACAACCCAAAGTTCATATGTAAGCAATTGTTAGTTATATAGAATCAGAGAATCGTAGAATGGTTAGGGCTGGAAGGGACCTCAAAGATCATCTAGTTCCAACCCCCTGCCATGGGCAGGGAAACCCTCTACTACACCAGGTTGCCCAAAACCTCATCCAACCTGGCCTTGAACACTTCCAGGGATGGGGCATCTACAACATCTCTGGGCAACACACAACATTTTTTTATGAAAGCAAAATGCAACGTTGAAATCCTCTTATAAGAGGTAGAGAGACACTGTTTTAATTGACACCATCCAGATCTGCAGTACTGATGTCATAGCAATTTATTGCTGTTAATGATAAAACCAGATTTAAGAGCTATACCAGCAATATATCAGGAGTATAATTGTGATCTCCAATATTCATAGAATAAGACATATCCATATTTAATAACAATAGCAGATTCCACCAGAAATCTATCACTTATTGTAAACATTCTATTCGTGCAATTTCTTTTTTGTACTTTAATTCCCAAAATCATGAAAGGCAAATTTAGTAGCATAAAACACATCCAGTTTCACGTTTGGTAATGAGAGCCCCATTCTTCATAGACAACCAAAAACCTAGCAGCATTTTCAAATATTATTACAAGTATTTCTGGATTACCCTCCCTCCAAATCTCCCCCCTCCCAAGCACCAAAAATAAAGTGCAGTACCCATAAAAATGTGTCAAGAAAATAGCCACATTGTTTTCTTTGCAATAAAAAAAAAGTACTTTGCCTCAGTCTTAACAGTGCTATACTGCGTCCATCATTTTGAGTTCTTCATCTTTTTGTAGCATTGAGTTTAAAGTGCAGACACTTCTGTGTGTGCAACTTTGTAGATCATTTGCATTCTGCAAAAAAGAAAGAATTGAAAGCTTAATCTAAATACATACATACACTTACAGAGATGTAAGTCAACTTTGTCTGTCTTTAGATGAGATAAGTTCATAATAAAATATAATTTCTTAAAAAATACAACCCAGGTAGTATTATCATAATGTGAATGTCAAGAAGCTTCTTTAAATTTAGCTAGCATACTGTCACCTTATTGTGCATTTATCTAGGGTTCAGTTACCAGATCTTACCAAACGGGTACCATGACCCAATTTATTTCTAAGTGCTTCAAATTGTGTATCCTTCCCCAAAATCCAGCTTTTAAAAGCCTTTAAAATTTTCTCTTCAGCCCAAGACGTGATCATCACTAACACTGAAACCAAAGACCCCGATGTTCAAAGATAAAGATAAAACCAAGGGCAGAATATCATAACACAGTGTAAATTTTGACTTCTTTGCCTCAGTCTATACTGCTGGAGGCTATCCTGATGAGTCCCAGAACCCTGAGGCTCCTGAGGAAGTCAGGATAGAGGAGGAGTCTACCCTGGTTGATGAGGACTTGGTTAGGGACCAGTTAAGCAACCTGGCTATCCATAAATCCATGGGTCCTGATGGGATGCACCCGCGGGTGCTGAGGGAGCTGGCGGATGTCATTGCCAGGCCACTCTCCATCATCTTTGCTAAATCGTGGGGAACGGGAGAGGTGCCTGAGGACTGGAGGAAAGCAAATGTCACTCCGGTCTTCAAAAAGGGCAAGAAGGAAGACCCTGGTAACTATAGACTGGTCAGCCTCACCTCCATCCCTGAAAAGATAATGGAACAACTTATCCTTGGCGCTGTCTCTAGGCATATCAAGGATAAGAGGGTCATTAGGGGCAGCCAACATGGCTTCACTAAGGGGAAGTCGTGCTTGACAAACCTGATAGCCTTTTATGAGGGCATCACCCAGTGGGTGGATGATGGTAGAGCAGTGGATGTGGTCTATCTTGACTTCAGTAAAGCATTTGACACAGTCTCCCACTGCATCCTCACAGCTAAACTGAGGAAGTGTGGTCTGGATGATCGGGTAGTGAGGTGGATTGTGAACTGGCTGAAGGACAGAAGCCAGAGAGTAGTGGTCAATGGGACAGAGTCCAGTTGGAGGCCTGTATCCAGTGGAGTCCCTCAAGAGTCAATACTGGGACCAGTATTGTTCAACATACTCATCAACGACTTGGATGAGGGAATAGAGTGCATGGTCAGCAAGTTTGCTGATGACACTTGTCAGAGGGTTATTTTATTAATTACATCTATTGGAATTTGACGACGCCCATCTTGCCATTTTATTCCCAAAAACTGAATCTCCTGGGCAGGTCCCTTGACCTTACTCTGTTTTATGGCGAAACCTGCTTTCAGAAGGATTTGGATTATCTTTTCACCTTTCTCAAAAACTTCTTCTGCTGTGTTGCCCCATACAATGATGTCATCAATGTATTGCAAATGTTCTGGGGCTTCACCCTGTTCCAGTGTGGTCTGGATCAGTCCATGGCAAATAGTGGGGCTGTGTTTCCACCCCTGGGGCAGCCGATTCCAGGTATACTGGATGCCTCTCCAAGTGAAAGCAAACTGTGGCCTGCATTCCGGTGCCAAAGGAATTGAGAAAAACGCATTGGCGATATCAATTGTGGCATACCACTTGGCTGCCTTTGACTCTAGTTCATACTGAAGTTCCAGCATATCTGGCAC
>NC_141497.1:23680524-23756625 GCF_009769465.1 Tauraco erythrolophus
CCACAGCTGTCTTCACTTCATCAAGAAGGGAATTTGATGTGTTATGAGGAAATTGTCGTGGTTTAGGCTGACCAGCAACTAAATGCCACACAGCCGCTTGTTCACCCTCCCCCACCTCTGGGGAATGGGGAAGAGAATTAAAGGGGAAAAGGGAAAGAGACCCATGGGTTGAGATAAGAACAATTTAATACTACTACTAATAATATATGAATATATATATGTATAAATTATAATAATATATACAAACGAATGATGCACAGTGTAATTGCTCACCACCTGGTGACCAACGCCTGTCCCATCCCAACTAATGATCCCGAAACAGATAAGTCCCGACACCGCAATCCCGGATGAGTTAGAGGCCCGAAAATAGCAGAAGAGAGAGCACTCCGAGAGTGAGAGCCCCGGAAGAGCAAAGGCCTTTCTTTCTGACTGACCCTCATTTTTATACTGGGCATGACGCTGCATAATATGGAATACTTCATTGGCCAATTTGGCCCTCAATCCTAAGTCTAAGTTCAAATCATAAGGGCAGTTGTGGACCCTCTGTCCCGGCTGTACTCCCCCTAGCCTGTTGCTCCTGCACACTGTCAAGACATGGCAAGCTGAAAAGTCCTTGAGGCCTCAGTGCCAACTATAAACATCAATGCGCTGTAGCATTCTTCTCAGAGCAAGTCTCAACTAAAATCAAACACAGAGCTCTTCTGGCTGCTAAAAAGAAAAACTAAGTCTGTCCCAGCTGAAATCAGGACAGGGATAAGTTGTGTGTTTGCCTATGCCTTTGATGCTTTATCAGGTCTGGGAAACCAGGAAGAAAATCAAGGGATGGCTGATATTTTTGATGATATTTGCTCCTAACATGTCCTTTCATCCACAGTTAGGAGTTCCTCTCAACCTGTCCACTTAATGGAGTTTTTATGACACATCCAGTGAAGTATTTCTGATTGACTTACCTCAGTACTAACTGCTTCATCTGAGGGATTGATCAGGACTACAGTTTCTAAGACATCACTTCTGTGGTGAAGAATCTTCTGACCTGCAAGCACAGAGAGAAAAAAAAGACAAGACATTAAATTCAACCAGCATGGTTTAAACCAGTGCTTTCCCTAAGCTAGTTATATGTTCCACTGTGCGACAGCCCTCTGGTTACCCAGGGCAGCACACACCAGCCAAAGCAACTACTGTGCTGGCTCATGTCTTCAGAAATACCCATGGCATGTAGTCCATGGGACAGAAACAACACTCCAGAAAATTCAAGGTAATGAAAACAAACTGGCAACAGAGCTGGGGCCTGTCCCTTCCCCCTGGCAGGAGGATCCCTGTTACTCACCTTGATCTACTGAGTTGGTGTGGATCAGGGACTGGAGTAACCATCACCAACTGAGTATCTGACCCTGGATTTTCATGGACGTATCTACACCACAGATACAGCTGAGGCGATACAGTCCTGTAACATGCCTAGATGGTTTTAAATGAGCTTTTCCAGGAACTGTTCAAGGAAGTTGGAAGTGTTCAAGGCCAAGTTGGATGGGGCTTTGGGCAACCTGGTTTTGTTAAAAAACTTTGACAAAATAATCAATAGAAAAGTTAGATAGAAAAACTGAAAAGCAAAATGTAAGTTAGGATTGTTAAGTTTAAAGTAACTATAGAGGCCTCACTAGAAAATTACTTGATGTTTTAAACCAAGAAACATAAAGACCTCGCCAGCCAGCTGCTGGGTTTCTGTGTGTATTGTTTTAAGCCAGAGAACCATGGAGCTCTCACCAGTAACCACTGGGAGTGCTTTTATTGGATTAAGAACAAATGAAGTGGGCACGGACACCAGTTCTGCTGCTTGAAACCCCCCTTTGTTACCCCTTCCCATCTTGATTTGAATATCAAGGATCATAATCAGTAAAATAAGTAGAATTGACCAATGATTGTTGCAGGGTAGGAATATTGATAAGGTGATGTAACTAATGAAACCAATCATTTTAAAGGTCAAATTTAAGAGTGAGAATAATATGCAATTTTATGTAAAAGAACTTATGTAATGATGATCAACAAAAAAGTGTATAAAAACCTATGGATTTTGATGCTAAGGCAGACGCGCTTGGACGGAGCTATCCCCCGTGTCCCCAGCGCTGAAATAAAGGAGTGCCTGTTTATCTACCTTGTGTAGACGAATTTTCTTTCCTGAATTAATAACATCTGGACAATTTTGGAGCAGCCTTACAGTCCATTGGCTTTCATACTTAGTCTGTTCTCTGTATTTAATAGTGATCTGACTGGGAGTGGATGCCAGAAAAACACAACGGACTCCTTTTTTTTCCTATCATAATTAGCAAGTTCTTATTAGCAGCTCTTTCTGTAAGAACTGCAGTGAGATTAATTAGCAGCTGTATTGTCATTCAGAAATCCAGACCAGTAATTAGTCCAAAAACCAAAGAGCTGTCCCTTCTGAGCAAACTGTAATATTAATCAATTAAAATAATTTATTACACTTAAAAGGAAGTACGAGGGACACAGAACAAGTCACCTATTTGCCAACTTAGAAAAATTCCCCTGTAAAGAGACAAGGACAGAATGGCAATGGTGAAAAGAGCTCTGCATTCCTGAAACACAAGAGTAGGGGTGGAGGCAGTCTGGGAGGGTGTGTAGCCAGCCTTTCCCACACTGCCCCAGCCTGGGGGCCGGCTCGTTGTTGCCCCAGGCCCTTCCCCTGGCAGGCCCTCCCCTAGACAAGCGGGTCCCAGGAAGCATAAGAGCTTTTAATCAAATAGAGAGTGAAGGAGAAGGAAAAAAAGAAATGAGAGATTGGGTTGTAGTTTATGCTCTTACGTGAAAATGCCTAGAGACTTGTGGATAATAATCTAATTCATTTGAAGAAACCTAGTTTTCTACACATATTCTTTTTGCTGTACTTACCTGAAGAAGGAGACAGATTGTATGTTATGGAAGGGGAGGAGGGCAAGTCTCCCTCTGGAGCATTCAGTTCTGGCATTACTCTTCGTAATTCAATTTAATACCTCTGCTTCCTTGCCTAACAGGAATGCATATATAACCAGGACAGACTACATTCAGTAAAACATCCAGATGGCTCTGTTACCAAAGATTCCTTCAGAAGATGCCCTGTGATCTGCTGTTTTAGTTATTCTGCAAATTTCCCTCAAATGAAGACATTAGGCAGAGTTTACTGAATCTAGTCTCTAGCATTGGGAAGGAAACAAAGAAATTGCCAAGCCACTGGCCATTGTATTTGAGAAGTCGTGGCGGTCTGGCGAGGTCCCCGATGACTGGAAGAGAGGGAACATAACCCCCATTTTTAAAAAGGGAAGCAAGGAGGACCCGGGCAACTACAGGCCGGTCAGCCTCACCTCTGTGCCTGGCAAGGTCATGGAGCAGATTCTCCTGGGAACCATGCTAAGGCACATGGAGAGCAAGGAGGTGGTGGATGACAGCCAACATGGCTTCACCAAAGGCAGATCGTGCCTGACCAACTTGGTGGCCTTTTACGATGGGGTGACAGCATCGGGGACAAGGGTCGACCAACGGATATCATCTACCTGGACTTGTGCAAAGCTTTTGACACTGTCCCGCACTACATTCTTCTCTCTAAACTAGAGAGGCATGGGTTTGATGGATGGACCACTCAGTGGATAAGGAGTTGGCTCAATGGCTGCACTCAGAGAGTGGTGGTCCATCCAGATGACATCCAGTGCACACGACCAATGTGGCAAAAGATTCTACGGAGTGCGCCAGCAGCATATTCCACCTCACTGGCAATAATGGACTTCGGAGATGATGATACACTGCTACCATTGGTAATCTGGTCACTTACGTCCGACGATATGATGATAAACTTCTATACAAGCCTGTGTTGCGGCTGTGAAAAGCTGTCTGAGGAGTCCCAGAATTAAGAGAAAAAGTAGATTTCCCGCCACCCAAACGTTCTAGAATTTCAGCTGTTAGAACCAGGCGTTTACCCTCCTCGAGAGAGACAAGAGAGACGGTACAGATCACGGGGTGAGCTGTGGTTCTACCTCCATGATCATGAGAAGACATGAGAGGTGGGATGGAAAGCCCACCTCTGCTTTAGAGTCAAGGGTACGCCAGTTTGGGGAAGAACCAACAGGAATAGAAATTTTTCCAATTCCTCCAGGACAGCTGTTGCCCCAGTGTACAGTGAGCAGTCCACTAGGCAAAATGGGGGGCTGATCCTCCTAGCCACCCTGACTCTAATCCTGCTGATTCCTCTGATGAATATGATAACAGGCACTAAAGGGGCCCTGCCTCCAGCCAGGTGGAGGAAAGGGACAATCGGTTTACTGGACTGTGTGGATTCGTTGGCCTGGCACATCATACCCCAAAAGTATAAGGGTCTAGTGGACACTGGTGCCCAATGCACCTTGATACCATCAAACTTTAAAGGGGCAGAATCCATCTGTATTTCTGGAGTGACAAGGGGGTCTCAACAACTGACTGTGCTAGAAGCTGAAGTGAGCCTAACCGAGCAGTGGCAAAAACACCCTATTGTAACTGGCCCAGAAGCGCCATGCATCCTTGGCATAGATTATCTTAAGAGAGGGTATTACAAGGACCCAAAAGGGTATCAGTGGGCTTTTGGCATAGCTGCAGTAGAGACAGAAGAAGGCAGACGCTGTCTACTTTGCCTGGTCTCTCAACGGACCCTTCTGCTGTGGGATTACTGAGGGTCGAAGAACAACAGGTGCCAATTGCTACACAACAGTGCACCGACGGCAATATCGTACCAACCGAGACTCTCTAATTCCTATCCATAAATTGATTCGTCAACTGGAGAGTCAAGGAGTCATCACAAAGACCCTCTCCCCTTTTAACAGCCCCATATGCCTGTACATAAGTCCAATGGAGTGGAGGCTGACAGTAGACTATCATGGCTTGAATGAAGTTACACCACCATTGAGTGCTGCCGTGCTAGATATGCTGGAACTTCAGTATGAACTGGAGTCGAAGGCAGCCAAGTGGTACGCTACAATGATATCGCCAATGCGTTTTCCTCAATTCCTTTGGCACCCGAATGCAGGCCACAGTTTGCCTTCACTTGGAGGGGCATCCAGTATACCTGGAATCGACTGCCCCAGGGGTGGAAACACAGCCCCACTATTTGCCATGGACTGATCCAGACCACACTGGAACAGGGTGAAGACCCAGAACATTTGCAATACATTGATGACATCATTGTATGGGGCAACACAGCAGAAGTAGTTTTTGAGAAAGGTGAAAAGATAATCCAAATCCTTCTGAAAGCAGGCTTTGCCATAAAACAGAGTAAGGTCAAGGGACCTGCCCAGGAGATTGAGTTTTTGGGAATAAAATGGCAAGATGGGTGTTGTCAAATTCCGATGGATGTGATTAATAACATAACAGCTGTGTCCCCACCAACCAACAAAAAGGAAGCACAAGCTTTCTTAGGTGTTGTGGGTTTCTGGAGAATGCATATTCCAGATTACAGCCAGATTTTAAAACCCCTCTATCAAGTAACCCGAAAGAAGAATAATTTTGAATGGGGCCCGGAGCAATGACAAGCCTTTGAACAAATTAAACAAGAAATAGTCCATGTGGTAGCCCTGGGACCAGTCCGGACAGGACAAGATGTCAAAAACGTGCTCTACACTGCAGCCGGGGAGAATGGTCCTACCTGGAGTCTCTGGCAAAAAGCACCAGGGGAGACGCGAGGTCGACCCCTTGGGTTTTGGAGTCGGGGGTACAAAAAGGATCCGAAGCCCGCTATACTCCAACTGAAAAGAGATACTGGCAGCAGTGAAGGAGTCCGAGCTGCTTCTGAAGTGATTGGTACTGAAAGCACAGTTGCTCCTGGCGACCCCGATTGCCAGTGCTCGGGCTGATGTTCAAAGGGAGCGTCCCGTCTACACACACGCAGCTGATGCTACATGAGCAAGTGGATCGCACTGATCACACAAAGAGCTCGGATAGGAAACCTCCAATCGCCCAGGAATTTTGGAAGTGATTACTAACTGGGCTGAAGGTAAAGACTTTGGAATGTCACCAGAGGAGGAGAGGAGGTGACACGTGCTGAGGAGGCTCCACCTTATAATGAACTATCAGACACTGAGAAGAAATACGCTCTGTTTACTGACGGATCCTGTCGCCTTGTAGGAAAACATCGAAAATGGAAAGCTGCTGTATGGAGTCCTACTCACGGGTAGCAGAAGCTACTGAAGGAGAAGGTGAATCAAGTCAGTTTGCAGAGGTGAAAAGCCATCCAACTGGCTTTAGACATTGCTGAACGAGAAAAGTGGCCAATGGCTCTATCTCTATACCGAGTCATGGATGGTAGCAAATGCCCTGTGGGGATGGCTACGGCAATGGAAGCAGAGCAACTGGCAACGCAGAGGTAAACCCATCCGGGCTGCCCCGTTGTGGAAAGACATTGCTGCTCGAGTAGAGAAGCTGGCTGTAAAAGTACGTCATGTTGATGCCCATGTACCCAAGAGTCGGGCCACGGAAAACACCAAAACAATCAACAGGTGGATCAGGCCGCTAAGATTAAAGTGGCTCAGGTGGATCTGGACTGGCAACATAAAGGTGAAAATTTTCTAGCTCGTTGGCCCATGATGCCTCAGGCCACAAGGAAGGGACGCCACATACAAATTGGGCTCGTGATCGAGGTGTGTGACCTAACTATTGGACACTATTGCAGAGGTGATCCATGAATGTGAAACATGTGGGTGCAATCATAGCAAGCCAAGCGGTTAAAACCTCTTTGTGTGGAGGGCATTGGTTGAAATATAATTATGGGAGGCTTGGCAAATTGATTATATCACACTTCCACAAAACTCGCAGTGCAAGCGTTACGTGCTCACAATGGTGGACGCAACCACTGGATGGCTGGAAACCTATGCGTGCCCCATGCCACCACCCAGAACACTATCTTGGGCCTTGAAAAGCAAGTCTTGTGGCGGCATGGCACCCCAGAAAGAATTGAGTCAGACAACGGGACTCATTTCTGTAACAATCTTATAGACACTTGGGCCAAAGAGCATGGCATCGAGTGGGTATATCCCATCCCCCATCATGCACCAGCTTCTGGGAAGATCGAACAATATAACGGACTGCTAAAAACCACACTGAAAGCAATGGGTGGTGGAACCTTCAAACATTGGGCTACACATTTAGCAAAAGCCACCTGGTTAGTCAACACTAGAGGATCTGCCAATCGAGCTGGTCCTGCGCAATCAGAACTTTTACTTACTGTAGAAGGAGATAAAGTCCCTGTAGTGCACATGAGGAATATACTGGGGAAGACAGTCTGGGTTATTCCTGCCTCAGGTAAAGGTAAACCCATTCGTGGGATTGCTTTTGCTCAAGGACCTGGGTGCACTTGGTGGGTGATGCAGAAGGACGGGGAAGTCCGATGTGTACCTCAAGGGGATTTGATGTTGGGTGAAAATAGATGATAAAATGAATTGAATTGTGTGATATTAATTGCTGAATAACCCTGTCCCTGCATACCATCATTGCTATGGTTGTCACATTGTACTATTGCCATTATATTAAGAATCATCCAGGTTAATGAAGAATGAACTTCGTCAGAATCAGAACTGATTCCAAACACCCAGCAACTTCTTTGAGATCAACATCTTCAACCTGCAGATGGTGGCCGGGTACACCAACTACGAGCTCCAGACGCCACACGCAACAAAGACTACATGTCATCCGTTCTACCGACTGAGCGAATTCCACATCATCTTTCCTGCCCTGAGAGACTGCTATAACAGATGAAGACACATTTTGGAGGGATGACTCATGGCTAAGGGAACAGTATATATAGAAGGTTTGAACATGACGTGCATGATATGGAATAAGGGGTGGATACTCTCCTGGTTTTAGCTGGGACAGTGTTAGCTCTTTCTTTTTAGCAGCTAGAAGAGCTCCGTGTTTTGGTTTTGCTCAGAGGCTCGCTCTGAGAACAATGTTGATAGCAAGCTGATGTTTGTAGTTGGCCAAGGACTTTTCAGTGTGCCATGTCCTGGCCCGAGTGCAGAAGCACGGCGGGACAAGGGGGCCACAATTCCCCTTGTGATTTGTGGTGGAACTTAAGACATTGGCCAGTTTGGCCCTCATAGTATTCCATATCATGCAGCGTCATGCCCAGTATAAAAGTGAGGGTCAGCCGGAAAGAAGGGCTTTTTGCGCTTTGCTCTTTCGCTGCTTCTGCTCTTTTGCACTTGCTGAGCTTTTGCTCTATTGCCTTTTTTTTTTCTCTCTCTTCCAGTACTCCCACTCTCGGAGTACTATCTCTCTCTGCCCCTCTCTATTTCGGGGCCTCGCGTTTGTCCGGGATTGGAGCTTTGGGACAAGATGGGCTTCGCATAAGAGGGGGTGGTGAGCATCTACACTGTGTATTAAATCATCTGTATTAAATTCTTCTTATCTCAACTCACGGGTTTCCCGTTTATCCTTCAATTCTCTCCCTCATCTCTGGGGCTGGGGAAGGGTGAGTGAACGACTGGGTGGGGAGGCGGGGTTTGGTTGCCAGAGCGGCCTAACCCACGCACCACCATCGTGCTGATCAGCGAGAGTTTGCAACTCCGCAGGTCAATCCCCCCCAGCTACACAATACACAACGTGGAGCAGCTTCAGTAAAGTCCAAAGTTCATGCTTTGAGTCAGGTGGACACTATGATCTTTGTCTAAATTAGCATGTGGATAATTGCATTTCTTTTCTATCTATGTTTAATGTGTTAATATCTAATCATATATGAGGCTTTGGCCTGAAGCAAAGTGTGTGTTCTGTGTCACCAACTATTAAGCAAGAAAGTTCTGTGGCAACTGAAGGTTGATAATTTCATAGAATCATAGAATGGTTAGGGCTGGAAGAGACCTTCAAAGGTCATCTAGTCCAACCCCCCCCTGCAAGGAACAGGGATATCTCCAACTAGATCAGGTTGCTCAGGGCCTCATCCAACCGGGCCTTGAACGTCTCCAGGGATGGAGCATCCACCACCTCTCTGGGAAACCTGTTCCAGTGTTCTACAACTGTCATGGTAAAAATTTTTTCCTAATATCCAACCTGAATCTACCTCCCTCTATTTTAAAACCATTACCCCTTGTCCTATCACAACAGGCCCTCCTGACAGCCTCTCCCCATCTTTCTTGTAGGCCCCCTTGAGGTACTGGAAGACCGCTATAAGGTCACCCCGGAGCCTCCTCTTCTCCAGGCTGACAGCCCCAACTCTTTCAGCCTGTCCTCATAGGAAAGGTGCTCCAGCCCTCTTATCATCTTCGTGGCCCTCTCTGGACCCTCTCCAACTGGTCCATGTCCTTCTTATGTTGGGGCTCCAGAACTGGACGCAATACTCCAAGTGAGGTCTCACGAGGGCAGAGTAGAGGGGGAGAATCACCTCCCTCGACCTGCTGGCCACGCTCCTCTTGATGCAGCCCAGAATGCGGTTGGCCTTCTGGGCCGCAGAGCACATTGCCGCTCATATTGAGCTTCTCGTCCACCATACTCCCAAGTCCTTCTCCTCAGGGCTACTCTCGATCCATTCTCCGCCCCAGTCCTGTATTTTTGCCTGGGATTGCCACGACCCAGATGTAGGACCTTGCATTTGGCCTGTTGAACTTCATGAGGTTGGCACGGGCCCACCTCTCCAGCCTGTCGAGGTCCCTCGGATGGCATCCCTCCCTTCCAGCGTGTCGACGGCACCACACAGCTTGGTGTCATCGGCGAACTTGCTGAGTACTAGCAGAAGGGAAGGTGTAGCAAGGACCTTTGTGAAAGTAAGGGTGAAAATGATATGGGATAATAGGTAGTGAGCTGGAAATGGCTTGCAGGCCACTCTGCAGAGCCAGACCTGCTTTCATTCATTCGTTGCTGCTTTGTGCTGGAGGGGCATTTCCATGGGGAAATGTCGCACGTGCGCACGCGTGTGTGTGTGTGACTATGGTCTTGATTTCTTATTCAGCTTTCCCAGGAGTAGCCCACAGATGACAGCTGAAAGCCCTGTGAGGTCCTGGTTAACAGCCCCAATTTTGATTGGGGATGCTCACTTGCCAAGTTTAGTTTATTTAAAGTTTTCTCTAGAAGTTCTTTGCTGCTTATTAAGGGTTAGAGACTATGACATATTGGACTCAGTTGCAAAAGTTCAGTGAAGAATTATTAATTGTCCTTGGTGTCCTGGTTTCAGCTGGGACAGAGTCAGCTCTTCTTTTTAGCAGCTAGAAGACTCCGTGTTTTGGTTTTAGTCTGGGATTCGTATGAGAAGAACGTTGATAGCGCACTGATGTTTTAGAGCTGGTACTAGGAGCTTAAGGACTTTTCAGCTGGCGTGTTCTTGCCAGTGTGCAGGAGCACACAGGATAGAGGGGAGCACAGCCGGGACAGAGGGTGCACAACTGCCCTTATGATTTGAACTTAGACAGGATTGAGGGCCAAACTGGCCAAGGAGTATTCATATCATGCAGCGTCATGCCCAGTATAAAGATGAGAGTTAGCTGGAAAGAAGGGCCTTTGCTCTTCCGGGGCTCTCACTCTCAGACTCTCGGAGTGCTCTCTCTCTCTCGCTCTTTTTCAGGCCTCTCATTTGTCTGGGATTGCGGTGTCGGACTTATCTGTTTCAGGATCGTTAGTCCAGGAGGGACGAGCCTTGGTCAAGGGTGGTGAGCAATTACACTGTGCATCACTTGTTTGTATATATTAATCATTATACATATGTATATATTCATATATTAGTAGTATAAGTATTAAATTGTTCTTATCCCAACCCATGGGTCTTTTCCCCTTTAATTCTCTTCCTCATCCCCTGGGGGTGGGGGTGGGTGGGGTGAGTGAGCAGCTGTGTGGCGTTTAGTTGCCAGCCAGGCTAAACCATGACACTTGGTTTTAGAAAATATTGGTAAATTTTCAATTTTACTCTCCAAATGAATGGTAATTGTGTCTGCTGTCTTTCAGTTGGGATTAGTGACACCTTTTGTCTTCATTGAAAATAATCTGAAACAGCTTCGCTCTCTGAGTGCTTAATGATTGCTCAATTTCAGTAGTGTCACTTATTGTTAATATTTTGGATGAAAACAGAGCCTCCCCCTTGAAGGGGAAATTCAAATTCTAACTGCTCAGCAGTGGTAGTTTGTGACCAAAGAATGACGTGGCACAGAGGGCAAGAAGGCCCAACTGCAGAAGGGGTTAAACTGCCTGGAAGCAGGGATGCCAGATACTGCAGGACACCCTGCTGGGGAGTGATGTTTCCCTTGGTGAGATAAGGAAGAGCTGCAGCATTGTCTTGTAGCCATCCTGGAATGGGAGCACTCAGCGACTCAAGCTCAGGGGCCACCTTTGGGCAGCAGAGCTGGGCTGGGGGATGGACCCACTGGCCAGGCTGAGGTGCCCCATGCAAACGCTCACAGGACTGGCGCTGGTGCAAGTGGATATAAGGCATCAGCTCCTGATGCATCTTTGCAGACTCCATGTAGAACTGCTTATGACATTAGGACTCTGCCCAATGCAGTGTTTGTGTTTTTTTTTTAATGTATACTTAAGCACAATGCGTGTTTTAATTCGCCTTGAGGGGTACCATAAAAATTCCCCAACACCCCTCTTCTTATTTTTGCACATTTCTGCCTCTGAATTTGAGCTGGTGAGTGGTAAAGGTCAAAATGCTGGTGAGATTCAAACTGGTATTTGAGTTCATGTGTACGTCTGCTGAAGCCATCCTTTATTTCTGCTTTCGCTTTCAAAATTAGCATTTGTAGTGTGCAAAGGCCCGCAATAAGCATCTAACAATTCATGTATGAATTTAAATGAATGAATACCTGCTTGCATGCAAAATCCATGCCTTGCATCAGTTTCACATACAGTTTTAGAGGCAGGATTTTAAAAACTAGTAGTGAAAATAAGACCTTAAAGCAGGCAAAAGTGGCTAGAGGCTGGAGACAACTTGATGTGATGACTATAAAGAACTGCAGAGCTGTCATGAAACAATGTCTATGGTAACAAAGTTACTTGCGTAGGGTGAGTGACAGCAAAATTACTATGGGTGGTTCAGTAGTGTTACAAAACTTTGACAAAATAATCAAGTAGAAAAGTTAAAATAGAAAAACTGAAAAGCAAAAGTGTAAGTTAGGATGTTAAGTTTAATAAATACTAGAGGCCTCACTGGAAAATTACTGGATGTTTTAAACCAAGGACCATAAACACCGCCAGCCAGCTGCTGGATTTCTATGTGTATTTTTTAAGCAAAAGAACCATGGAGTTCTCACCAGCTAACCACTGGGAGTTCTTTTATTGGATTAAGAAACAAATGAAGTGGTCATTGACACCAGTTTTACTGCTTGAAACCCCCCCTTCATTACACGTTCCCATCTTAATTTGAATATCAAGGATATAATCAGTAAAAATAAGTAGAATTAACCAATGATTGTTATAGGGTAGGAATATTGATAAGGTGATGTAACTAATGAAACCAATCATTTTAAAGGTCAAATTTAAGAGTGAGAATAATATGCAATTTTATGTAAAAGAACTTATGTAACGATGATTCAACAAAAAAGTGTATAAAACCCTATGGATTTTGATGCTAAGGTGGACACACTTGGACGGAGCTATCCCCTGTGTCCCCAGCGCTGAAATAAAGGAGTGCCTGTTTATCTGCCTTGTGTAGATGAATTTTCTTCCCGGCTGGTAACAGTAGTAATGAATTTCAAGTTTTTAATGCTGTGTCAGTCATGGAATAGACATTACATATAAACATCTATGGATTTTGATGCTAAGGTGGACACGTTTGGACAGAGCTATCCCGTGTCCCCCACGCTGGAATAAAGAATGCCTGTTTATCTACCTTGTGTAGATGAATTTTCTTCCCAACTGCTAATAGTGGCAGTTCCCCTTTCAGGGTCATGACAAATGGCCAAGGACTCTGAGCAGGTGGCAGTGTCCCCAAAAATATTAGAAATGGAAAATCAGAAAAATTTGTTATCAAGCAACTTTAGGCCTGTTGGGATTCAAATCCTGCTGCTATTGTTTGATGAGTCTTTATGAGAGATACTGTAGGATATGTAGAGATATGTACTGTAGAGATACTGTAGGATACTTCAGTTTTAAGACTCACCAACAATATAAAGAGAGAAAACCTAAGAGTCTCCAAAGATTCTGGTAGATGATACTAAATACATTGATGGAAAAAAGCCCAGAACATCGAAAGCGAAGTACTATGCTTTTGAAATGAGAGGGGGAGGATCTGAGAAAACTTTACAGATCTGGGCAAGAAATAGGACTCTTGTCACTGCATTCAGACAGTCTGCAAGAGCTGCCTGGGTAGTATCTTCTCTGAAGCCCTACAGTATGATGCTCTTACCTTGGAAAAGGCTGCAGCACCAGGCTTAAGATCTTCCCTTTTCATTAATTTGTTTTCCCAGCTTGTCCTGAGAAGCTATTTATCTGTTGATTTTATGTCATGTGACTAGGGCCTCTATTGCCCTGATTAGTTGATTTTGTAGTGCTCAGGTGCTCCTCTCGCACAGTGCACTTGGATGGAGGGTAACGTTTCATTACAAAATCCACCGTGACTTGCAGTTTCCTGTTTTCTCGTATTGCTCCTGAGGGCTGTGTTGATGATTATTTAAATGCCCTCTTATTAGCAAATGTCCTCTTGTGTTGAGCAAGCGAACATCAGCTTTATTAAACAAAATTTCCTCTACAGGTTTCGGCAATTAGAAAGTCATTAGAAAGCACAGACAGCAAAAAGTAAGTTAAAAAGCTCATTTAGCAGAATGAGAATATGAAAATTAAGGTATAAATCAATAGAAAATGAGGAGAGGGAGGTTTGGTTAATTCTGAAAGTCCCTGATTTGTCACAAATGTTTTTGTGTTCACATTCTCCCTACAGTAAAAGCATGCAAAGTAATAGGTAGAGGTTGGAAAAGATAGTGTAGACAGTATCTAAGGCCATTAAAAATGCATCTTGGAAGCGTCTAATTAGGAAAAGGGGGAAGAGAGGAAAACAGCATTGAGAGAAAGTGAAAGATGGATTGAACAAAGTAAAAATCAAGCATAGCAAACAGAAGAAAGCAGCAGAGATGGGGAAAGTGGCATTTACAAACCCAAAGCTCGAGGCTTTTCTGCAGGCAGAGGAGGGTATCCCTGCACTCTATCACAGAGCTCACCTACTTATATGCAAGCAATGGACTCTGCTCCTCTCCTGTTGTTAAGTGATGAGCAGGGGCTCAGCTCCCATCACTCGCCCAAAATCCACACAGGCCTGTGCGGATCATAGAATCATAGAATGGTTAGGGTTGGAAGGGACCTCAAAGATCATCTAGTTACAACTCCCCTGCCATGAGCAGGGACCCCTCCACTACACCAGGTTGCCCAAAGCCTCATCCAACCTGACCTTGAACACTGCCAGGGATGGGGCATCCACAACTTCTCTGGGCAACCTGTTCCAGTGCCTCACTACCCTCAGATGAAAAATTTCTTTCTTAGATCCCATCGAAATCTCCCCTCTTTCAGTTTAAAGCCATTGCCCCTTGTCCTATCACTACACGCCCTTGTAAAAAGTCCCTCTCCAGCTTTCCTGTAGGCCCCCTTTAGGTACTGGAAGGCTGCAATAAGATCACCCTGGAGCCTTCTCCAGCTGAACAGCTCCAACTCTCTCAGCCTGGATATTGTGTCCCCTGCAGTCTTTCAGACCTTGGTATTTTTTCCCACCCTGACTTTTAAAGATTTGGTTTTTTTGGCATGGGGGAATACCTTGGGAAAGAATAGTGTTGGGGGCAGGACATACTTAATTGCTTATAGCTAACACAAAGAAAAGGAAGCAACATGTTTGTGGACTCATAATTTGTGGGATCCTTGTGAAGCCAAAAGGGTGCTATGGAGTGTAAATCAGCAGTCAAAAAAATAGATGGGACCAATTCTGAAATGTAATAATAAATACGGGGCCTGAATTATTCAGCTGTATGTTTTGCCTTCAAAATCATAGCAAAGCATCATGTTTGCTTACAAAAAAACTAAAGCTATGAGAGCAGAAACGGAGAGCTGAGATACGATGTGCTCTTGAAGTCAATTCACTTTCGCTGCCGATCAGTTCATGCAATTGGAAGGAAGCCTGGGCTACCGCATTTGTCATTTGCAGGGCTGGGAGACTCTAATATGTCTATGACTCTTCCTGCTCATTCATATTTCAGAGCTGTGAGGATGCTTCTCCGTGCTTGGAAGAGAATAGGCTTTATAAAAACTCAGCAGGGGGCAGGAGGGGAATTGAGACTAATGGGCAAGAAAGGGGAGTGTCGTGGTTTTTGGACTGAGAGTCTAGACAAGAACTGAGAGGGAGCACTCACCAACCATGGTCCCGGGCAAAACATGACTCAGGCTTTTTTTCTTAAAACAAAACAATTTATTAACAGTTACTTTAACAAGAGAACGAAACTGGTTACTTGAGAGGAGAAAAGAAAACAAGGCCAGATCTTAAACACAACAACCTCCCCACTCCCCTTTCCTTTCGTTCCTGGCTCTACCTCCCCCCCAGCGGCACAGGGGAACAGGGAATGGGGGAGTGCAGGTCAGTTCATCCATGATGTTAACTGCCGCTCCTTTTTTAAAGGAGGGGAGTCCTTACACCATTTTTCCCTTGATTCAGTGGATCCCCTACTCACGAGGAAAAAATCCCCAAACTTTTCCAGCGTAAATCCTGCCGCAGGATTGCAATCCTTCCCCATGGATTGCACCAGTTCGAGCTTTACCAGTGTGAAATATGTTCATTTGATTCGTGTCAATATGGTGGTAAGGAGCGGGTGTGCCTATTCAAGAGAAGTGATTATCTTAGTTTAAGATCTCTGTGAAATGCAAAAACATAAACCTGCGAAATTCCTCATGATGCTGCCGACCACCAGTGATACACAGGATGCTCTGGCACTGCAGAGCAAAGAGCTCTGGTGACAGTTCATTGTGATGCAAAACGAGATAAAGGAAATGGTGAAAAGTAGAAAAGGATGGAGAACATAGACCCTGGGAAGCTCTCTTCAGATGGTCACCTTCAGCTTCAGGATTTTTCAGCCATTTAAAATTCCGGTGATAATACTGTTAATAGCTACAGCTGCTTTAATATTGTTACTGACACTGCTGTACATATGGGTCTGGCGTGTGTATTTTCAGTGCACAAAGTGTTATATCAATCAGAAAACTTATGCAAGTAAAAGAATTTACTTGATTTAATAAAAGGGGGGGGCTGACAGGGGGAATATAGGAATGGACAAAATCACGTAAGAGGGTGTATAGTTATTGTTTAAATATTAAATACTAACAAGTTATTGTTTAAATATTAAATACTAACTTCTACATTAACTGCTGTATGAATTATTGCTTGCCTTGATTAAGTTGTGAAGTCCCAGTCCCTGCTGGCTGCCCAGGGAGAGGCTGGTGAGAGAGATAAGACAAATGCCAGCAAAGTTGTAACTCATAACCCACACATCTGTAGGGAGGAAGGAGACAAAAACTAGCCCATGCGGGCAAGATAAGGACTAACAAGAACTAACATTTGTCTTCAGACAGTGATAGGTAGGAGACAACCAGATGTCCACTCAAGGACAGGCCAGCTGGAACCGGTTTGGCTCTGCAAACGCAGCCAAATCGGGAATTTTAGGGAAGAGGTGAAAAGTGCACAGTGAGGAAGACCTACGGCCTTCATCCTGAAGACCCCTGCCCACGTGAGGAAGACCTCCGGCCTTCATCCTGAAGACCCCTGCCCATGACCACCAGGAGGCGTGTCGAGGCGGATCCTGAGGCGGGACTATGGAAATGATCTCCTGGGAGAGACTGACCTTTTTGGGGGGGGCTATGAGTGTGTCTGTATAAATACAAGAAAAACTGCCGCGGCGGGTGTGCGTCTTGGTGGAGCGGAGACTCCCGGCGCACCCAGCGCTGTTTGCTTGCTTTTATTCGCCTAATAAATTGTAAAACTTTAATTGGAGTTCTGTTTGGGACTCACTCATTTATCACACCAGTCTCGGCCTCTTAGGGAGCTGTTGCCACTTGCGTCGGCGTGGGTCGTCCCACGGACTCCAGATGCCTCCACGACCTCGTCGTGCATTCCATGCCCCATTATTAACAGTACCTCGTCGTGCATCCCCATGCTCCACGACCTCTCCTGGGCTCAGGCATCTCTTCCCCGACGTGGGTTTCTCCACGGGCCACGAGTGGGTCTCTGCTCCGCCGAGTACATCCTGGCTGCAGGGGGGCCGCCTGCCATCTTCACACCGATTTGCAAGGGAAAACTTCTGCTCCGGCACACCTCCTCCTGCTCCATCTTGACTGACCTGGTCGTTATGGTTGTTTTCTCTTAGATCTTAATCCCCTCTGGGGGAGCTCGGCCCGGTGGGCACCCCGGGAGCGGAGTGCTTCCTGAGTCCCCCATGCGGCTCCCCCAACGCCATCTTGAGCACGTGGTGCCGGCCCGGGCCTGAGCAGCCGCCCAGCCGGGGGCCAGGGAGTGAGGGCAGCGCCCTCCTCCCCTCTCCTCATTCCTGGGCAAAAGACCAACAAAAAAAACCGCACCTTTGTCTCAACTTAAATAGGGCAATTCGCAGAGGCGCCAATTTGGCTCAACCCCCCGAGGGGGATGGGACTCAGATCTGGTGGCACAGGGAGCAAATCCCCTCTCCTGCCACCAGAACACCCCCCCACATCAAACTATCACAGGGAGCTGGCTCTTCGGGGTAGGAAAAGCCATTTCCTTTGGAAGTCGGCAGCCCAAGGAGCCATGGGTTCACCTCCTCCAGAAAGAGTGCTTTAAGTTCAGGTCAGAAGGTTGCAAACAGGAGTCGTAGCCATAAAAGTGAAAATTACATAATCCATTACATTTTTAACCACTGCTTTATTTTAAGCAGTTACTTGAAAATGTAATTTTAAGAAGGGTTAGTCAATATGTTTGTTTTCTTCTGATACAAAGATGAATAAGCAACTTATGCATGATATATGTGAAATGTGTTCATTTGATTCGTGTCAATATGGGACAATTGATGTACAAATAGGGAGGAGGAGTAGGGTGTGCTTATTCAAGATAAGTAATTATCTTAGTTTAAGATCTCTGTGAAATGCAAAATCGTAAACCTGCGAAGTGCCTCCTGAGGCTGCGAACCACCAGAGTGATACACAGAATGCTCTGTCACTGCAGAGCAGAGAACTCTGGTGACAGTTCATCATGATGCAAAACAAGATTAAAGGAAATTGTAAAAAGAATAGAAAAGGATGGAGAGCATAAAGGCTGGGAAGCACTCTTTAGATGGTCACCTTCTGCTTCAGGATTTTTCAATCATTTAAAACATCCTGTTATAATACTGTTAAAGCTACAGCTGCCCCAATATTGTTGCCAACACTGCTGTACATATGGGTTTGGCTCATTTAAGGGGTATCTTCAATGCACAAAGTGTTATATCAATCGGGAAACTTACGCAAGTAAATGAATTTACTTGATTTAATAAAAAGGGGACTGATGGGGGGAATATAGGAATAGACATAAAAATCACATAAGACTATATTAGTTATTGTTTAATACTAACTGCTACATTAACTGTTGTATGAATTATTGCTGTGAAATGTTAGAAGTTGTGAATACTAATCCCTGCTGTGAAATACTAGCTACCCAAGGAGGAGGTTGGTGAGAGAGATAAAACAAATGCCAGCAAGGTTGTAACTCATGCATCTGTAGGGAGGAAGGGAGACAAAAAATAGCTTATGTAGGAAAGTAAGGACTAACAAGAACTAACGTTTATCTTCAAACAATAACAAGTGAGAGACAACCAGATGTCCACTCAAGGACAGGCCAGGCTGGAACCGGTCTGGCCCTGCAAGCTCAGCCAAATCAGGAATTTTAGTGAAGAGGTGAAAAGGACACCGAGGAAGACTATTGACTTCATCCCCAAGACCCCCGCCTGCGACCACCAGAAGGCATGCCAAGGAGGAGTTTGGGGCAGAAACCGGGGCAGGAACTATGGAAATGATTTCTTGGAAAGGATCACCTTTTGGGGAAAAGTTATGCAAATGTATAGGCGTTAAAGTATAAATATCAGATATGTAACCACCTCTGGTGTGCCTTTTGGTGGAGAGGAGACTCCCCGGCGCACCCAGCGCTGTTTGCTTGCTTCTCATTCACCTAATAAATTGTAAACTTTGATTGGAATTCTGTTTGGGACCAACTCATTTATCACAATATCAAGACTTGTTAATTTTCCATTGATGCTGTGAAAAAGGAACTTTCCCTATAATCGGCAAGGCACACAGCTGTGTCAATGGTAAGTTCTGTGGCTGAGCGCTAGATTGAGGTGTAGAGGGGAAACCCGAGAAAGAGCTGAGAGCCCAGCCAGGAGTCATCAGCTCTTGTGAGAGAGGCTGATGTGGCTTGGGCACTGCCCGGAGCAACCGCGGGAGATTTAAATGGCCCTAGGGAGTGTGAGCGACCAGGGTGGGCAGAGATAGAGAGGGTGCTGCAGTTCGGGCAGTAGTTTGTGCAGAAAGGCGCATGAGAAGGGCTGTGCACCCCACTTGTAGGCCCACAGCTCAGGGAAGTGTTCTAGGTCTCTGCCATAATGGTGGGCACTCACCTCAGAGTTAAAACCAGTGTTTCTACAGAGGAAGCCCCTGAGATGTCTGATGCTTCCACCCAGATGAAACTGGTAAGGAAGGAGACTTCAGTACAGACAGTAGGTTGCAACGAGTGCCCAGATCCTTCTCCTGGAGAAAAGATAAGTACCTGCAAAAGATGCGCACAGGTTGATGATCTGTTGCATCAGGTGGCCAAGTTGCAGGAAACAGTTAAAAGGCTGCGCAGTATTAGAGGGGCCGAGACAGAGATAGGTAAGTGGTTTCAGAACCATGCTCCTGCAGCAGACACCACAGAGAATGAGACACCTTGGACTCTGGTGACACACAAAGCAGGACTCTGCTTCAGTCCCCACCCTCCAGCATTACAACCGAAACCAGATATGAAGCTTTAACAGCTGTAGACACCCATGAGCAAGATTTGCAAGGAGAAACTGTGCCAGCAGCACACAGTGGATACCGCAAAACGACTAATGCTCGTAGTGGGGGCTCTCTGTTAAGGGACACTGAGGTGCCCATCTGACAGCCTGACAGGGAGTCATGAGAGGTATGCTGCCTTCTGGGAGCTAAGGAGAACCTTGAATGTACAGAGGTCAAGTATGGCAATTGTGGAAGCCCTATCGAATGCCTCTGGGTCAAGATCAGAAGGGTCGTCTCCGAGGGGATCTTACAGTAGGCATCTGCTACCGATCTCCAAACCAAGACGATAAGGCAAACAAAGTAATATTTGGGTCACTTAAGCAAGCTTCAGGTCAACAGAACTTGGTTCTTATGGGTGACTTCAACTACCCAGACATTTGTTGGAAGAACAATACAGCAGCTCACGTCATCCATCAAGTTCCTGGAATGCGTAGAGGACTGCTTCCTCATACAAATGTAGATATGCCAACCAGGAATGAGGCACTGCTGGGCTCACTACTCACAAACTAAGAACACCTGCTTTGTTATATCTTGGTTAGTGGCTGCAGTGATCACAATATTGTGGAGATAGGGATGAGCACACTGAAGGTTAGTACTAAGACAAAGGTTTTAGATTTCAGAAGAGCAAACTTCAGCTCGCTCAGAGCTCAGTTGGGAGGGATTCCGTTGGGAAGCTTCCAGGATAAAGGAGCTAGCGAGTGCTGGGAGTTTTTCAAGAACGCTCTCCTGGAAGCACAAAACCAGTTCATCCCCTTTAAAGGTAAGGGAAGTAGGCGGAGAAAGAGATCCCCTTGGCTTAATGCGAGTTTCTGAGTCTGCTCAAAACTGAAAGAGAAGCTTACCAGAGATGGAAAAGCAGACGAATACCCATTGAGAACTACAAGGGCATTGCCGAGGCATGCAGAGATGCAGTTAGAAAAGCAAAGCTCAGCTCAATTGAAATTGGCCAGAGATGTCAAAATTACAAGAAAGTATTCTTCAGGTACGTAAACAACAAGCAGAACAGAAGGAAGATATGGCCCACTGTTAAACAGGAGAGGTGAATTAGTCACCAAAACGCTGAAAAGGCAGAGGTTCTCAACACTTTCTTCTCCTCCGTCTTTACCAGCACTGTTGGGCCCCCGGCCTTGGGAATAAAACCCAGGTCGATGCAAACACAGACCCACCGTCAGTGAAGGAAGAGTTGGTATGTGAACTATTACAGGAGCTTGACCCCTACAAATTGATGGGCCCTGGTGTTATCCACCTGAGGGTGTTAAGAGAGCTGGCTGATGTCGTTGCGAGGCCGCTCTCCATAATCTTTGAGAAGTCGTGGAGATCAGGGGACATCCCAGAAGACTGGAAGAAGGCTAATGTCACCCCCATCTACAAGAAGGGCTTAAAGGAGGATCCAGGAAATTATAGACCCATCAGTCTTACTTCAGTCCCTGGGAAAGTTATGGAACGGATCCTCCTGGGGGCTATCACAAGTCAAATGAAACACGTGATGGGAAAAGCCAGCACGGATTCACCAAGGGCAAATAGTGCTTGACAAACCTGATCGCCTTCTACGACAAAGTAACCTCATCGGTTGATGTGGGGCAAGAGGTGGACACTGTCTACCTGGATTTCACCAAGGCTTTCGATACGGTTTCCCACAGACTCCTCCTAGAGAAACTGATGCGCTACGATCTAGACAAGTGGTCTGTGCGGTGAGTGGGGAACTGGCTGACAGGCCACACCCAGAGGGTGGTGGTCGATAGCTCCTTTTCAAACAGGCAACCTGTCTCAAGTGGGGTCCCCCAGGGATCGATATTGGGCCCAACGCTGTTTGATATCTTCATCAGTGATCTGGATGATGGGATCAAATGTACCCTGATGAAGTCTGCTGACGATACCAAACTGAGTGGGGAAGTTGACACTTCAGAAGGGAGGGCCACCCTGCAGGAAGACCGGATAGGCTGGAAGAGTGGGCTAACAAGAGCCTTATGAAGTTCAACAAGGACAAGTGTAAGGTCTTGCACCTGGGAAAACATGATCCCACAGGCTGGGATCGACCTGGCTGGGGAGCAGCACGGTGGAAAGGGACATGGGGGTCCTGGTGCACAACAAGCTCAATAGGAGCAAACAGTGTGCTGCTGCAGCAAAGCAAGCCAGCAGCATGCTGGGTTGCATCAACCAGGGCATCACCAGCAGAGATAAAGAAGTCATCATCCCACTCTATTCAGCGCTTGTCAGGCTACACCTGGAATACTGTGTTCAGTTTTGGTCTCCGCTATGCAAAAAAGATGTGGACAGGCTGGAGAGGGTCCAGAGAAGGGCCACAAAGATGATCAAAGGACTCAGAAGCCTGCTATATGAGGAAAGGCTGAGAGAACTGAGTTTGTTCAGCCTTGAGAAAAGAAGGCTTAGGGGAGACCTTATCACCATGTTCCAGAATTTAAAACGGGTGGCTACAAAGAAGATGGAGACTCCCTTTTTGTAAGGAGTCACATGCAAAAGATGAGGGATAATGGGTAGGAGTTACTCCTGGGAAGATTCGAATTGGACACATGAGGAAAATTTTTCACAATGAGAACAATCAGCCTGTCGTGCTTTAACCCGGCTGGCAACTAAACACCATGCAGTCGCTCGCTCACCCACCCCCAGGGGAATGGGGAAGAGAATTAAAGGGGAAAAAGGGAAGGTGACTTGTGAGTTGAGATAAGAACAATTTAATAGTAAAAAATAATAATAACATATGATAATATATATAATGATAATAATATATACAAACAAGTGATGCACAGTGTAATTGCTCACCACCTGGTGACCAACGCCTGTCCCATCCCGGTAAACGATCCCGAAACAGATAAGTCCCGACACCGCAATCCTGGACGACTGAGAGGCCCAAAAAGAGAGAGCACGAGAGAGAGAGAGAGAACTCTGGGAGTCCAAGAAGAGATCAAGAGAGCCCCCAAACTTCCCAGTCAACCCTCATCTATATACCAGGCATGATGTTGCATGATATGGAATACTCCATTATCCAATTTGGCCCTCAATCCTAAGCCTATGTTCAAATCATAAGGGGAGTTGTGGGCCCTTTGTCCCAGCTACGCTCTTCCCCTATCATAGAATCATAGAATCATAGAATGGTTAGGGTTGGAAGGGACCTCAAAGATCATCTAGTTACAACCCCCCTGCCATGGGCAGAGAAATCCTCCAACACCAGGTTGCCCAAAGCCTCATCCAACCTGGCCTTGAACACTGCCAGGGATGGGGCATCCACAACTTCTCTGGGCAACCTGTTCCAGTACCTCACCACCCTCAATGTAAAGAATTTCTTTCTTATATCTAACCTAAATCTGCCCTCTTTCAGTTTAAATCCATTGCCCCTTGTCCTATCACTACACACCCTTGTAAAAAGTCCCTCTCCAGCTTTCCTGTAGGCCCCCTTTAGGTACTGGAAAGCTGCTATAAGATCACCCCGGAGTCTTCTCTTCTCCAGGCTGAACAGCCCCAACTCTCTCAGCCTGTCTTCATAGCAGAGGTGCTCCAGCCCTCTGATCATCTTCGTGATGATTCTGTTGTGCTCCTGCACACTGGCAAGAACACAGCAGCTAAAAAGTCCTTGAGGCCTCAGTGCCAACTATAAACATCAGTGTGCTATCAACGTTCTTCTCATAGCGAATCCCAGACTAAAACCAAACACAGAGCTCTTCTAGCTGCTAAAAAGAAGAGAACTAACTCTGTCCCAGTGAAAACCAGGACACACATTTAACATATTTTGCACAGGGTTGAGATAGAACAGAATAGAATATTATATTTTCAGTTGGAAGTGACCTACAATGATCATCTAGTCCAACTGCCTGACCAATTCAGCGCTAATCAAAAGTTAAAGCATGTTATTAAGGGCATTGTCCAAATGCCTCAAACACTGACAGGCACGGGGCATCGACCACCTCTCTAGGAAGCCTGTTCCACTGTTTGACCATCCTCTCGGTAAAGAAATGCTTCCTAATGTCACGTCTAAACCTCTCCTGATGCATCTTTGAACCATTCCCATGCGTCCTGTCACTGGATCCCAGGGAGAAGAGCTCAGCACCTCCCTCTCTGCTTCCCCTCCTCAGGAAGCTGTAGAGAGCAATGAGGTCACCTCTCAGCTCCTTTTCTCCAAACTAGACAATCCCAGAGTTCTTAGTCGCTCCTCACAAGACATGCCTGCCAGTCCTGTCACCAGCTTTGTTGCCTTCCTCTGGACACATTCAAGGACCTTTACATCCTTTGTAAATGGTGAGGCCCAGAACTGCACACAGTACTCAAGGTGAGGCTGCACCAAACTCTGAATACAGCGGAATCATCATCTTTTGACCGGCTGGTCACGCTGTGTTTGATGCACCCCAGGATGTGGTTTGCCCTCTTGGCTGCCAGGGCACACTGCTGACTCCTATTGAGCCTGCCATGAACATAACAAAAAGAGATAATAAAGAGAGATCTATTCTTCTCTGAAGGTTTAAGCTTTCCTTTCAGCTTATATACTTGCACCTTGCAATGGAGCACATAATGATTCAAATCCTTGAACAGTGATATCTGTTATTTCTAGACTGGGAATAGCCTGAATGTAGCATTTTCCAAAATTGTTTGAAATTGAAACATATTTTCACCTGTTAGCATATATTTGTCTTGTGAGATCAAACATTGACATGACTGTTACTTTTAAAGTTAAAGAAGCGAGATTTAGATTTCTCATAGAAATCATATTTGGATTAAGAATATATCATAAGTATTATTCTGAGGGGGAATAAAACAAGTGGGATTAAATCACTGGAAACATTAGTAATTTTTAAGGAAACAAAACCTCAGTTTTCATTCTGTTATTTTCCTACATTATGTGTCTTTTCTATTATGAGTACTATGAGAAAGTTATCTGCATTGCTGATTAGCTTTCCGAAAAGACACGTGAGAAAAGACCTTGGGCAATATTTAAGACTGGAGATAGTTAAAAATACTTCTCACTATTTCTATACTTTTCATGTGCTTTTGGACAATGAAAATGTATTTTATCTCATTCTACTTATGGTCAGTATTTCTGTTATGTACTAAAGCAGGGCTACAAAATCCAAGATACCAACACTGCAAGGGACTTGAGAAATGCAAACACATTTTATCTGTAGCTTAAATAAAATACAATTTACCATCAGCAATATGGGCCTGATTGTCACCATGAGTTTAGCCAGAAGAAAAGACCCTCTGGGGCATGAAATATCTTTTTGTAGAGAAGAGAGTACTGGTCAGCTATCTCTAGGATACCACATGACACTATTTGAGGTCTAGCATAGTTCTAGATGGGTTCAGGGGTGTGTGAGGACACATTGCTCCTGGTCCCAACCAGACCCCAGGGACAATCTGTGAAGGAGACAACAGAGCCTCCAGCTGGAGTGTGCATTTTCCATGCAGTCAATGCCTCACATGGGCAGCTGTCAGCAGAAGATCAAGGATGACCACTCTACTCATGCCACTGCCACTTGTGAGTCTGAGGAGGAGCAGAAAGGACCTTACAGTTAGTAAGACAAAACAAGGCCTCCAAAGCCTGGATCTTTCACTACCTCTGAAAGGATTTTTAAGTTACAAGGAAATAACATTTTAGTACATCAGAGTGCAAGTACTTTGTAAAGGAATAGAAATCTGATCTTCCATCCTGTTTGAAGACATGTAAAAACAAAAGCCTCCCAAAATTAGGGACTGTGCAAACATTTTTGAATTGGAAGTTCTGAATATATTACGATGCAAAAGTTTCCCTTTCCATTAATACAGTTTTAATCACCTATTCAAAGTAACATTCATTTAAGTGTTCTCTTGAAACAAGGCTTGAGTTTCTTGTAGTGTTGAGTTCACTGTGTATCATATTATTGCATGATTCTTCTAAAAAATCCTGGCTACCTTTTATAAATTACATCAAATAGTTTTAGTAAGACTTGCATGTAGACCTATCATGAGCTGCCATCTCTACTTTCTGTGTTGAGTAGAGAATGAGTGTAAGATGAGTCTGAATCCATGGCAATATATACAAAGTCATCTAATCTGGCAAAGGAAGTTCACAGAACCAGATATAAACAGAATGCAATTTTCTGACAAAAAATTGTTTTCTTTCATTTCCTGAGTACTTTCTACTCAGAAGACATCTGACAGTATAAGATCCTTTGTAGTATACCTGTCACAGGAATGACCCGGCAGTATGGATACAATAAGACATTTTCAGCATTTTTTTCATAAGCTGCTGGTTTTCACTGATTTATAATTTGACTATTGTAATTTGCTTCCCTTAGAAAAAAGCCTGTGAAGAAAAAAGTCTATTGTACTATTTTTAAATGAGTAACGAAAGTTCACAAAAACATTGGGTTGTAGTTACATTTCTAGCACCCAAATTGGTTTTGTTTCTTCTACAAATAAAGAGAAAAAAACAACTGTAATTTAAAATTATCTCAGCTTAAAAATTTCCTGTGAATCATCTAGTTCTGGCCTTTATAAAAATCTAGTGGTCTTTTCTTTTATGAAAATTATATTTCCTATGCTGACAGGCTCAGAGTCCACAAAGGAAGTGGAGCGACGTTAAGAAACATATGAGAGAGTCCAAGGAAGTGTTGAACAAGGGTAACACAGAGTGCACTGCAGACTGGAGATCCTTCTCCATGGAAGAGGAACTGGGTTGGCAGCTACCAGAAGGATCCAACAGTCTGGGAGTATCAAGGGTTTCCAAGAGGACAAGCACACCCTAGGCCCCCGGGTCCCAGACTCCTGCATCCAGAACAAGGGCACACCTGGTTGCTCTGTGGGGGGAATCAACTCCCCTGTATGCCTTCATTTCTATTAGCATGCACTATGCTGTGGTCCATAACTACATGGGCCATAGACCAATGTGACATCAGCAGAGTTATTTGTAGATATAAGGGCTCGTAGCAGCACTCATTAGTCATATTCGATAATATATGGAATATACTGAGTTCCTCTGATATTAATGACATTTTTTTTGCCTTCTTTCTACAGAAATTCAGAATGGAAATATGTTTATGTCGTGGGTTAGGTTGAAACCCCCCCCACACACACACAGCCGGTCACTCCCCTCCCCCCCAGGAATGAGGGAGAGAATTAAAGGAGAAACGGGAAACCCGTGGGTTGAGATAAGAACAATTTAATACAGATGATTTAATACAGTGTAGGTGCTCACCACCCCCTCGTACGCGAAGCCTGTCTCGTCCCGAAGCTGCAATCCCGGACGAACGCGAGGCCCCGAAATAGAGAGGGGCAGAGAGAGAGAGAGAAAAAGGAAAGAAAAACAACAGAGCAACAGCGCAGCAAGCGCAAAAGAGCCAAAGCACAAAAGCCAAAGCGCAAAAGCCCTTCTTCCCGGCTGACCCTCACTTTTATACTGGGCATGACGCTGCATGATATGGAATGCTAATTGGCCAGTTTGGCCCTCAATCTTAAGTTCCGTCACAAATAACAAGGGGAATCGTGGCCCCCTTGTCCCACCTATGCTCCCCCCTTATCCTGCCGTGTTTCTGCACTCCGGCACACTGAAAAGTCCTTGGAGTTTCACTTCCAACCACAAACATCAGCTTGCTATCACATTCTTCTCAGAGTGAGCCTCTGAGTAAAACCAAAACATGGAGCTCTTCTGGCTGTTAAAAACTCTGTCCCAGCTAAAACTAGGACAGTTTAAATGAGGCACAAAGGGAAGGCTTGGCTTTCCATCTCTTATGTTTCATTAAAGGGGAAGGGAAAGAAAAATGAATACTAAAATCATTTTTCAAAGCATCTTGTGTCCCACTTGGGAACTTATTACCTATTTCTGCATTTTACTACTTATTAACAAATGCACATTTCTTTTTAATTAAACTGACCATTTAAAGTTCTGAAGTATGTGACCATGTCAAGATTTGCTGCAATTTCTCCCTAATTATCAGGTTAGTAGAATAGAAGGGAACAGGAAGGAGCAAGGAATGCAATAACAAAAAAAAACAACCCAACTATAAAGAAACAAACACAATACTGAATTATCTCCACTCTCAAATATTATTACACTGACGACTGGTCTGTACAGGTTGTCTGACTATTGAAGAGCCACTCACCTAGTAAAATTGTAAAGGTGTAAGCTTTATAAGAATCCTCATTTAGTACTGATTAACCTGAAGACGATGTTTGAAGAGTACATGTAACATGGAGTATGTACTGCATTTTTTTTTTTCATGAGAACATAAAAGTAATTTCCAAGTCTGAAATTCAGCATAGGCTATTAATAAGCATTGTCTCCAGGGAAAAATCTGTATTACTTTGGAAATAGCAAATTTCCCTTGGGCTGATATAGGGAAACAACAGGCTTTTTAAAGGTCTAGATTCAAGAGATTTTTTTGGTTTTGTTTTTTCAAATAACAGTAAAATGAAGATAATATTAGTTACATTGCAGCTTGATATAACCAACAAAACATTTTCCCTAGTAAGGAACAAAGCCTGCTCAGTGAGTCTCTGAGTAATATTCAGGAAAAGTAAGTTACCTTTAGTCTCTCTCATCACCTGCTTCTCCTTTTCTTCTCAGTCAGCATCAGCCCAATTCTCTTCTAGGGCTGGCTACAGGGTGGATGGACATGTCAAGTCTAGCGCTTTGGAGTGGTCTTGTTTTAAAAACTATCTCAAAACACAGCTGGCACAAGAAACGAATCCAAGTCTTTTCTATAACATCCAGAGTGATTCTGGAGCTCTTTTCTCGCAGCCTTACCTAGATGATGTTCAATCATCAAATGCAGAAAAGTACTGGGCAAACTTGGCTCCTGTTTTTAATGCCTGGGTCAACTGTGGCTTCTGTGATCCGTACTTATCACTGAGAGAGCAAGAAAGCAGCTGGCAGCTGTGAAAACTGAAGGGTCTCTGGACAATCACGTCTTAGGATTCTCATTAAATGCGTCAGCCTGTCAGGAGATACAGAGCTATGTGACCAGGTACCACAAGAGGTCTGAGCAAACCACAGCTCAATCCCAGGAGGAGGAGATTTGGGGCATTTTGCTGGAAAGAGCACATTGAAGGGCAGAAAAGGAAGCAGAAACTCCCTCTCCCTCTCTCCAGAGCTTCTGCTAGCAGCAGCCACAAAAAATATTTTTCTTGATGGTGTTTTAATATGAAAATATTGGAAAACTGGACATAAGCAAATCAAAATGAATAGAAATACATTCTTTCGGGCCATGGATTAGTGAACAATGCAGTCACAGTAAATTTCTGCCATTTTATTCTTTTATAGCTGTTGCAGCCCAAAGTGTTAACAGTAAGGAATGTGTATCAGCGAATATAAAAAGAACACTGTCCTTGAGATAAGAAGGTAGGTTGAAGCTGTGAAAAACACACTGTCCCTGGGAAAAAACAAGAAGGATGAAACTATGAAAAACAAGATTCTGAGCAAAACATACTAACTGCAAAAATATTAAAATATTGTAACAACGTAGAAATCTCTATCCAATCACAGTGTGTATCATACTCGTGCTTGTCGCGTGAACAGTAGTGCTAGACCAATTAGCTTGCTAAGTACAGCGCATGAAAGCGTGCACAGAACCGAGCTATGCTATAAAAAGAGCAGTATCACAGAATAAAGCTGAAGCCTTTTTACTCATCATATTGATGCGTCTTGCTTCCCCGTCTTCGGCCGCAACATCTGGTGACCCCGACGTGATCAAGAGGGTTTTCAACGACCACAACGCGGACGAGAGAGAGGACGGCCATCCCGGCGCCCGAGAGAGGCGGATAGCCCGAGAGAGGCGGATAGCCCGAGAGGCGGATCGTCCGAGAGAGGCGGAATCGTAGCGCTACGGACTGACCGGTGAGTCAGGCAGACCGAGGTCTGGTTCGGGATGGGAATGCTGCAATGACAGCCTGGGAACGAGATGATGGAACGGGACGTTGCATTGTCGTTGTTGAAAAGCTTCTTAGAGGAGCGTGGACTAAAACTTGGAAAAAGATATTGGCCCCTGATTGCAGGGGGGTATGCAAAGAAGTAAGCGACTGAAAAACAAAAAAAAAAACAACAAAACAAAAAAAAAAACAAAAACAAAAAAAAAACAAAAAAACCACAAAAAGCAACAACTGCCTCAACAGGAGGAGGTAAGCGACTGGGACAAAGTGCTAGAGAAACCAGCACTACTAACAGTTCTAACTTGATAAAACTCCCGGTACTCCTGGTTTGGGTATCAGCCCATGTACCGGAGCAAGCTCTTCAAATATATACCTGACAAGGACTTGGGACACTATAGACGTTAAACTTTGGCGTGCAGCCACCTGTGGGGATGCTGCCGGCCTGGAAAAGTCATCATCGAATCTTTTGATCCAGGGCCCCGAACGAAAGACAGACTTATTTCTTTCCCCCTCTTCCAACGAAGTCGGTACACCGGCACCCCCGCGCCGCGCCGCCCACCGCGCCCGGCGGCGCCCCGGGAACGCCGCTGCTGCTGCCGGCCGGGGCCGCGGGCGGCGTTTGCCTCGGCGCTGCCGCTCGTGTGCGGGAACGAACCGCGGCTGGAAAGGACGGAGACGCGCGGCGGGCCCCGCTGCGCCGGTTCGTTCGCGGCTGATGGTCCCCTCGGCGGGAGGGGGCGGCGGCGGTTACGGAGCGCGAGCGGCCGGAGCTGCGGCAACAACAACAAGAGCAACAACAACAAGGGGGGGGGGCGGCACAGGGCTGCTGGGTCGTCATCGCCACCCCGCCCGGCTGAGGCGAGGGAGGGCTGACCCCCCCCCCCCCCCCCCCCCGCCCGGCCGCTGCCTGTGGACCCAGGTTGTACCAAGAGAGAGCACATCGTAACTTGGATCGTCTCGATCGGCATCGCGGGAAATAACTAATCCTCTTTTGTTCCAGCAATTTCAACAGTTAATATCAGTGTTGCAAAACCGTAAACATGCACATTCCATTGTACATCTGCGAGCGCACACCACGCTTCCAGGGCCTATAGCAGAAGGGAACAGGCGAGCTGAGCCTCTCACGAGTGCAGCTCTGGTACCAAACTCGTTAATACAGGCAAAATCTTGCAGGACTTCTACCATCAGGATACTGACGCTATTAAGTGACAATTTGGTTTAACACGACAATCAAGCCCGCTCAATCGTACAATTGTGTACTAGCTGTTAAAATATGATCATGCCACCAGTGAATGGTGTTGAATCTTCGTGGTTTACGCTCGCAGGAACTTTGGCATACACTTCTTATCAGACATATGTATTTTTGTCATCATAAAGTATTGAGCATGTTGCTGGTATTTCTTACAATCCTACTGGGCAACCAATCATAGAATACGCACATGGTACTTTGGAGAATATGCTTTTGAAACAAGAAGAGGAATGATGGGGAAATCTCCCAATGAAACAATAGCTAAAGTGTTATAGGTGTTAAATCTCTTAAATCGAGAGCTAAATATTTTGGGATGAATAAAATGTCACTCATGTCAAAATTAGGCACAGGCAGGGTTACAGCAAGTAGCTTTCCAACAGCTGACTGAATTGGCTACGAGAGCATTAAGACGTGTCCCTGATTTTTGGGACAGGGGAGGCTTCCTTTGCTTCCATTCGGCAGGGAGCACAGGAACCTTATGAGCATTTCTTTGATCAGCTACAAATGGCAGTTCAGAGATAAACAGAAAATCCGGCTACTGCAGATGTGTTGGTATTCCAGTTAGCCATTCAAAATGCTAACACAGACTGTCAATAAGCTCTTGATCTTATCAGAAATCGGGCAAAAACGATTGCAGATTTAGTAAAGGCGTGTCACAATGTGGCTCGAAACACTATAAAGCAAAATTTTGGGAACCAGCTAAAATCATTGCAGCTTCAATATTTGCACCAGGAGTTGGAGTGGCACAGGTGTTAACTACACTGAATAAGTTGGGTTGTTAGCTTGCAAAACAAATTAATGCTACAGCTTCTGCTTTATCAATGCTCTTAATTGACAGGATGGTTAAAATCTTTAATAAAGCAGACATTATATTGCTAGTAGTTCTTTATGCATAGCAATAATCACCCCCTGCCTATTGTCACGCTCCCAGCAGACGGTACAGAGTACGGTTAATCAAGTAATGGTCACAGAAAAACAAAAAAGGGGGGAGTTGTTGTGGCATCATACACACAGCTACAGTTGAGGTTTGACCTTGATGATTTAAGCCTGTGCTCTTTTCTGAAGTTGGGAAACACCGATAAAGAGGATGAGAAAGAAAAGGGAGTGTGAACAGCTGGTGCAGGGAGTGTGAGAAGTTGACATGAGGAGTTTGGGAAGTTGATATAGAGTGTGTGAGAAATGATGTTTAGTTTAGCAAGTAAAAAATAGCTCCTTTTTAGGCATAGCCAATAGTAAAATTAAAATAGGTGCGTGCACTATTGTTTGTAATCAATCACAGTTGGGTGAGGGCCGCATGGACACATCGTGGCCAGAGTAATAATCTATAAAAGCTGCGTGTATAACAACAATAAGGTCACTCTGCTATCACAAAAGAATTTTGGACACAGACAATCACAGCTGCACAGCCTCCTTTAACAGTAATCATTAATGGGAAGGCTTTTCTGGCCTAGTTGACACAGGGGCTGATGTATCTATAATGAAAAATCCTGACTGGCCGCCCTCTCGGCCTCTGATACAGCCCTGGCAGCTGTGATCGGAGTAGGTGGAACACAGATCCCACAGCAGAGTGCACAGACCTTGTTAGTAGTAGGCCCAGGTAACAAACAAGCTGTTTTGAAACCATATGTTTTTGATGTCCCATGTACATTATGAGGTCGGGATTTGTTGAATCAGTGGAATGTGAGGCTAACCTCAAATTTTTAGCACAGTCACTGATGTCCAGCCCTGACTCAAGCTGGCAAGCCGGTCTGAGTTGATCAGTGGCCACTAAAAGGTGAGCGACTGGACTGAACTCAAAAATTAGTCAATGAACAGCTCAAATTAGGACATATAATTCCCTCCAATATTTGTTATCCCAAAGAAATCAGGAAAATGGAGATTTATGTTAAAGATTTAAGAGCTATTAATACAATCATTTCACCAATGGGTGCATTACAACCGGGTGTACCAAATCCTACTATGATTCCAGAATGTTAGCATTTGATGGCGATTGATTTAAAGATTGGGTTATTTCACCTTTTTACTTTTTTATTTATTTGCACCCTAACGATTGTCCTAGATTTGCCTTTTCAGTTCCAGTGCTTAACAATGAACGACCCACGCAACAATATCATTGGATTGTACTGCCTCAAGGAATGATGAATAGTCCTACAGTTTGTCAATTGGTAGTAGATGATGCTCTCTGTCAGGTCAGACAGTAATCAAGCTTAGCAAATTGTACGTGCCTACCCTGACCGTCAATGTATTGTGCCTTCAAATACTCCAGCAGGAGTAAATCCAACAGGTTTATGTGCCAATGAATTATGGCAAACTGATATTACTTATATTCAATTGTCTAATCGATCTAAATATGTGCATGTAACTGTTGATATGTTTCTGCCCTTGTTGTTGCTACTGCTCACACTGAAGAAAACCATGGGAGTACCAAAGAAAATTGGGACAAACAGTGATCCAGTATGGTGCCTTTTTACAGGATTGGAGAGTGACTCACACTACCAGCATCCCTCATTCACCTATGGGACAAGCTGTTATTGAACAAACTCATTTAACGTTAAAACAAATGTTTGATAAACAAAAAGGAGCAATCTTCCGTATATTTCCCCGCAAGAATCCTTGGACAAAGCCACATATGTTTTAAATTTTCTTAATTTGTCTGCTTCTAGGCAACATACTATGGCTGTGGATCACAATTTTAAACCCAGTGCCATTTTTGCAGAAAAATCAACAGCATGTTATAAGAAGCTGGACTCAACTCATGGGATGGCCCTGCGCCTCTGCTTACATGGGGAAGAGGGTATGTTTGTGTTCTTCCCACAGGTCCATACTGGTTACCAGCAAGAAACGTAAAGCCAACCAGGACTTTTGAAACTACAAATAGAGAAGGGGAGATCCAAGAATTAGCAGAGCAAGCAGAGATCACAGAAACACCGAATGAAGAGAATGGTTCAAATGGACAGACTTGTAATAGAAGATTTCATGTTAATATATCAACTGTTCTTATGTTTCTCATTGTTAGGTATATTATGTGTGTGAAAGTTGCTTGTATATATGCTTTGTGTCTTTTCTCCGATCGGAAAGTGTATGGATTCCACCCGTAGCTACTGGAAGGAAAAGAATTAACTGGTACCAAATTAATGACAAAGATTACTAACTGGACTTAGTTGTAAGCACGTAACTTTGAAAAGAGAAGCTAGGAGGATTGTTATTGAACAACATGTTGCGATTCGCAAAAACCGCTGTTAGCCGGCAGAGCACATACTGGGCAGCCTTGTTGCACGCACTGGCCACGCGTGCGGCAACGCCGTGTCAGTACCTTTGTCGTAGACTCTGCTAAGGGTGAAAAGAGATGGCTCAGAGCGGAGCTGAGGGAGGCTGCAGAGCACACTGTTGTAGATAAACAGGGGACGCCCTGAAGGTGCCGTGCCTGCCTCCTTCTCCACAACGACCCTGCCGATTGACACCCTCCTGCTCAGCGAAATCTTGGGTATAGTGGAAATAGTAAGGCCCTCGAAAGGGAAGTAGTATACTAGAAACCTGCTTTTGCAAGGCTGTACCAAAACAATATGCTAGTAACTGAAATTGCCAGTCTCCTACACAGAGTTTTATTCGTGCAAGAAAAAAAAAAGGGGCAACGCTGTCACTGATCGATCACACAAATTTTTTCAACCAATCTGCTCGACCTCTTCAGAAAGAGTTTGCACTGTCTCGAGCACAAGCCCGTGCCATCGTCGCTGCAAGGCACCAACCCTCGAGGATTGGCAACCAGAGGAGTGTGGCAAACTGATGTACTGAGTTTCCCACCTTTGGTCCACTGCGCCATATCCACGTCACCGTGGACACTTGCAGCAGAGCTGTATGGGCGACACCAGCGCCTTCTACCGCCTTCCGATGTGTGAAACAACATTGGCTTTCAGGCATTTGCTGCCCTTGGCTTACCACAAGTCATCAAAACAGACAATGCTCCTGCATACAGCAGGAACACATGTGCTGCATTTTAGCAGATTGGGGAATTGAACATAGAAAAGGTGTTCCGTACAACAGTACGGGTCAGGCTATTGTTGAACGTGCCATCAAGATGTAAAGCGACTCGCTGCCATTTTGAAAAAAGAGGGGAGATGTCCCCCCCAACGCGCGAACTGAAAGGCGAAGGCGGAGGCAATCCAGGAGTTCCCAAGACTCGGACCTCTCTGCAGAAGAATAGAAGAAGTGCTAAATCTTCCAAAGAACATATTAGACGACTCTGATCCAGATGAGATAGATTTGCCTTTATCCGTAGTCTGATACGCACGCGCAAAGCTGCAAAATTATACCCGCTAACGCACTGTAGGTGTAGATGTAGAATTTACAGGTTATAACTATAGAGTGTGGAGGTTGTAGTCGCATATGTCATGAATCGCAACGTGACGCAGTGCAAGGCTGTACAGATTGTAGACGCGCTTTAGATATTAACCCATACCAGGCGCTCGCTGCTTGGCTTAGAATAGAGAACGCTTCACGACAAAGGTTAACTGCGTTGTTTGAAAGTGCAGAAGAAGCTATATTAGCACACGCAGCTTTAGGTTACAAAAAACTACTGACTGTTGTAGAAGTAGCACAAAAGACACAAGTGATGGGTACCAGATATCAGAAGCAGTGTAGACATCATGATAAGGATGGAGGAGTTTATTGGTAAGACAATACTATAGTAACAGAATCTTAGTTTGGTGCCAAATGACCTACGGAATCAACTCCATCAGCCCGAGAGACAACATATGGGTAACCATTGCTAACAAAACAAACCAGTCATCAATTTGCCTAGCCCTGGGTGGTATTGGAAACCCATTCCGTACCTGTCTCATAGGAGTACCAACATGGAAAGTGGCAGCCTTTAGAGGGCTAGTAAACACCACTAACCTAACATATAGCAACTTCAATACCACAACGATCTATAGAGCGACCCCCTCAACAGTATGACGGAGCAGTACAATGCCGGCTTATTCATGCACTTAATGCTTCCCTCCAGTCTGATCCAGAAGAACTAGACCTGCTTGGTAGTATGCATGCAAACACTACCGCTGGGAAAATAGGAGGATGGTTTTCATTTTTGCCAGTTAGACCCAAACAGCTTGAATAAAACAGGAAACTATGGGCACCTTAGATTCTAATCTTGACAGCGCATCGGTAATTCGCTTTCTATACTCGAGCTGCAATGGCAGCAACATTACTGAACCTCGAAGGTTGCCCGAAGGAATTTTCTTAATTTGTGGAGACAGGGCATGGAATGGCATTCCAAAACAACCAGAAGGAGTCCTTGTTATTTAGGCCAACTAGCCTTATTCCATCCCAATATATCCCTATTAAGAAAATGGAGTGAAAATCACACCAGGAGAAAAAGAAGCCTACATGATCTAGACTGTAGCAGTGTAGGCAATCCCACATTTTGGAGTGAATTTGGACGAGTAGCTGCCTCCACGCTTTTCCCAGGGTTAGCAGCAGCAAAAGCGCTCACCTTAGCAAAACAACTAGGTTGCTGGGCTCGTGACGAGATAAACTTAACATCCAGCATTCTAGATGAATTAACGAAAGATGTAGAAAGTGTCAATCATGCAGTATTGCAAAACAGAGCAGCGATTGACTATTTGCTTTTAGCCCATGGGCATGGTTATGAAGAGATCGAAGGAATGTGTTGTATGAATTTAACAGGTCCAGGAGAGTCAGTGCATAGAAAACTTAAACACTAAAGGACAAACTACATGCCTTGAAAGAGGTAGATGGCATCGATGGATGGTTGACTTCCTGGGGAATAGATGGTTGGGTGAGAGATCTCATCAAAACGTGCTTGGGGCCTCTTTTGTTGTTAGGCTTTCTCTTGCTTTTGTGGACCATGCTTAATGCAATGTATGACCCAACGCTTGTCAGCTATAGCGCACGCCGTTTTTGAAAAAAGAGGGGGAGATGTTGCAGCCCAAGTGTTAACAGTAAGGAATGTGTATCAGCGAATATAAAAAGAACACTGTCCTTGAGATAAGAAGGTAGGTTGAAGCTGTGAAAAACACACTGTCCCTGGGAAAAACAAGAAGGATGAAACTATGAAAAACAAGATTCTGAGCAAAACATACTAACTGCAAAAAATAGTAAAATATTGTAACAAACGTAGAAATCTCTATCCAATCACAGTGTGTATCATACTCGTGCTTGTCGCTGTGAACAGTAGTGCTAGACCAATTAGCTTGCTAAGTACAGCGCATGAAAGCGTGCACAGAACCGAGCTATGCTATAAAAAGAGCAGTATCACAGGAATAAAGCTGAAGCCTTTTTACTCATCATATTGAATGCTCTTGCTTCCCCGTCTTCGGCCGCAACATATAGCCATCAGGGACATCCAGAGATTTCATAGAAAGTGAGTAAAAGTCATCCAGTCTGTCTGTTTACTACTGATCTTCCCCTTGATATATCCTCAGCCCTTATCGTTCCTCCCACTGAGAGCTGTGATCCCTAACACATCACTCCTCCTCTGCCTTAGAGGAGGGTATCTGCAGCCTTTGAGAGGCTGTGTTAGTGCTGATCTATTCATCATCTGTCAGATAATGCTCTCACAGGCAATTCCATTAGCAATATCCATCTTAAAGACAAATTATGTCTTTTACATGCCTGGTTTCCAATCACACAGAAGTAAGCGTTATGCTGGTCTCCCTTTTCTTTGACAACGGAACTCATGACCCAGTGCAAGTTGTGTTTATTACCCATTTTATTTCAATCAGTTGGGTTGACAGAGGTTTGCCTAAAGAATGGCCTGTATCCTTTGGTGACAAGCACCCTGCTTTCGTTGAACTAAGAAAACTAGTAACAAATATTCAGCTTTCCACATAAGGAAAAAAAAAGGTGCTTGTAAAGTATGCATCTAAAATATTGATCTGACTTTGATATCTGAAGCTGTACATTAGAAGATGAATCTTTCAAAATTAGGTGGAGAATATGGGAAAGAACCCTTACAAGCTATTGGAGCTCTGCCCTTAACTTTACATTGTTATTGTTGTTTAACTAAGAAAAGTAATCCAGTGAAAATTAAATCGACAATTTCCATGTGAATGCCTCCATGCATTATTACGATTCACAGTACTAGGTGTCATGATGTTTCATAATAAATTGATCTGAACAACGTAGCAAATACCTACTGCCTTTATAATGGATGCCCTGGTTTGACTGGACAGAGTTAGTTTTTCTTTTAGCAGCCAGAAGAGCTCTGTGTTTCAGTTTTAGTCTGGGATTTGTTATGAGAAGAATGTTGATAGCGCACTGATGTTTATAGTTGGTGCTGAGACCTCAAAGACTTTCAGCTTCTCGTGTTTTGCCAGTGTGCAGGAGCACAACAGGATAGGGGAGAGTGTAGCTGGGACAAAGGGTCCCACAACTCCCCTTATGATTTGAACCTAGGCTTAGGATTGAGGGTCAGATTGGACAACGGAATATTCCATATCATGCAACGTCATGCCCAGTATATAGATGAGGGTTGATTGGGAAGTTGGATCTCTCTTCTGTGGGAATTCCCTCTTCTGTGACACTCTCTGGTCACTCTCAGTTTTCTATTTCTCTCTCTCTCTCTTTTCAGGCCTCCCACTCATCTGGGATTGTGGTGTTGGGCCTTATCTGTTTTGGAATCACTTGCCAGGACAGGATGGGCGTTGGTGATGGAGTGATGAGCAATTATTCTGTGCATCACTTGTTTATAAATATTACTATCATTATATATGATTTATATATATATATAAGCAGATCTTGGCATACAGAGGCTTTTCCTGAGGCAGGGAAATACCAGGGGAGTGGAGAGATCCACCAGCAGCCGACAGCTCTCACAGGAGACGCTGATGGGGGCCTGGGCATTGCCAGAGCAATGGTGGCCACCCCCACGCTTACAAAAAGCAGCCTAGGGAGCGTGAGCAACCAGGAGCACTGCGAAAAGAGCGAGCAACAGAGCGTGGCGTATCAGACAGGCTATGGCGTGACAGTTTGTGTGGCAGTTTGCATGGTAGTTGACGCAGAAGGGCGCGCGGGAGGGCACAGTCACCCTGCCAGCTCAAGAGGTGAGCTCCATTGGTGGCCATCACCATCTCAGAAGGAGCCTAGCTATGATATCTACCCAGAAGAAGCTAAGTCCTCTGTACTTGCCAGAAGGGATGTGGCAACCAAGACAGAACTTCCATGACAACGTGCAGCCATTCAGGTCTCAGGCTGCAGGGAGTGCCAGAGCCATTCACTAGTAAGGGACAGCAGTGGTGAGAACAGCTGTGTGAGGTGTGACCGGTGGATGATCTGCTCAGCATGTGGCAGAGCTGTGAGAGGAAGAAGAAAGGTTCAGGGCATCAGGGAGTCTGAGAGAGAGATAGACTGGTGGAACCATCCTCTGCCCTCCTTGATAAGAAACAGGAAGAGCCACCAGAAAAAAAAAGATCAAGGGGATTCTGTATCCTCCCCCCACCAGGCTGAAGGCAGTAGCTTAAAGGAAAGGAGTGAATGGAGGCAAGTCTGAACTCAGGGTCACAGGCGAACCTCTTTCTTGCCCACCTCACCTTCCCAGGTGCCTCTGTAAATTAGGTATGAGGCTCTGGATGTGGAAAGCCTGTCCATGGATGATGTGGATGATGGTCCATCTACACCATCGGTGTTGCCTAGTGTCAGAAAGGCCTGCCTCCTTGCCATGGTTTGATGTAGGAGGGGGAGGTTCTGGTGGCAGGAGTTGGCCACCAGATTGGACTCCCATACCCCTCGGGGATTGAGCCAATTGGCGCCTCTGCGAATTGCCCTATTTACGTTGGAACAAAGGAACCAGAAAGGTGTGCCTTGGCCCAGGAGCGAGGAGAGGGGAGGGGGGCGCTGCCCCTGCTCCCCGGCTCCCGGCCGGGCGGCTGCCCACGCCGGGCCGGCACCACCCGCTGAGGATGGCCGCAGCAGAGCCGCTTGGGGAACTCGGGGAGAGCCCACTCCTGGGGTGCCCGCTGCGCCAAGTTCACCCAGAGAGGACTGAGATCTGAGAGAAACGGCCACACAGACACCAGGTCAGTAAAGATGGAATGAGACAAGGTGTGCTGGAGCTGAGTTTCCCCTGCAACCGGTGACGAGACGGCAGGCAGCCCCCCTGCAACCAAAGGCAGTCCCGGTGGAGCAGAGACCCACTCGCAGCCCGTGGAGAACCCACATAGGAGAAGAGATGCCTGGGCCTGAGGATGGTACGCATCTAGAGTCCGTGGGACGACCCCCGTCAGTGGGAAGGTGTTTTGTTTAGAGGAGATGCCTGAGCCTGAGGACAGTCGTGAAGCATGGGCACAGGTAGAGACGCCTTTAGAGTCTGTATAGAGATGCATTTAAAGTCTATATGATGACCCATGCTGGAGCGAGTGGCAACAACTCCCTAAGAATCCGAGACTGTGGTAAAGCCCGCACCAGAGCAATCCGATGGGGAAGGATTGCATCCTGCGGGTAGGACTCACACTGGAAAAGTTTGTGGATTTTCCTTGTGACTAGGGGATCCACTGGAGCAAGGGAAAAATGGTGTAAGGAATCCTTCTCCTTTAAGAGAGGAGCGGCAGTAACAACATGGAATGAACTGACCTGCACTCCCCCATTCCCTGTCCCCCTGCGTCGCTGGGGGGAGGAGGTAGAGCCGGGAAGAAAAGGAAAGGGGGGTGGGGAGGTGTTGTTTTTAAGATCTGGCCTTGTTTTCTTTTTATCCTCTTAAGTAACTGGTTTTGCTTGTCTTTATTCTTTTAAGTAACTGTTAATAAATTGTTTTGCTTTAAGAAAGCTGAGTCTGTTTTGCCCGAGACCATGGTTGTGGGTGCTCCCTCTGGTCTTGTCTCGACCCTCAGTCCCTTTATTATATTTTTCTCCTCTCCACTTTACTGGAGTGAGAGAGTGGCTGTGTGAAGTTTAGTTGCCGGATCGGCCTAAAACCACGACACCCCTGTATCACGACCACCTCCACGAGGAAGAAAAGACGGGTTATAGTTGTAGGCGACTCCCTTCTGAGGGGAACAGAAGGACCGATATGCCGGACAGACTCTCTTCTTAGAGAAGTCTGCTGCCTCCCTGGAGCTCGGGTTAAGAACATCACTAGAAAACTTCCTAGCCTGGTACAGCCCTCGGACTACTACCCATTATTGTTCTTCCATGTGAGTGGCAATGAAGCCACAACGCGTAGTCCAAAGGCCATTCAAAAGAGACTTCAGGGCCCTGGGATGGTTGGTGAGGGAACCTGGAGCACAGGTTATTTTTCCCTCTCTCACTCCATTTGCAGGCAGCAACACTGGAAGAAACAGACGCGCCTACTCTATTAATACGTGGCTCCGTATAATATCCTCCGTGGGGGATAATATCAAGCTTGATCAAGACAAGCTGAGAGCTCCTGAAGAGCAGAAGAAAGGAATTCCAGCCTCTTCAGCCAGTAAGTCAGCTTCATCAGGTGCCCAACTTAATGTCTCTATGCTAATGCACACAGAATGGGGAATAAACAAGAGGAGTTAGAAGTGTGTGCAGACCTGCAGGGCTATGACATTATTGGCATCACGGAGATGCGGTAGGATGAATCCTTTGACTGGAGTGTCAGAATAGAAGGGTACAGGCTCTTTAGGAAGGATAGGCAGAGTAGATGAGGAGGAGGTGTTACTCTCTATGTGAAAGACCAGCTGGAGTGCATGGAGCTGCACCTGGGGACGGATGAGGAGCTGACTGAGAGCTTATGGTCAGGGTTAAAGGGAGAGCAGGGACAGGGGACATAGTAGTGGGGGGGTCTGCTACAGGCCACCTGACCAGGAAGACCGAGTGGATGAGGCCCTCTATAGACAGATAGGAGCAGCCTCATGTTCACAAGCCCAGGTCCTCCTGGGGGACTTCAACCACCCTGATATCTGTTGGAAGGACAACACAGCAGAGCAGAAGCAGTCCAGGAGGTTCGTGTAATGCATTGATGATAACTTCCTTCTCCAAGTGGTAGAGGAACCAACAAGGAGAGGTGCTATGCTGGACCTTGATCTCACCAACAAGGAGGAACTGGTGGGGAATGTGAAGCTCAAGGGCAGCCTTGGCTGCAGTGACCATGAAATTGTGGAGTTCAAGATCCTTAGAGTGGCAAGAAGGGAGCACAGCAAACTCACTACCTTGGATTTCAGGAGAGCAGACTTTGGCCTCTTCAGGGATCTGCTTGGTAGAGTACAATGGGATGAAGCCCTGGAGTGCAGAGGGGCCCAAGCAAGCTGGCTAATATTCAAGGATCACCTCCCTCCAATCTCAGGAGCTGTGCATCCCAACAAAGAGGAAGTCAGGCAGGAACACCAGGAGGCCTGCATGGATGAACAAGTAGCTCCTGGACAAACTCAAGCCCAAGAGGGAAGCCTACAGAGGGTGGAAACAAGGACAGATGTCCTTAACAGGTATTTCAGTGATAAAAGGAGGGCTAGGGAAAATGTGAGCCCTCTCCGGAAGGAAATGGGGGACATGGTTGCCAAGGATATGGAGAAGGCTGAGGTTCTCAATGACTTCTTTGCCTCATTCTTCACTGGCAAGAGCTCCAGCTGCACAGCCCAAGTCACAGAAGGCAAAGGCAGGGACAGGGAGAATGAAGAACCACCCACTGTAGGAGAAGATCAGGTTCAAGACCATCTAAAGAACCTGAAGGTGGACAAGTCCATGGGATCTCATGAGAGGCATTCACAGGTCCTGAGGGAACTGGCGGATAAAGTTGCTAAGCCACTATCTATCATATCTGAGAAGTCATGGCAGTCCAGTGAAGTTCCTACCGACTGGAAAAGGGGAAACATAGCCCCATTTTCAAAAAGGAAAAAAAGGAAGACCCAGGGAACTACAGGCCACTCAATCTCACCTCCGAGCCTGGCAAGATCATGGAGCAGATCCTCCTGGCGACTATACTAAGGCACATGGAAAATAAGAGTGTGATTGGTGACAGCCAACATGGCTTCACTAAGGGTAAATCCTGCCTGACTAATTTGGTGGCCTTCTACAATGGGGTTACAAGAGCAACTGACATCATCTACCTGGATTTGTCCAAAGCATTTGATACTGTCCCACATAACATCCTGGTCTCTAAACTGGAGAGACATGGATTTGACAAATGGACCACTCGGTGGAGAAGGAATTGGCTGGATGGTCGCAATCAAAGAGTTGCGGTCAATGGCTCGATGTCCAAGTGGAGGCCAGTGACGAGTGGTGTTCCTCAGGGGTCAGTACTGGGGCCGGTGCTGTTGAACATCTTTGTCGGTGGAGAGTGAGATCGAGTGCACCCTCAGCAAGTTTGCAGATGACACCAAGCTGTGTGGTGTGGTGGACACACTGGAGGGAGGGATGCCATCCAGAGGGACCTCAACAGGCTGGAGAGGTGGGCCTGTGAGAACCTCACAAAGTTCAACAAGGCCAAGTGCAAGGTCCTGCACGTGGGGTCGGGACAATTCCAAGCACAAGTACAGGCTGGGCGGAGAATGGATTGAGAGCAGCACAGAGGAGGCTTTGGGTGCTGGTTCATGAGAAGCTCAACATGAGCCAGCAATGTGCCTTTGCAGCCCAGAAAGCCAACCGTATCCTGGGCTAAGGGAATTACACTAAAAGAACAACTCTGATTAGATGTTTATCAACTGACCTACGCTTGATGATAGCTCTAAGTAGTACAAATGCACAAGAGGATGGAGCAGATCCTCCTGGCGACTATACTAAGGCACATGGAAAATAATGTGATTGGTGACAGCCAACATGGCTTCACTAAGGGCAAATCCTGCCTGACTAATTTGGTGGCCTTCTACGATGGGGTTACAAGAGCAACTGACATCATCTACCTGGACTTATCCAAAGCATTTGATACTGTCCCACATGACATCCTTGTCTCTAACCTGGAAAGACATGGTTTTGTGGATGGACCACTCGGTGGATAAGGAATTGGCTGGATGGTCGCACTCAAAGAGTTGTGGTCAACGGTTCAATGTCCACGTGGAGGCCTGTGATGAGTGGTGTTCCTCAGGGGTCGGTACTGGGACCAGTGCTATTTAACATCTTTGTTGGAGACATGGACAGTGGGATCGAGTGCACCCTCAGCAAGTTTGCAGATGACACCAAGTTGTGTGGTGTTGTGGACACGCTGGAGGGAAAGGATGCCATCCAGAGGGACCTTGACAGGCTGGAGAGGTGGGCCTGTGAGAACCTCATGAGTTCAACAAGGCCAAGTGCAAGGTCCTGCACGTGGGTCGGGGCAATCCCAAGCACAAGTACAGGCTGGCGGAGAATGGATTGAGAGCAGCCCTGAGGAAAAGGACTTGGGAGTGCTGGTGGATGAGAAGCTCAACATGAGCCGGCAATGTGCGCTGGCAGCCCAGAAAGCAAATCGTATCCTGGGCTGTATCAAAAGAAGTGTGGCCAGCAGGTCGAGGGAAGTGATTCTGCCCCTCTACTCAGCTCTTGTGAGACCCACCTAGAATACTGCGTTCAGCTCTGGAGTCCGCAACACAAGAAGGACATGGAGCTACGGGAGCGAGTCCAGAGGAGGGCCATGAAGATGATCCAAGGGCTGGAGCACCTCTGCTATGAAGACAGGCTGAGAGAGTTGGGGCTGTTCAGCCTGGAGAAGAGAAGGCTCCGGGGTGATCTTATAGCAGCCTTCCAGTACCTAAAAGAGTCCTACAGGAAAGCTGGAGAGGGACTTTTTACAAGGGCGTGTAGTGATAGGACAAGGGGCAATGGATTTAAACTGAAAGAGGGGAGATTTTGATTAGATATAAGGAAGAAATTTTTCACTCAGAGGGTGGTAAGGCACTGGAACAGGTTGCCCAGAGAAGTTGTGGATGCCCCATCCCTGGCAGTGTTCAAGGCCAGGTTAGATGAGGCTTTGGGCAACCTGGTATAGTGGAGGGTTTCCCTGCCCATGGCAGGGGGTTGGAACTAGCTGATCTTAAGGTCCCTTCCAATCCTAACCATTCTATGATTCTATGATTCTATATCAGTAGATCATTCTGGAGACACAGCAATCACTCCTTGCCTAATTAAACTGTGCTAATATGAAAATGCAGGCCAAGCCCATAATGCACAACAAATCTGCCAGTGTGTGAAAATGCCTGGAAGTCATAGGCCTCTTGGAAGAAAGGTGTGGAGAAACCTTTTGGCTGCTGCAGCATCCTGTGAAAGTTCTTTCCCTATGCAGGCTAACTAAGAAACACCTGTAGCTCGTTACACTGGGAAAGTTACCTTGAAACAGGTGCTGTAGCATTCAGCCAATCACTCTGGGAGATGGATGGTCAAGTGACCAATGGCCTTGACCCATCTAGCAAATCATGTGACTCCTGACTATTTAAGGCAGGGGCGTTTACTCTCTAAGGGGAGGCATTTTCTCCTGAGCCTTAGAGGAGTGTGGGTCTTCCTTAGAGTAGAGCCTAAAGCCTTCGCATTAGAACATTGGTCTGCTTGGAGCCACCTGAAGCCTTCCAGCTGCAACAACTGGTGACCCCGACGTGATCCAGCCACAACTAAGATCTGAAGGTACGTGCTTCTGTACACGGGCTCCAAGGGACGAACTGCAAATTAGAATGATGGGACAAAGCTCCACAAAAGAAAGCATGATGTTTTCCGTTCTCAAACCTGCAATGACAGTCGCAGGGGCTAAAATAAGTGATGAAGCTCTCTGTGAGCTGTTAGATTGGGCGGCAGAGCATGAATGCCTGACCGACCTCAACACCCCCTTTAGCTCAGAAGCGTGGAAGCAGCTAGGGGATAAGCTAATCTATGAAACAGTATTTGGACGAAAGAACCTGACCTGGTCTGCTACGTATTTGGGGAACTGTATATGATGTAATGCAGAAATGGACGGTAGAAAGGAAGGAAAAAGTATTGCCAGATTCTGATGAATCCGCAAGTGAAGTTTCTGAAGGGGACGATGAGTTATCTGAAAGGGGACTGACCATGGGTAGTGCACCAGTTGTGCCCCCGCTGTCCTCAGATATGGAGAAAGTTGTGGGGACTGCACAGAAGCTTTACCCCTCCCTGCGAGATTATGTCCAACCCAAGAGTCCTCCTCATTATTTTTGCGGGAATGCTCCTCCGGACAAGACAAAGCATCGGAGCGTCCCCCACCCTTCGCCCCAACAGCCTTCCCCTTCTTCTGCATCTCAACTGGCTACTTCAGCCATTACAGCAGAATGTGTTCTTCCTACTGCTCCGCCATTGGCCCCTCAACCAGACCAGGCACCACAAGGACAGTTCCCGGGCATGGCACCCTGGTTTACCGCAACCTCATGTCCTGCGGCATCACCCATAGCGCCCGGCTATCTGCCACGGGCACAAATGGAGCAACCCCGAACAACGCATTTCATAATACAGCAGGTTATGGCAGGTTTGCAAGAATGTCGCAACAACTAACGGCATTGATGGAATGTTGCGGCAGGTTATTGCTGCCGATCTGTACCGGGACAACCTGGGCTGGCCGTGCCAACCGGCCCAGCAACGACCCGGAAGTGGCGCCAAGCATGCCACTGACAACAGCAGTGGCACCTTCACAGACAGTGGTGCCGACACAAGTTTCCGCAACCCAGACTGCATCTCCATGGACTGTTCCACAACCGGCCACAGCCTCCTGCCTTTACACGACCCGTTGGCCCAGCGTCTGCATCCTGTCAGAAGCCATTGGACACACCCCTGCCTGATGATGTTTAATCACTGCAGGAAGCCGTGGCGACAGTCAGACAACAACAAACATGGCCAGCCCACAACCGTCCCTGGACACTTCCTGAATGCAAGGTGACTGTGCGTCCAAAAAATTCAAAATGGTTCTGGGAAGAAGTCAAGAGGCAGGCTCTGGAGGCTGGCGACTGGGATCTAATAGAAAAAAGTTGGGTTGCCTGAAAAGGGGTCTGAGCAGATTGTTCAGGGAAGTAATGAACGAACAGAGGATCTTATCCAAGCCTTCCCAGTACAAAAGGCGCTTCCTAACTCAGGTCAAATTGACAAACACGAAACCATCGCCTGGAAGGTAGTCCAAGACCTGCAAACCAAGGTAGCACAATACGGCTTAGACTCTCCTCAGGTCATGCAGATCATCAGGATATTAAATACTGACCTACTCTCCCCATTCGACATTAAACATCTAGGTCAGGTATTATTTCAACCAGTACAATATACGGTCTTTGAGGCCAATTGGAGAAGAATGGCTGAGAGAGCTGCAGCCGGAAATATGCTATTACCCCCAACTGACCCCAGATACGGAGCTCCAGCAGATGCTCTACTGGGAGCCAATGCTTTTGCTGACCCCGATTTTCAAGCTACATGGCACCCCCAAGTTCTTGAGCAAGCCCAAAAGATCGGCGTGGGAGCTCTATTAAAGGGCATAGATATGGCTGCCCCTAAAACACGGTATGTGAAGATTTATCAGGGGCAGAAAGAACACTTTTATCTTTCGTAGAGAAAGTTGCTGCAGCCCTTGAAAAACAGGTCGAAGATGAAAACCTGAGACAACTACTATGTAAGCAGCTGGCAAAAGACAATGCCAATGAAGAATGTAGAAAAATCATAAATTCCATGCCAGGGGAGCCTACACTAACAGAAATGATCGAAGCATGCTCTAAGCTAGAATCTGAAAGCTATAAGTCTGCTCTGGCCACAATTCTACGGCCTATTCAACCCAAAAATGCTGACCCGGAACTGAAAAGACAACCTAAGAGGGACAATAGACAAAGACAGACGAGACAAAGAAGAAACAAGGATAACAGGAGACCTGCTCGCTGCATAAGATGCGATAAGCCAGGCCATTCTGCGAGATATTGTGAATCGCTTATACCATGCCAATGGCCGACCCCTGACATCGTTCGGGAAACTTCCCCAGGAGCGCAATGGGGATGTGCGCTCAGACAGAAATGTTTCCCCAGAGCATGATACCAACCCAGGCTTACTCAGCCAGCTTTCAGCCAGCACCCAGGGATCAGCCGGGGTGGATGTATGCACCTGCAACAACAGTCGTCTTAGAATCCTGTCGGGTCTATAAGGTTCCCTTGGATGCGTTTGGGCCTCTAGGACATGGGCTAAGTGCATTATTGGTGGGCAGATCAGTACCACCATTCAAGGGATCTTTGTTCACCCAGGAGTTATTGACGCTGACTTCACAGGACAAATTTGTGCGATGATTTCCACGCCCACCCCCCTGTCACAATACCGGAAAAGACTCGGATCGCTCAACTTGTACCCTTCAAATCAAGTGTCCCTAAGGCAAAACGACAGAGTCGTGAAGGTGGTGGCTTTGGTTCCACAGGACTTCCGCAAGTTTACTGGACTGCGGATATCTCCAGCCAAAAGCCACAGATGACTTGCACCTTAATATTGCCAGATGCCCAGCCGTCCAGGATTCAGCTCCGAGGTTTGATTGACACAGGGGCTGATGTGACAATCGTCTCCTTCTCCGCATGGCCTCCTACATGGCCTTTAGCCCCCGCGGGGTCAGCCATTGCAGGACTGGGAGGAACCACACAGAGTTATCGAAGCGAACGACCTGTGGTGGTAAAGAACGCAGAGGGTCAAACAGCTACAATTCGCCCTATGTCACTACAGCTCCACTCAACCTCTGAGGGGCGGGATGTCTTGGCTGCCTGGGGAGTACGTATCGGGACAAATTTTGATAGGGGGCCACTGTACTGAAGGGCGCACAATATCCTACGTTGCCTTTGCGATGGTTAGCAAACAAACCCTATCTGGCAACCCCAGTGGCCCCTACAAAAAGAAAAATTAGTCGCCCTTCATCAACTAGTTAAGGAACAATTACAACAGGGACACCTGGAACCTTCTACCAGTCCCTGGAATACGCCTGTCTTCGTAATTAAGAAGAAATCAGGAAAATGGAGATTGCTACAAGATCTCCGAAAAAATCAATGCAGTAATGGAAAGCATGGGGGCATTGCAGCCTGGTATGCCCTCACCCACCATGATTCCAGCAGGGTGGGAAATCTTGATCATTGACTTCAAGGACTGTTTTTTCACGATCCCCTTACATCCTAATGACAAACCAAAATTTGCCTTTACTGTACCTGCAGTTAACAACAGCTGAACCTGCAAAGAGATATCAATGGAAGGTCCTACCTCAGGGCATGAAGAACAGCCCGACTATCTGTCAATGGTACGTTGCTCAAGCGTTGTCCGGAATCCGTAAGCAGTTCCCTGAAGCATACTGCTACCATTACATGGATGATATCCTGGTAGCAGCATCCACCCAGGACGAGCTGCTGAAGATACAGCCTCGGTTACTCACTGCTCTGCTTTCTTATGGATTGCAAGTGGCTCCGGAGAAAGTTCAACAGCATCCTCCTTGGAGATATTTAGGAGTCAAAATTTTGGACCAAACTATACAACACCAAGAGGTGCAATTCTCGAGTTCTATTAAGACCTTGAATGATGCTCAGAAACTGTTGGGCGTCATCAATTGGTTACGTCCCTATCTAGGGCTAACCACGGCGCAACTTGTGCCGCTCTTCAATATTTTAAAGGGGGACCCTGAGTTGAATTCACCTCGAAAATTGACTCCTGAAGCGCGACGGGCACTAGAGGAGGTTCAACAGGCCATTTCTGCTCGTCAGGTTTACCGAATAGATCCCTCCATTGATATTACCGTTTTATTACCACTCTTGATTTTCATCCTACAAGTATCATTGGCCAATGGAACAAACAGTGGTCTGACCCCTTGCATATTCTGGAATGGGTCTTTTTGCCGCACCAACCAAAAAAGACAGCATCTATGTTATTTGAATTAATTGCTTGTCTGATAATCAAATGCCGTCAGCGCTGTCTACAATTGGTGGCAGCAGATCCTGCAATAATTGTCCTGCCAGTACAGCAGGAATACTTTGAGTGGAGCCTTACTAACAGTGCTCCTCTCCAAAGTGCGCTGGAAAATTTCTCAGGACAAATTGCATACCATCTGCCTAGCCATAAATTGCTGCAATTGGCAAGATCGACAAGCTTTACCTTGCGGCCAAAAAATAGCCGAGTGCCAGTACAAGGACCCACCGTCTTCACTGATGGGTCTGGGAAAACTGGGAAAGCTATTGTTACCTGGAAGGAGGAATCTGAGTGGCAGGTGCTGGAAGGCCATGAGTCAGGCTCAGCCCAGTTGGTTGAACTGAGGGCTGTTGCCATGGCCTTTCAACGGTTCTCGCAGGTACCTTTGAATTTGGTCACCGATTCTGCTTATGTGGCTGATATAACGCAACGCTTAGATTGTTCACTTCTGAAAGAAGTGAATAATGCGGCTCTGTTTTCTCTGTTAAAAACCTTATGGTGTGCAATTCAAGATCGAGTTCACCCATATTACATCCTGCATATCCATAGTCATACTAATTTGCCAGGCTTTATAACGGAAGGCAACGCCAGGGCTGACATGCTAGCTAACCCCGCATGGGTAGCACCTCAGCCCGATAAGATCGCACAAGCCAAGGCATCGCATAATTTCTTCCATCAAAGTGCTCATACCCTGCAGAAACAGTTCCACTTAACGCCCACTGAGGCTCGGGACATTGTCAGCGCTTGCGCTGACTGCCACGGACTTGCGGCACCTCTGCCATCGGGGGTAAACCCCAGAGGCCTAAAGGCCCTGCAGCTTTGGCAGACGGATGTAACGCATGTTCCTGAATTTGGCAGGTTTAAGTATGTGCACGTGTCTATTGACACTTTCTCCTCAGCTATGTGGGCAACTGCTCATACTGGGGAGAAAAGTCGCGATGCCATTGCACATTGGAAACTCGCTTTTGCGGTCTTGGGCGTGCCTTTTTCTATAAAAACCGATAATGGCCCGGCCTACGTCTCACAGAAGACGCGGCAGTTTTTACAACTATGGGTGTAAATCATACCTTTGGGTATTCCGCATTCTCCTACTGGCCAAGCCATTGTTGAACGCGCTCATGGCACCTTGAAGCGTGTTTTAGAAAAACAAAAAGGGGGAATGCATGGAGAAACCCCACAGAGTCGCCTAGAAAAAGCGTTATACACAATTAACCATCTTACGGTGCCATCAAATTCAAATAATCCCATCATTTTGAATCACTTTCTTTCGTTGCAGTCTTCAGGCGAGACGCACCTGCCCCGAGCGAAAGTCTGGATACGGGACCTACTCACTAAGACGTGGGAAGGCCCATATGAGCTTATTGCTTGGGGTCGTGGGTATGCTTGCGTTTCCACAGATACTGGGATACGATGGCTACCCGCAAGATGCGTCCGCCCTGACCTGCAACATCAGAAACAGAACAGGCAACATCCGAACGATGGCCAGAATGGAGATCATCCATCAAATGACCCTTCTAATGGAAATAATGACATCGGCCATCAACCTGTTCCTTCCACGAGTAGAGACTAAATTTCAAGTCTCCGTCGGAGTCAGAATGTTAGAATTAATAACTAAATGTATGACTGGTTTGCTAGATGTATCTCCCATGGTATTGCTGAAAAATCTCCCTGCTTGATTTAAACTAATCTTAAAACAAAAAGGGGGAATTGTGGAGAAACCTTTTGGCTGCTGCAGCATCCTGTGAAAGTTCTTTCCCTATGCAGGCTAACTAAGAAACACCTGTAGCTCGTTACACTGGGAAGTTACCTTGAAACAGGTGCTGTGGCATTCAGCCAATCACTCTGGGAGATGGATGGTCAAGTGACCAATAGCCTTGACCCATCTAGCAAATCATGTGACTCCTGACTATTTAAGGCAGGGGCGTTTACTCTAAGGGGAGGCATTTCTCCTGAGCCTTAGAGGAGTGTGGGCCTTCCTTAGAGTAGAGCCTAAAGCCTTCGCATTAGAACATTGGTCTGCTTGGAGCCACCTGAAGCCTTCCAGCTGCAACAGAAAGGCACTCAAACTCTGTCTGCATGCTAATGAACTCTGCCAGATCATAATCCATACAGATGGAATTTAAATTCTCTTTCACAACTTCATCCTTAGAGTCTTGTAATTAACCCTCTTCCATGAGATAAGCAGCTGTGCAGAGGCAGGGATGGCACAGCAGAGGTGCCAGAGGGAAAGACTACTCCTTGCCATTTCTCTTCCCCTAGGATTTGAAGGTTGTGTCAGTCACTGAGTCAAACTCTGAGGGGTAATCAGAATGTCATTTATTTCATCTCCCTATGACATTTTAACTTTTACCCTGTAAGCATTTCTGAATTTGGGACTGGCAAAAAGGTTTTAGTAATCATAAAGCACACATTGCCACAGACATGCAGCAGCACTTAGCATTTCAGTCCCACTTGACATGAAGCTTTGTAGAGATGTCAGACAATCTTTCACCAGCTTGGCTTATGCTATGCCCAAACACTCAGCTTCCTACAGGGGTTTAGGTCTAATGGAAGTCAGATGATTTATAGCCAACTCCAGCGCCACCCAAGCTAGCAAGGAAACCATCAGAGACAATTGCTGGAATTTATCTCAAGTGGTGCCACAGCAACTCTGCAGTGCTGCATTTCATTTTATGTGGAGCCCTGTTACAAACTACAATCAATTCCCTCAAACTACTTATAGATGTGATCTAGAAAATTGCAATTCTTCAACAACACTCCGATGTTGTCCTAATATATAATGGAGTATATCAAAAGGTTTTGCCCAAGCAGATGTATGCAGGTGTTCGGTTTCATAAAATGGTCCTCACTTTTTTTCTTTTTTTTAAAAAAAATACAACTCAGAAATCTGAAGGAGTTACACAAATTGGCAAATGGCTAATCTCAGCTTTTCACCTTTTCTGTTATTTTCAAATCGAGTGATCCCTGTAGTGATTACTTTCTAACATCTGGCTGGTGGCTTATTTGAAAAGAGTTGGTGGTCTCATTTTGAATTCTAATGAAGACCACGCCACATAAATCACTGACATTAGATTCCCTACTGGCACACTTGGCAGAGCAGTCCTTGATGGGAAGCTGAAGCAAGAAAAAAAAAATTAAATGTCATTATGTCTCTGCAACTGAATAATCCAGATCAAGGCTTGTTCACATCTGAGTTTGACAGTCACAGACAGTCTTTATGTAGTTGAGGGCCAAAGTTAAGAACTTTAGGTCTCTTGATTTAAGATATATCATATGTTCTACAGTCACTTAGAAAGCCATGAATTTTTTTCCATCTCTAAGAAAGGCAAAAGGCCACATTGGGATTTAACTTGTATGAACAAGTATTTTTAGGTAGACAATACTGAAATGCTTTGTCAAACTACATGCTACTGTATTCCTATATTCCTAACAGACAGTCATACCACAGACTGAGACAAGGGAAAAAAATGAGATATACTAAACTTGACAAGTGAGTCAGAGTCTACTTGCTTAGGTCTAAGGTCTTTTATTTCATGCTGTGCTCTAAATTCAGCAAGGGAGAGGAGATACTACTATACGTCTTGGTGTGGTTATATTGCAGCTTCAAAATAGGGGAAGCTCAGGTCTGTTAGAGGCAGTCTGACAACACAGAGAATACATGATCTGTAAAGCTGATTTAACAAGTATTTCCTCAGATATATCTACAGCATGCATTAATTTATGCACAAATATAGCCATATGTATAAGGGTCTTGCTTTTTTCCCTACTGGCTCTGCAGAGTTAATGTAACATTAAGCATTTTCATAAATGATCACTATCTGAGGTCTTCAAACTGTGAGAGCTCTCACTCTGCCTGAGCTATATTCTGCTTCTGAGAGAGCTCTGAAGTCTGCTGAGCTCATTTCACATTGAGGGATTCATCCTTCAAAGTCAACAGATCTGAATTGTCTGAAATTTAAACTCCAAGTAAGATCTCAGACCAAAATAGAAACATATGTATCACATTAAGTACTATGACCTAAAAATAGTAGAGAAGTATTCATATCGGTTTTAGTATGTGCTTGTTTAATGCACAGCAATGAGCATGGGCATTGAGAATGACATCTACTGGCAAAAAAGCATGAGTGAGCATAATTCCATGGCAGGCTATTTCCAAAAAAGGGAAAGGGCAAGTAACATGATGTGGGTTGTTAGTTTGTTGGGTTTTGGTGTTTGTTTGGGTTTTTTAATTGTTCATTTCACATTTTTTTTAAATCAAGTAGTTGTAACTCCATCATATTTATGTAGAAACTTTGCTGGGAATGAGTTTTGAACCTGATTAATATTATTACAAATTAATTTTGTACTAGAAAAGGGTAATGTGTTGAAAATCGTAACAATTTAAAAGACATCAGAGATAATGAGAAAATATTAATAGAGCTGCAAGACTGAGATTCCTTTTACTTTCCTATGATGCCTTATTTCATAGAATCTCAAAAAATAACTCTCAAGATTTCTTTAAATATTTGGTGAGAATATTCACTGCCTAAGCCTTTGACACTAAAATCGACAAAAGCATCAAACTCATCAGTGAACTGTTTGTTATTGTGCTGTCAGCTCTAGCACCCTGATTCCAAGCTTTACAAATCCAATACGTGATTTGATCACAATAGTCACCTTGGTGGAGAATATCTGTCCTATTAACTCCACTTACAAAGCAACAACTGTTTCCATAGCACTATGACAAGGTAGAAAGGCAGATTCACTTAAGCTATATCTCTGCTGGTTTGAAAACATTTTATATTTTTTGCAATTATTGATGAGATTTTTTTATTGTGTCCAGTCCACACTTAGCCAACAAACAAGTTACCTAAACTATCTAATGAAAAACAGTTGGCCTAATATTGAACCAATATTCTCTGAGAGCGCCTCATCTTGCAAGTAACAGATATGGAGTAAGTTTGGTGAGGAGTACATTACTAATATTTGGTGAGAGAATATTACAGGGAGGTGGGTTTCAGAAAGGACTTTGGTCTAAATCTAATCTGATCACTGCCTAAATTAAAGTAACAATCACTGACAGAGACACAACAATCTGCTCAAAAGGAAGACAAAAACAAAAAAGTTGGAAGTGCCAGAAGTAGCCTCCAACATATTTAATAGCAGACAGAACCCAGGAATAGTAGTAGATGACTACAAAACATCATTTGGGAGCAAAGACATCTCCGACCACAGCTTTTTCTAAACTCATCTCTTAAAGAAGTAAAAATTCCTTTCTTGTTAGCTGCAGTGTGGTTCCAAGAAAGAGAGCAAGCCTGGAATTGCCAGTACTGACAAGGTATCATGCACATTTTACCACTAAATCACCTTGACTTACCGTGACATATAGGAAGACTGCAGGAGGAACAGAAACAAGGAAAAGAAGAAGAGAAAGTGTCATCTAGGATGAACACAAGCTTCTTTGTAAGTCTTGAAACATCTGATAATATCAAAACTCAGCATTTCACTCATTTTAGAAATAGAAGGGAATAGGATACAACTTCTAAAGTAAGCTGAAGAAATAACAAAATAAATCAGGAAAAAGGGAAAAATCGTTTCGGATGTCAGTCACAGAATAAAGTCTTTGATCTATGCTTGTCCATGCAAAAACTGCCCTTGCAGAGACACCAAAGCTGTCTGAAACATGGCAGTAGAGCCCTGCCAACATAGTGCTGTGGCAAAGCTAAATACTGATGTGATGAGGAAGATAATCCCTCCTGATGGTCTTCTGAGAGACCCCATCACTGATGCGATCATTCTGCTCCCAGGGACTGAAGTCTGGGGCTGGACTGTCCTGGGTAGAGGTACCAGCTAATCTGGCGCTGGTAGGGTAGCTCTATATAGGGCTGCCTTGCACCACTACTCTTTCACTTCTGATAGCAAAAAAAAAAAAGCTTTTAGAGTGGCCCCTTCTTTTAAAGTCATCCCTACTTTTTTGTGACTACAAGTCAAGACAAGAAGGGAGAAAGTAAGTGTTACCATGTTGATGTCGAAATACTCTGGGTTAGAAATTAACTCTACCAGGCTTAGGGAAATGGTGGAATCGGGATCTTAAAACAATGTGCCATTGTATAAATCTGTCTAAAGCAGAAGTTTAAAGTGATGAATTACTAGCTTAATCAGCAACCCATGATGAATCATGGAGCTACTGGAGCGGGTCCAGAGGAGGGCCACGAGGATAATCAGAGGGCTGGAGCACCTCTGCTATGAAGACAGGCTGAGAGAGTTGGGGCTGTTCAGCCTGGAGAAGAGGAGGCTCCAGGGTGATCTTATAGCAGTTTTCCAGTACCTAAAGGGGGCCTACAGGAAAGCTGGAGAGGGACTTTTTACAAGGGCGTGTAGTGATAGGACAAGGGGCAATGGATTAAACTGAAAGAGGGCAGATTTAGTGTAGTGGTTTTAGGCTGATCCAGCAACTAAAACTCACACAGTCTCTCCTTCTCCAGTAAAGTAGAGAGGAGAGAAAAAAAAACAACAAAGGGACTGAGGGTTGAGACAAGAACAGAGGGAGCACCCACCAACCATGGTCCTGGGCAAAACAGGCAGAAGCTGTCTCAAAGCAAAACAGTTTATTAATGATTACTTAGAAGGACAAAGGGAAACAAAAAACCGATTACTTGAGAGGACAGAAAGAAACAAAAACCAGATCTTAAAACCGACACCTTCCCCCCACCCTTCCTTTTCCTCCCGGCTCTACCTCCTCCCCCAGCAGCACAGGGGGCAGGGACGGGGGGAGTGGCAGGTCAGTTCATTCCGTGCTGTTACTGCTGCTTCTTTCTTAAAGGAGAAGGAGTCCTTACACCCTTTTCCCCTGCTCCAATGGATCCCCTACCCACGAGGAAAAATCCACAAACTTCTCCAACGTGAGTCCAGCCCACTGGAAACAATCCTTTCCCACAGATTGCTCCAGTGTGGGCTTTACCACAGTCCTCGGGTGCTTAGGGAGCTGTAGCCACTCGCTCCGGCGTGGGTTGTCACGAAGGACTCCAGATGCCGCTCCTGGCCTCGTCGTGCACCCCAACACGACCATCCTCAGGCTCAGGCATCTTCTCCCATGGGCTGCGAGTGGGTCTCTGCTCCACTGAGGCTGTCCTGGCTGCAGGGGGGGCCGCCTGCCATCTCACCATCAGCCGCAGGGGAAACTCGGCTCCGGCACACCTCCTCCCGCTCCATCCTCACTGACCTGCTGTCGATGCAGCTGTTTCTCTCAGATCTCAGTCCTCTCCGGGTGAACTCATCCCAGTGGGCACCCCGGAGTGGGGTGCCCCCGAGTTCCCCAGCTGGCTCCGCCGCCGCCATTCTCCGTGGGCGGCGCCGGCCCGACGCAGGCAGCTGCCCGGCCGGGAGCCAGGGAGTGGGGGCAGTGCCCTCCTCCCTTCTCTGCTCGATCCTGGGCGAAGCACCTTTTCCGGGTCCTTTGTCCTGACTTAAATAGGGCAATTCGCAGAGGCGCCCTATTGGCTCAATCCCGAGGGGGATGGCAGTCTGATCTGGTGGCCGGAACCAAACCTAACCCGGTTCCAAAACCGGGGAGGTCGCAGGGAGCAAAACCCCTCTCCTGCCACCAGAACCACCCCCCCTCCACATCAAACCATGACATTTAGGTTAGATATAAGAAAGAAAATTCTTTACATTGAGGGTGGTGAGGTACTGGAACAGGTTGCCCAGAGAAGTTGTGGATGCCCCATCCTGGAGGTGTTCAAGGCCAGGTTGGATGAGGCTTTGGGCAACCTGGTGTAGTGGAGGATTTCCCTGCCCATGGCAGGGGGGTTGGAACTAGATGATCTTTGAGGTCCCTTCCAACTCTAACCATTCTATGAACAGCCTGAAACTGCCAAAAGAAGGTAGTAAGTAGTGGAAAGGGAATTCCGGCAGGGGGAGATCAGGACCACTGACTCATTGACCACCTACCCAAATGATATCATCTACTCAGAAGAGAACAATAGAAGTAGAAACTGAGCATGCAAAGTAATTTACATGTAAAGCAAGAGAGAATAACAATGAATATGTAAATATGCTAACAATTTTGGAGAAATGTTATGAATATGCATGACTACAGTGTATAACTAAGTTTCTGTCCAGGGGCCAGGTGTGCATGCTAGGAGGAGATATCCCCCATGCACCCGGCGCCGCAATAAGTAATGCCGCTTTCTAACACTGCAAACCGTGTTAGAGAGTTTCTGTCTGGATTTTTGGTGACACCAGGACTGAACATTGCCCTGGACTGAACACACCACATTACCATGTCCCTGGAAAGCAGTAGGCACTGTGTTAAAACTCATTTGTTTCAGAGTACTTAGGAAGGCCTGAAAAGCACAGGAGGAAATAGGTAATTTCATAGATGCCCAGCTGTGTCCAACATCAGCAGGGAAAAAGAATCAAGTTCGGAATGGACTGAAAGCTAGAACATCAGCTCTGCAAATCTATAACATGCTGTGCAAAACTAAAAAAAGTAGAGACCTCTAAAACAAAGTAAATCTCTAAGTTTCTTCCAGATTCTCTGCAAGACACTGATTCCTTGGCCTGGAATTTGCTTTTATTTTAAACTAATTTAATTACAGAGGGAGCACACAGGCCATGAAACAATCCAGAGGTCAACACTACATCTTTTTAGGTAAGTACAGCTCTAAAGCATGATTGTATTATACTGTTAAATGGACTGAAGTGTAAGTCTATACTGTTTAAGGAAATCAGAATGCTTTGCATCTCCTCTTTCCTGTGATTACTATGGTTGTGGAGTACTCACACCATTAGCACAGCCCAGTAACTGGGTTTCTCCCACTGTAGCAAGGCAACAGCTCCTCTTAACAGATAATACAATCAGATCCTCCTGTTCAACATGAAATGAGAATGTCAGCAAGGTCTCTGTAAGGGAGGAGCTCCAAGTGACCGTGCTGTGAGCAGTGCCCAGAGAGAGGGTTGAGTTATGGGGAGGGGCCTAGTGTATCTTCTCTTGTCTCAACCACTCCTGGAACAGGGATAAGGGAAGGTTCTAGAACTCCAGGAACAGAGACCAGTAAATACAGACATCCCACACACACACCCCCCCCCAACAGGGAACTCTCTACCCCCATTGGCAGGTCCAACACTGGATCCAGGATTCGTGAACTCTTCCTCCTCTCTCCCTCTCTCCTCCCTCTTAAAGTTGTTAAGAAACATATGGCTCACCTTGATTTTCTGTAAAACCGCCCACCTTGGGTGGATACAATCGTGAGAGAGCCAACATGTTTCAAGTGTTTGTTCTATAGAAGTTTTTCATTAAAGTTTATGTTTCTTTTTGGACCTTGAGTGTTATCTCACCTTTGTCCACACTGAGGGGATTTGCAAATCTGAGTCACTTGCCCCTTTCCCCTAGGTGGGACGTGACAGTTTCCTTCCAAATCATTGTCGTGGTATAACCTGACTGGCAACTAAATGGCACACAGCTGCTCACTCACCCTCCCCCACCCCCAGGGGATGAGGAAGAGAATTAAAGGGGAAAAGGGAAAGAGACTCATGGGTTGAGATAAGAATTATTTAATAATGGAAATAAAATAAAATTAAAAGTAATAATTATAAAAAGAATAATTAAAATTATAATAATATATACAAATGAGTGATGCACAGTGTAATTGCTCACCACCTGGTGACCAATGCCCATCCCATCCCTGGCTAGTGATCCCGAAAAAGATAAATCCCGACACCACAATCCTGGACAAGTGAGAGGTCCAGAGAGAGAGAGAGAGCGTGCACTCCGAGAGTCCAAGAGTGAGAGCCCCCAAAAGAGCAAAGGCCCTTTTTTCCCGTCAACCCTCATCTATATAATGGGCATGATGTTGCATGATATTGAATATTCCATTGGCCAATTTGGACCTCAATCCTAAGTCTAAATTCAAATCATGAGAGGAGTTGTGAATCCATTGCTCTGGCTATGCTCCCCCCCAGCCTGTTGTGCTCCTGCACACTGGCAAAACATGGGAGTCCTTGATGTCTTAGCATCAACTATAAACATCAGTGCGCTATCAACATTCTTCTCATAACAAATCCCATAGTAAATCCAAAACACAGAGCTCTTCTAGCTACTAAGAAGAAAACTAACTCTGTCCCAGCTGAAACCAGGACAATGATAATCCCCACAAATTCCTTTTGTAATTATAGGCTTTAATAGGTATAGAGGGTTGTTAGGGTGCAGAGCAACTATTTCTACTAGGGATTCTTCAGGAATACAATCGGTGCAGCCAAATTATTTCTGTGCTGTGATCAAAGGATCCTATCCTTACTTCTAAGGAGTCACTTAAACAATACAACATCTCCATTTGGTTTTCTTTCTGGTGACTTCTGTGTCTTCCATGTGTTCTGTTGAAAGGTGGTTTGATTTTCATTTGATCCAGCAATTCACATTGTAGGGCACAATAAAAAACAAACAAAAGACCATTTCAAGCTTTTATATATATAGTGGATTGAAATATAAGAAGAATGGCATTCTGTAATGCAATTATTGAAAAAGTGGACAGAAAGATTAAAACTTGCGAAGTTGTTAGGAAATGTTAAATGTACAAAAACCTAATTAATATTGAAAAATATTTAAATCTTCCAAGTCTAATGAACTTTTAGAATCTGAGCTATGCAGGAGACGGGGACATAGGGACACAGGGGAGTGACTCATCTCACCATTACAGACAAGCTCTCAAGTACCAAAGTATATAAAGTTGCAACATCACAATAATACTGAAATTCACACAAATTCATTTCAGAATACAATGCTTAATTATAATTTTTATATAATTTTAAGTTAATTTTGCCTTGTATCAGCAACTGGTTTGAATTATAAAGAGACTAATTCCAACCAGTAGAACAGCTAGGAACCAGAAAAGTCATGTCCTTACATTTATGAGTCTATGCTGCACACATAGACCCCACACAGACAGCATGCAAACTCAGGTCATGAGGAGCATTGGCTTTTCTTTTCAACTCTAGGAACAGATTGCAACCAGAAACTACAAGCCAAAAGTACCTATCATGTCTTTTTGATGGGACTATCTAGGGGTTTGATGCAAAAGCATGGGTCTCTGTTACAGAACTATCTACCTTTCTATTTGCGACTATTACTAACTAAATTGCATATATTCCCTACCTACTCATACAAACTATCATAGAATCATAGAATGGTTAGGGTTGGAAGGGACCTCAAAGATCATCTAGTTCCAACCCCCCTGCCATAGGCAGGGAAACCCTCCACTACACCAGGTTGCCCAAAACCTCATCCAACTTGGCCTGAACACTTGCCAGGGATGGGCATCTACACTTCTCTGGGCAACCTATTCCAGTGCCTCATCACCCTCTGAGTGAAAAATTTCTTCCTTATATCTAATCAAAATCGCCCCTCTTCAGTTTAAAAGCCATTTCCCCTTGTCCTATCACTACACACCCTTGTAAAAAGTCCCTCTCCAGCTTTCCTGTAGGCCCCCTTTAAGTACTGGAAGGCTGCTATAAGATCACCCCGGAGCCTTCTCTTCTCCAGGCTGAACAGCCCCAACTCTCTCAGCCTGTCTTCATAGAAGAGGTGTTCCAGCCCTCGGATCATCTTCATGGCCCTCCTCTGGACTCGTTCCAGCAGCTCCATGTCCTCCTTGTGTTGGGGACTCCAGAGCTGAACGCAGTATTCCAGGTGGAGTCTCACGAGAGCAGAGCAGAGGGGCAGAATCACCTCCCTCGACCTGCTGGCCACGCTCCTTTTGATGCAGCCCAGGACACGGCTGGATTTCTGGGCTGCCAGTGCACATTGCTGGCTCATGTTGAGCTTCTCATCCACCAGCACTCCCAAGTCCTTTTCCTCAGGGCTGCTCTCAATCCATTCTCCGCCCAGCCTGTACTTGTGCATGGGATTGCCCCAACCCACGTGCAGGACCTTGCACTTGGCCTTGTTGAACTTCATGAGGTTCTCACAGGCCCATCTCTCCAGCCTGTCAAGGTCCCTCTGGATGGCATCCCTTCCTTCCAGCGTGTCCACAACACCACACCACCTGGTGTCATGTGCAAACTTGCTGAGGGTGCACTCCATCCCACTGTCCATGTCACCAATAAAGATGTTAAATAGCACTGGTCCCAGTACTGACCCCTGAGGAACACCACTCGTCACTGGCCTCCACTTGGACATTGAACCGTTGACCACAACTCTCTTTGAGTGCGGCCATCCAGCCAATTCCTTATCCACCGAGTGGTCCATCCATCAAAAACCATGTCTTTCCAGTTTAGAGACAAGGATGTCATGTGGGACAGTATCAAATGCTTTGGATAAGTCCAGGTAGACGATGTCAGTTGCTCTTCCCCTATCCATCAATGCTGTAACCCCATCGTAGAAGGCCACCAAATTAGTCAGGCAGGATTTGCCCTTAGTGAAGCCATGTTGGCTGTCACAAATCACCTCCTTATTTTCTGTGTGCCTTAGCATAGTCGCCAGGAGGATCTGCTCCATGATCTTGCCAGGCACAGAGGTGAGACTGGACTGGCCTGTAGTTCCCTGGGTCTTCTTTTTTTTCCCCTTTTTAAAGATGGGGGCTATGTTTCCCCTTTTCCAGTCATTGGGAACTTCACCAGACTGCCACGACTTCTCAAGTATGATGGATAGCGACTTAGCAACTTCATCTGCCAGTTCCCTAAGGACCCGTGGATGCACCTCATCAGGTCCCTTGTGCACCTTCAGGTTCTTAAGATGGTCTCGGACCTGATCTTCTCCTACAGTGGGCGGTTCTTCATTCTCACAGTCCCTGCCTTTGCCTTCTGTGACTTGGGCTGTGCCGCTGGAGCTCTTGCCAGTGAAGACTGAGGCAAAGAAGTCATTGAGAACCTTCTCCATATCCCGGGTAGCCAGGTCCCCCGTTTCCTTCCGGAGAGGGCCTACATTTTCCCTAGATCTCTTTTTATCACTGACATGCTTATAGTAAGTTTTTCTTGTTGCCCTTGATGTCCCTGGCCAGATTTAACTCTATCAGGGCTTTAGCTTTCCTAACCTCATCTCTGGTTGCTCGGACAATCGCTCTCTATTCTTCCCAGGCTACCTGTCCATGCTTCCACCCTCTGTAGGCCTTCTTTTTCTGTCCAGTTGGTCCAGGAGCTCCTTGTTCATCCATGCAGGCCTCCTGGTGTTCCTACCTGACTTTCCTCTTTGTTGGGATGCACAAAGAGAAAGATGCATCCTCAGTGGGCCGGCGCCGCCCACTGAGGAGGTGGGTGGCAGAGCCGGCTGGGGAATTCAGGGAGCACCCCACTCCTGGGGTGCCCACTGGGCTGAGTTCACCCGGAGGAGGACTGAGATCTGAGAGAAACAGCCGCATCGACACCAGGTCAGTGAGGATGGAGCGGGAGGAGGTGTGCCGGAGCTGAGTTTCATCTGCAGCTGGTGGTGAGATAGCAGGCGGCCCCCCTGCAACCAGGACGGCCTCGGTGGCGTAGAGACCCACTCGCAGCCCGTGGAGAGAAGATGCCTGAGCCTGAGGATGGTCGTGTTGGGACGCACAACAAGGTAGAGAGGCATCTGGAGTCTGCATGACGACCCACACTGGAGCGAGTGGCTACAACTCCCTAAAAATCCAAGACTGTGGTAAAGCCCACACTGGGGCAATCCGTGGGGAAGGATTGCTTCCTGTGGGCTGAACTCACGCTGGAGAAGTTTGTGTGATTTTTCCTCGTGGGTAGGGGATCCATTGGAGCAGGGGGAAAAGGGTGTAAGGACCTCCTCCTCCTCCTTTAAGAAAGAAGCAGCAGTAACAGCACAGAATGACCTGACCTGCACTCCCCCAGTCCCTGCCCCCTGTGCCGCTGGGGGGGAGGGTAGAGCCGGGAGGAAAAGGAAAGGGGGGGGCAGGGGGAAGGAAGGTGTCAGTTTTAAGATCTGGCTTTGTTTCTTTTTATCCTCTCAAGTAACCGGTTTTGTTTCCCTTTGTCCTTTTAAGTAACCGTTAATAAATTGTTTTGCTTTTAAGAAAGCTGAGTCTGTTTTGCCCAGGACCATGGTTGGTGGGTGCTCCCTCTGTTCTTGTCTCAACCCTCAGTCCCTTTATTATATTTTCTCCTCCCACTTTACTGGAGAAGGAGAGACTGTGTGAGTTTTAGTTGCTGGATCGGCCTAAAACCATGACAGTCTCTACCACTTGGAGAAGGAAGTTATCATCCATGTATATATCATCCAAGTCCGATGTATACCTCAAGGGGATTTTATATTAGGTGTAAACAGCCAATGAATTGTATTGTATGATGTTAATTGCTGAATAACCCTGTCACTGCATACCATCATTGCTATGCTTGTTATATATTACCGCTTTGGTTTAGCCAAGCTAGCAAACTAAACACCACACAGCCTCTCACTCAGCCTCCCCCACCTCTGGGTAATGAGGAAGAGAATTAAAGGGGGAAAAGGGAAAGAGATCATGGGTTAAGACAAGAACAATTTAAAAATAACAATAATATAAAATTTAAAATAATAATTATAATATATGAGTATATATAATGACAATAATATATACAAACAAGCAATGCACAGTGTAATTGCTCACCACCCAGTGACCAAAGCCTGTCCCATCCCAGAAAACAATCCCAAAACAGATAAGTCCTTACCACAATTCCAGATGATCAAGAGGCCTGAAAAGAGAGCAAGAGAGAGACAGCACTCTGAGAGTTCGAGAGAGCCCCCAGAAGAGTCCTTGGAAAGCAAGGCTCCTTCCCAGTCATCCCTCATCTATATATGGGCATGACACTGCATGATATGGAATACTTCATTGGCCGATTTTGCCCTCAGTCTTAAGTCTAAGTACAAATCATAAGGGAAGTTGCGAAACCTTTGTCCCAGCTATGCTCCCCCCAGCCTGTTGTGCTCCGCACACTGGCAAAACACGGGAAGCTGAAAGGTCCTTGCTGTCTCGGTATGAACTATAAACATCAGTGAGCTGTCAGTGTTCTTCTCAGAACAAGTCTCAGACTAAACCCAAAACACAGAGCTCTTCTGGCTGCTAAAAAGAAAAACTAACTCTGTCCCAGTCAAACCAGGACAATTATACTCATGACACTAATTAAAAATCATCCAGGTTAATGAAGAATGAACTTTGATGGAATGAGAACTGATTCCAAAAACAGACACTCAGCAAGTTCCTTGAGATTGACATCTTCAACCTGCACAACATGGATATGGACTGTGCCAGATATACCAGCTATGAGCTCCTGTCGCTGCCGTGCCGTGGACGGGACGGAGAGAAGAACGACACAGAATTCAGGGCAGGAGAAAATACCAACGCCAACAGCAGGAGGAGCAGCAGCAGTATCAGCAGCGGCAGCTCAGCGTTTATTAATTACAAATCTGTATATATATATAACATGGTTCACAAGGATGGCCAAGGCAATTGGTCGCTTGACCATCCACCTCCAGATGATGGCTAAATGCTACAACACCCTTTCAAAACAACTTTCCCATGTGCCATAAACAAGACTGCATAACAAGCTACAGGTTGCAAGATAAAGTCTAGTTTACAAAAACCCAAAACTGTTTCAGCTAGCCTGCATGGGAAAAAGAACTTTCACAGGATGCTGCAGTAGCTGGAAAATTTTTGCTTCTAGCCTTTTAGTATCCACAAGCTCCAGATGTCGCATGAACAGAGCTGCACATCATCTTTCTGTTGCATCCAATATTATCCATTACTGACAGCGAACATCATCTGTCCTGCCCCGAAAGACTGCCGTGACAGGTGGAGCCCAAAATTATGAACTAAGTGAACCAACAGACATTTTGGAGGGATGACCCATAGACTGAGGGAATGGTATCTATGTAAGCATGTGAGACTTGAGCATGACATGGATGGTATGGAATAAGGGGTGGATACTGTCCTGGTTTTGGCTGAGACAGACTTAGTTCTCTTTTTAGCAGCTAGAAGAGCTCTGAGTTTTGGTTTTAGTCTGAGACTTGTTATGAGAAGAACGCTGACAGCGCACTGATGTTTATAGTTGGCACTGAGGCCTCAAGGACTTTTCGGCTTCTCATGTTTCCCAGAGTGCAGGAGCACAAAAGGCTGGGGGGAGCATGGCCGGGACAAAGGGTCCACAACTCCCCTTATGATTTGATCTTAGACTTAGGATTGAGGGCCAAGTTGGCCAATGGAGTATTCCATATCATGCAGCGTCATGCCCAGTATAGATGAGGGTTGATTGGAAGAAGGGCTTGCTCTTCCAGGGGCTCTCTCTTGGACTCTGGGACTCTTGCAGTTCTCTCTCTGTCTTCCAGGCCTCTCGCTCATCTAGGATTGTGGTGTCAGGACTTATCTGTTTCAGAATTGTTTACCAAGACGGGATGGGCGTTGGTCACCAGTTGGTGATCAATTACACTGTGCATCACTTGTTTTTATATATTATTCATCCATATATATTCATATATTATTTTTATTTTATCATTATTAATTTTAAATTATTGTTATTATTAAATTGTTCTTATCTCAACCACAGTCCCCTTCCATTTTCCCCTTTAATTATCTTCCTCGTTCCCCAGGGGTGGGAGAGGTGAGCAAGCGACTGTGTGGCATTTAGTTGTTGGCCGGGCTAAACCACAACACTTATGGGCAACAGGAACCTTCTGGTACTGTTTACATAGGAAATGTGCTTTCCACAGATACATGTTCTTCATAACAACAGAACAAAATACCAAGTAGCCACAGTGCATTACTTGAGCAGTATTTCTTAGGAGATTTGGAGTGACTAGCTACTACACAGCTATTGAATAAAACAGATTTTAATCTAGACGAGGACTTAAATACACACCAATGAAACAGTTAAGTGTTCCCAGGTGGAAGCTGAGAGACAAAATGGCTAGTGTGGAAGTCTTGCAGAAGGTCCCTCAATGGCTTCATCCACACACAAAATCCTTTACCCCGTCTCTTGTGAAGCAGGATATTCAGCTTTATGCAGCTAAAACTTTTTTTTTTTTAAACTAAGATTGGTAGCAACAGCTGCAATTTCAGCAGAGGTCTTTCCAGACTCTCCACTTGCTCTACCTCACTACAGAACACAGTTCTTTTTCCAGCACATACATGTTACAACTCATTGTTGATTGTTTTGTCCTTGTGAAGTTAACATAAGATGGAAGTTATCATCAGTACATGACAGAGAAACAGAGGCAAACACTGGAGGACTCATTTTAAGTCATGTTGCCTGTTGTCTTCATAACCAGTTAATAAGCTCTGTTACTCATTTTTCACCAGCACCTGACAACATCTCAGCAAGATCTGGTATTATTAAGTAGTCTGCTAACTAAGCTGCTTTACAAGCTATCAGAAAAGATCTGCTGGCATTTCCATTTTGAATCCTATTTTTCAGGGAATAATAAATCATCCATAAATTGCCCAGCAGCTGAATATATGATGCACAAATACCACTGTGACAATTCATTCCCTTGATAAGAGCACAAAAAGAGTGTTGGGATCTGGTCATGCTCCCTGCAATATCAATATGTACATTGCTATTCACTACACATGGAGAAGCATTAGACCTCAAATTCCTCAAGCAAAAACACACAAATGCTTTGACAGACATTCTCTTGCATGTCTCTCCTTCAACAGTGCAAGCATATGGCACGGGGACAGGGTTGGCCCTGTTTCCTCCAAGTTTCCTTTTGGAGAAATAGTCCTACCCTTTACATTGCTGCTGCATGTATCCTCAAGCTGCTTTGAGAAGCATACCATGTACTGAATTGGCACTGCAATTACCATAATTAAACATTATAATCAAAAAGGCTTCAGCCAGTAGTCAGACCTCACTATACTAAGAGCTGTGCAGACACGCTAAATGACTCTACCCTTCCTCAAGAGTAAACTGTCCTTACGTTTGAGTCGCACAAAGAGTTCAGTCTCAAAAGACTGAAAAAAAGGCTGTTTAATTAAATCCCATGGACTATCCCATCATCTTGGATGAATACTTTCCTTGGACAGGAGGTCACCTAGTTACCCAAATTCCAGAGAATTTCTGAGTTTGGGACCACAAGAGAATACGTACTTAACAATTATCTCTTTACTATAAATGTTGCCAGTTTCCCTGGTTAAACACTCAAAATTCAACATTTGTTGAACAGAAATTAAGTATTCTGAAATTTTATTAACAAATGGCAAGAAGAAACCCTCCTTCCTATCAAACAGTAAGAAGACACAAAGGAGCCTCATGCAGATTCAACATCAGAGAATCACAGAGAGACTAGAGAGACTAAAATATTGTCCTCTGATCTGTGCAGTGGGATTCTGAAGGTGTCAATGGGCTTCTCGACAAAATTTGAGATATGAAATTGGTCAAGAGGGCTTGCTTTATTCCTGGATGTTCCCTCTTTCCCAGTGTCAAGCTCCCTTAATGCTCTTTCAACATAGATTTTGGCAGCTTATTGTTTAAAGATTGAACAGTGCTGAAAAACACATTCATTACTGCTTGTCATAGAGATGTTGATGAATTCCAGTCACATGCAATTAAGCTGCAATTCAACACAGACAGACTAAATAGGCAAGTCTAGATAAACAAGAAAAAAACAACCAAAATACAATTCCTAGAGGATTCTATAATCTTTCTGTTGAAAAAAAAGAGGTGCACAATCTTATTTCATTTATCATATGAAAGCAGAGTATTTGCTTTATTTTAATTTATGCAATGCTATCAAGAAGTATCATCTAAACAAGACAGCAAAAAAATAAACAACTAGACACACTGGAATATTTTGCTAAACAAGAAGCACAAGATCATTTTTTTCCCCTGAAGTTTTAAAATAAAACACATACATGTTAAAAATGAGGTGCACTGCGTATTGCATTCCTTAAAGATAAATTCCTTTAATTTCACTTATCAGAATATCCTCTCTGTAAAACGAGGCAACTGATGTCACTGAGAAGTTGAATTGGCTTCATGACATTTAAATTGAAATGAAAGATGTATTCTAGGCCTGAATTTACTTCTATATAATTCAGGAACTATATTCCTTGACCGTAAATCTTCACACTGAGTATTGGTTCTTTTGTTTTACAAACCAGAGGAAGAATCATAGAGGTATATTTTTTTCTTAAATCTGGCAATGTTTTTACTCTCTATAGATATGGCAAAATCAGCTATAATCTATGCTGCAAGAGGAAGAATTAGTTACACAAGACATTTTGGTACAATATTCAAGACCATCAGATCATGCTGTCATGCTAGCAAGACGTCAGGATCTCTTTGTCAGCAGTGTATAGCAACTGACCCTAGGAATGTGATGCAGTAGTATGATACGTTTCATAGCCCTTTTCACCATACTTAAGAGATGTTCCTCAAGTCAGAATTTATAACATTCATCAGTACTAGGTTGTACTAGTCAATGTGCACATGGCCACAATAATTTAATCAATGAAAGCAACCTATATTCCTTGGAGAAGGCTGTAAATTTTTATACAAAAATCAAGATTAATTTCACACATACTCACTCAGCATTGTGTTAAAGTAATGAGATGCTAGAAAACTTACCAAATGCTTGATTCCCATGCACTCAGAAAAAATGAAATTTTACACTTCACAAAATTGTTGGATTTTTTAATTTATTTTATGAATTCTCTAAAGGAAGGACAGGCTTGAAGAAAAGGCAGCAGAAGAGAAGATTTAGTCTCATGAGCCCTGTAAAATTCTAATTTCTTCATACAAGTCAAAGAAAGCTCCTGTGAGTCAAGGTAGCCCCTCTACCCTCAGCTTTTTCATACCAAGAAAGAGAAAAGTCCAAGACCTTTGGGGACAAACATGGGGCTTGAGCCACACTCATACAACAGCTGTGACACAATTTCTGGCTCCATTAAACTGTAGAGCTAACCTTTCAGGTAATTTTCTGTATGTGCTTACCTACCACAGTGAGGAACAGCTTCAGTCTCCAGGACTACTAGATTGGTGCTACATGAACAAACTGTTCAGTCAAAAAGTGTTTCACTTAACTTTAATAGGGCCCTAAAACTAACATCTACTGCCAAAGTAATCATGGTGAGATACATGAAGCTAATCTAAAAGGCTGATTATTTTAAAGTTTCAGACATTTCCTGTTGTCAGAAAGTTAAAACAAAATATAATTTCAAGCGATATTTTAAAAGAAAGAAAAAAGTATTAATTGTAAAGAATCACAAATGAAAGTGGGTCATCCAATACCTGAGTGTATTTATTAATTCTCTCTTAAAAAAAACCAAACATGCAAAACAAAACTTTGCCAAACACTTCCAAAAACTCACCTCGAATTTCAGGAGAGAATCGAGCTGAATGGCGAGACACAAAGAGTTTCAGTTCTTGATCCAAGTTGCATTCAATCAAGTTTGTGTCCCATGATTGAATTCCTAAAATTCAAAATATAAAAATCTATCTTGATATATGAGCACTAGAAGTTTTAATTTATTATTTTTCCATTTACATTAATGGTATTTGCATATTTCTAAATTCCAAAACCAGCCTCTCTTCCTTTCAAGCCACACAGCTATCCTTTGCAAAGTGCTGAGTGCTCAGAAGCAGAACTCTGAACAGGGATCAGTCACAAGCAAGAGGAAATCTGCCTTTCCAAAAGGTAACAATCCTTTAAGACCCCTGCTTTAGGACTGCTGGTTCCCACATTGTCGTGGTTTAACCCAGCCAGCAACTAAGCACCACACAGATGCTCGCTCACTCTCCCCCCTAGTGAGATGGGGAGAACTGAAAAAGAAGTAAAACTTGTGGGTTGAGATAAAGACGGTTTAATAGGACAGCAAAGGAAGAGATGATAATGATAATAACAGAATATACAAAACAAGCGATGCACAGTGCAATTGCTCACCACCTGCTGACCAATGTCCAGCCCATCCCCGAGCAGCAATCTCACATGCTGCCCGGCTAACTCCCTGTCCTAGTTTCAGCTGGGAAAGAATTAGTTCTTTTTAGCAGCCAGAAGAGCTCTGTGTTTTGGTTTTAGTCTGAGACTTGCTCTGAGAAGAACACTGACAGCGCACTGATGTTTGTAGTTGACACTGAGGCCTCAAGGACTTTTCAGCTGCCGTGTTCTTGCCAGCGTGCAGGAGCACAACAGGATAGGGGGAGCACAGCCAGGACGAAGGGTCCACAACTCCCCTTTGATTCGAACTTAGACTTAAGACTGAGGGCCAAACTGGCCAATGGAGTATTCCATATCATGTAGCATCATGCCCAGTATAAAGTTAAATGTTAACCAGAAAGAAAGGCCTTTGCTCTTCCGGAGGCTCTCACTCTCAGACTCTTGGAGTGTGCTCTCTCTCTCTCTCTCTTTTCAGGCCTCTCACTTGTCTAGGATTGTGGTGTCGACACTTACCTGTTTTGGAATCGTTTGCCAAGATGGGACAGGCGTTGGTCACCAGGTGGTGACACTGTGCATCACTTGTTTGTATATATTATTCATTATATATATACTCATATATTATTATTGTTGTTATTAAATTGTTCTTATCTCAACCCATGAGTCTCCTTCCCTTTTCCCCTTTAATTCTCTTCCCAATTCCCTGAGGATGGGGGGGGTGAGCGAGCAGCTGCTGGTGTTTAGTTGCCACAACACTGCTCCTAGTTTATACTGAGCAAGATGTCATATGGTATGGAATACCCCTTTGGCCAGCTTGGGTCAGCTGTCCTGGCTATGCTCCCTGCCAGCTTCTGGTGCACCTCCTTACTGGCAGAGTGTAGGAAGCTGAAGAGTCCTTGACTTAGTATAAGCACTACTTAGCAACAATCAAAACATCAGTGTGTTATCAACATTATTCGAATACTAAATCCAAAACACAGCACTGTACCAGCTACTAGGAAGAAAATAACTCTATCCCAGCTGAAACCAGGACACACATCCTAGTAGCCACATTATGAGAAGTTATTGATGTCCCAGAATTGACTTTAAAATAGCAATACACTGATTTATAAAACTGAAAGAATGAATCACTCAGGGAATGTTAGCCCTATTGCAAGACCATTGTATTTGTTTCCCTGAGAAAAAAAAGACAGCATCACCTAGCATGTTGCAATTATTTAAATACAAAGTATTAAATTGCTGGCTTCATTCAAAAGCTTTGAAGCGTCTCATATTTTAAATTAAAATTTAAGTGATCTTTTATTTACGAAATATCAAAATTCTAGTTTTGAGATTTTAAAATGCTACACTTGATCTTTTTTCTTATAAAAAAAATAAACATCACATCTCTATTCTCTACTATGTTTCTTCTCAGCTACTTACGAAGTGAGACACTTGACACATATATGATCACAAAATGTATTATTCCAACATATATTTTTAAGGATTGAAATTTGACCAGGAAAACAAAAGAAATCACTGCAGCCAAAAGACAAATTTATAGTTTCCTATCATAAGATTATGATGACTAAATTAAAAACAAAACAAACCAAACCACACAAAACCTCAACAAATTACCAGAGAACATGTTATAATATCTTCTATAGTTTTCTTATTTTGTTTTGTTTTGAAAATAACGAGCAGGCAGTTGCACTACTGGTAAGTCCAGGCACTGCTGCGATTTTGAACACCAACATTATAGTGATTTTTGTGGTTTTTTTTTTCCTAAAGGAATATCATTAGACTTACACAAATTAGCTGGCAAACACAGAAGGGACCGCAGGTGAGAAACTGTCTAGTGCCCTTCCGCACATGCCTGACCATGTCTTTGCATGAATTTGAGTTAAATCACACTTTGGAGTTTGGTACCTTGGGGTGGAGGGATACCTGAAGAGGTATATGACCAACTCCTTACTGTGAGACTAGCACTAACACTTCTGCTGGTAACTCTGTCAAGATTTCAGGCTGCAAACGTTACTGATAACACTGCTTCTCATGCTTTATTCTCTTTCAAGGCAGCAGAAATGTCAAGTCTCACACTGGCAGAAGTCATGTTGTAGGGTCCTAGTTTTAGCTGGGACAGAGTTTTTAACAGCCAGAAGAGCTCCGTGTTTTGGTTTTACTCAGAGGCTCACTCTGAGAAGAATGTTGATAGCAAGCTGAATGTTTGTGGTTGGAAGTGAAACTCCAAGGACTTTTCAGTGTGCCGGAGTGCAGAAAACAGCGGGAATAAGGGGGGAGCAGAGCTGGACAAGGGGGACACGATCCCCTTGTGATTTGTGGTGGAACTTAAGATTGAGGGCCAAACTGGCCAATTAGTATTCCATATCATGCAGCGTCATGCCCAGTATAAAAGTGAAGGGTCAGCCAGGGAAGAAGGGCTTTGCGCTTTGGCTCTTTTGCACTTTTGCTCTTTTGCGCTTGCTGCGCTGTTGCTCTGCTGTTTTTCTTTCTTTCTCTTCTCTCTCTCTCTCTGCCCCTCTCTATTTCGGGGCCTCGCGTTCGTCCGGATTGCAGCTTCGGGACGAGACGGGCTTCGCATACGAGGGGGTGGTGAGCACCTACACTGTATTAAATCATCTGTATTAATCATTCTTATCTCACCCACGGGTTTCCCGTTTATCCTTTAATTCTCTCCCTCATTCCTGGGGTGGGGGAGGGGGAGTGACCGGCTGTGTGGGTGGGGGGAGGTTCAACCTAACCCACGACAGTCTTAATTGGCGCCCAACATGGGGCACGAAGGGGCTGAGATAACGATGTTGCTGGCTGGAATGTTGTTTGTTATGCTTGCATACATGTTACCGGACATATAATTTATTGCCTTATTTACCCTATATGATGTTAGGCGGAATGTTTATGTGGTTTTCTGGCTCTGGGTGTTGGACCGGCATGAAAAGTACGTTATCGGTAATTAAGGGTTTTGCTATACTGTACGGTGTAACTCTGATAAGATCATCGGTGCTGGGACCAGTTCAGTCTTTGTATTTGGCAGTGCAGAGGGGGGATGGTGATGTGGAGCTCATTTATTAATTTTGAGCGTCACCTGGCTGATATCATCGCCAATTATACCAGTGACTTTTCATTCACAAAGCTTACGTTGATTTTGATAATGCCGAACATCATTGGAATAATTTAACCGGTTTGATTGTCCTGCAAGGTCTCCTGAATATATGTTTAATTCTATATATTCAAAATCAATCAGCCATTTAGGGGGTATATCAATTTATTTCTCGGGTTATTGTGCTTGCCATCTCAACTCCCATGACAAGCACTATAGCTACTCAGACTACAACGGTATCAGTTGCCCCCGTAAGGAAAAGAAATGTATACAAAAGTTAGAAGATGAAGAAGAGCAATCAGGGCCATCACAACAACCAAATGAGGAAGATCAACCAGGGCCATCAGAGCAACCAGACAAAGAAGAGCAACCAGGGCCATCACAACGATTGGAGGAAGAGCAACCGAGGAAATGTTGCGAAAGTCAGAACGCAGAGGAGAGGATGATGATGATAGCAACCAGGGCCATCACGAGAAATGAAGTGGGAATGTTCTGTTTTGCCCCAGAGAAAACTCAATGGAGGAGAAGTGACATCATAGATGAGACTATAACCACCAGATCTCTAAAAATGATGAGCTGCGTGAGATATTCAAAAGATTATGGCCGTCTTAGAGTGAGCCCATTGTCTCTTGGTTGCTCAGATGCTGGGGACATGGGAGCCAATAGTCTGGAGTTAGATGGTATCCTTAATTCTCTCCCTCATTCCTGGGGGTGGGGAGGGGGTGACCGGCTGTGTGTGTGTGGGGGGGGTTCAACCTAACCCACGACATAGGGTGAAGGATGAGGAGAAAGAAGGAGAACAGCAGAAAAACAGATCTGTGCTGCTGGTCTCCCATCGCAGTTCTGGGTAGGTTCCAGCCCAAGTCACAGAAGGCAAAGGCAGGGCAGGGAGAATGAAGAACCGCCCACTGTAGGAGAAGATCGGTTCAAGACCATCTAAAGAACCTGAAGGTGGACAAGTCCATGGGACCTGATAGATGCATCCACGGTCATGAGGGAACTGGCAGATGAACTTGCTAAGCCACGATCCATCATATTTGAGAAGTCGTGGCAGTCTGGTGAAGTTCCCACTGACTGGAAAAAAGAAACATAGCCCCCATCTTAAAAAGGGGAAAAAAGAAGACCCAGGGAACTACAGGCAGTCAGTCTCACCTCTGTGCCTGGCAAGATCATGGCAGATCCTCCTGGTGACTATGCTAAGGCACATGGAAAATAAGGAGGTGATTGGTGACAGCCAACATGGCTTCACTAAGGGCAAATCCTGCCTGACTAATTTGGTGGCCTTCTATGATGAGGTTACAGCATTGATGGATAGGGGAAGAGCAACTGACATCATCTACCTGGACTTATCCAAGCATTTGAAACTATCCAACATGTCATCCTTGTCTCTAAACTGGAAAGACATGGTTTTGATGGATGGACCCTCGTGGATAAGGAATTGGCTGGATGGTCGCACTCAAAGAGAGTTGTGGTCAACGGTTCAATGTCCACGTGGAGGCCAGTGACAAGTGGTGTTCCTCAGGGGTCAGTACTGGGACCAGTGCTATTTAACATCTTTGTTGGTGACATGGACAGTGTGATCGAGTGCAACCTCAGCAAGTTTGCACATAACACCAAGCTCTGTGGTGCTGTCGACACGCTGGAGGGAAGGGATGCCATCCAGAGGGACCTCGAGCTGGAGAGGTGGGCCCGTACCACCTCATGAAGTTTAACCAGGCCAAATGCAAGGTCCTACATCTGGGTCGTGCAATCCCAGGCACAAATACAGACTGGGCAGAGAATGGATCGAGAGCAGCCCTGAGGAGAAGGACTTGGGAGTACTGGTGGACGAGAAGCTCAAGATGAGCCGGCAATGTGCTCTTGCGGCCCAGAAGGCCAACCGCGTCCTGGGCTGCATCAGAGGAGCGTGGCCAGCAGGTCGAGAGAGGTGATTCTCCCCCTCTACTCTGCCCTCGTGAGACCTCACTTGGAGTATTGCGTCCAGTTCTGGAGCCCCCAACATAAGAAGGACATGGACCAGTTGGAGAGGGTCCAGAGGAGGGCCACGAAGATGATAAGGGCTGGAGCACCTTTCCTATAAGGACAGGCTGAAAGAGTTGGGGCTGTTCAGCCTGGAGAAGAGAAGGCTCCGGGGTGACCTTATAGCGGTCTTCCAGTACCTCAAGGGGCCTACAGGAAAGATGGGGAGAGGCTATTCAGGAGGGCCAGTTGTGATAGGACAAGGGGTAATGGTTTTAAAATAGAGGGAGGTAGATTCAGATTGGATATTAGGAAAAATTTTTTACCATGAGAGTTGTAGAACACTGGAACAGGTTGCCCAGAGAG